>NC_089017.1:73467972-73820472 GCF_963932015.1 Anas acuta
TGTCAGTATGGATTGCAGTGAAGAATATCTTATTCAGTGAAGCATTCAATACGTTCAATGAGAACTTAACATGGAAAGGATGAGGATTAAAAACAAGACAGTTAAGTAGCGATAGATTAATAACAAAAGGGTGTCAGAAGGGAATTTAAGTTTGATATACCAGTTCATTTGGGATGGAAATGTATGCATATTTTAGTGCATAGAAATATTTGTTTTACTTCTACACTGTACACAGAAACTACCTCATTGTCTTTATTCTCATGCTACACCTTAAGAGTCTTACTGAAAAATCAAGATTTGTTTAGATTTTTTCTGCCATACTTCAACAGCCTTCTATCCAATATCTTTCCAGTTTCAATCTTGTTTTTACTTTCATGTAGAATGCAGAAATCTTAAGAATTTTGGGGGACTGTGAACAGTGGTGGATGTGCATCTATATAAGATCATGCTACTAGGCTTTCAAGATCTGCTTTAGTTCCCCAATAAAAGAAAAACTTGTAGAGAAATGTCTTCCTAAAACTATATGGTTTTTTGTATGCTTTTTGGAGAACCTCTTAAATTAAGGCTGAGAGAGATGGGGTTGTTCAGCTTTTGTTGGGAATAATCTAGTATCTGAGAGGACCTCGTTGCAGCCTTTCAATACTTCAAGGGGGCTTACAAAAGATGGAGAGAAACTTGTTGCAAGGACATGTATTGATAGCACAAGCAGTAATGGTTTTAAACCAGAAGAGGGTGGAATTAGCTTACCTATAAGGAAGAAATTAGTTACTATAAGGGCAATTATAGTTAATAGAAATTATTCACTATAAGTGAGGCACTCCCCCTTTTTACTATGAGGGAGATGGGCATCCACAGCTTCTGTCATTAGCAAACTTGAGGGCAGAGAGGTGAGACTGTAGTTCTCTGGGTCTTCCCTTTTTCCCTTGTTAACAATGGGCATTATGTTTCCTCTCTTCCAGTCAGCGGGAACTTGACCAGACTGCCATGACTCCTTTTTGGTTACTATGTTTTTCTTGGTAATAACAGTAATTTCTGAGCATGTTGGACAGAAAGAACAACGTCTGCATGAAAAAATGCTTTTTGAATATATTAACATTTCCGTAACCATCTAAAAGAAAATCCTAGGGAGAAAAAGCCATACAATGAGACAAAGGAAAAACTTTAGAAGTAGTGCTCTATTATTATTTTACTAAGATTTTAAAATACGGCTTTTTGCCATTTTTGCATATTTTCCTAAATGCACTTACTCTTCTTTTGTATTAGGGTACCTCTGCTGGTATGTTTTGTGTTTCTGTCACAGAGTGATGCTTTAAGATAGTGGCGTTAGGACCTCCCCAAAGCCCACTGTGCAAATCACCGGACTTGAAGCTGTGATTTCATTCTTGTGCTTTCTGCTGTTTTTTGGCCACTGAATTTTTGCATTTCATCCCTTAGCAAATTCATAAGCAAACGAATTAAATGAGGCTGGTTTCAGTCCTAAAGGAATATGTAACCGTGTCTCCACGGACATCCAGGTGGGCTTATTTCTCCTTATTTGAAAGAGAGTTTGTCCTGACTGGTGTGCAGATTTTGCAAACAGAAAACTGTTTTCACCTTGAAAGAACAGGAGACAGTTTTACTCTATGGAGGTTATTGCTAGTACATAATATATAGCTGTTTGCAACCTTGGAACATCCACAGATTTTTATTTATTTATTTATTTTCTTTTCATTTTATTGAATGCTTTACAACTGATCTCTAGCCTATAGTTGGCAACACAGGCAGAAAAAGAAAAAAAAAAAAAGAAATAATAATAATAATAAAAAAGCAGCAGCTAGTAGTTTTTGCCTTTGAATTGAGAGAAGGTGATGTGTTGTGATCTGCAGATAGGTGGCACTCGGCACTCGTATCTCAGGAACTTCCATCTGTAAACTGTGAAAACCTTATTCAGGACACAGAAAGACTGAGAGCACTAAGAAAGTTAAGAAGAGGAGGATACAGAAAAATGCCTTAAACCAATTTTGGTGAACGTCAAAGTTTCTTACTTAAAGAAACCGTACCTTTCTTCCCAAGCAGTTTCTTCTGTTTTTGTAGGGAAAGTACCTGTACACAGGTACTTTGAGAGGATGTGGAAGCTAAAGGGGATTTCATTGTTGTCACACCCTGTCTTCTGAAAAGTACTTTTGATAACAATTCAAAAGGCTATTGGTACCTCTTACTGATCATGGGGTCCCTATTGTCTACAGGACACAATTGCTGCAGAGCTATCTGCGGATTGTTAATGCCTGCTGAGCTGTTGGACACCCAAGTAGGTTCCAGCTGCCGTGTGTTACCAAAAATCATCGTAATCAGATCTGGGGGCACACAGTTACCTTACAAAATGTGCTTAAGGAAAACTCCCTTAACGCTTTCTCATTTGATTAAAATTCTACCCTCTTCTGTTCTTTTTATGATCTCATTTCACAAGAAAAATGGGAAAAAAAAAGTCTGTTTCTTACAGGTAAGTATCTTTCACATGGAAGATTTTTAAAAGCTGCATTTTTCAAGGCTTTCTGTCTTGTAATTTGCAGTTATTTCACTGGTTCTGTGAGCATAACATAATGAAATTTAAAGTCTGTATATTGAAACTAACCCTGACACAAATCTGCTTCAAATCAAATGAAAGTTGTGTTTTCCGCTATCGTGCTATTACTCTATATATTTAAGTGATTGATATAACTTCTGATATAAGTGTTCTGGTAATAGTAATAATAATAGTAATAATGCAGGCATTAAAATCTCCTCCATTTGGAAAAGGTGTGTCCAAACTTCTAAACCTCTGCTGATCTTGCTGTAGATTGACTTTTGTATTTGGTGTGATTGCAGTCAGCAATACTGATACCATTAATCAATGTCACATCTCTCTGACAAGACTGTTTAAAAATAAACAAGCAGAATATCCCTCAAAATCTGTAAATGACCAACCCCCACCTTTATATTGACCTTATCCTGGAGATGAAGGCATGTATCCCCTCGTTGCTGTTGAGACCCTCAGGCTGAAAACAAACATGTTTCCTAATTCTTTCTGTGGTTCTACCTTACCACACTGTCTAAATCCTATCTTCTGCAGCAGCAATGGCAAAGGTGGCAGCAGCCAGAAGGGCTTGACCATGGGTGCCACTTTAGTCTTTCCTTCTCAATGGACCACAGGCAATCTTCTCACTTCATCCTTATTGCTTTTGTGCGTGTTGATATGTCATGGGACAGTGAATATTTAGCAACTGGGAGGGACTGTTTCATTTACTTGGAAAGCTAGGAAGACTTGGCATTGGCAAAATCTGGAGGAGTTTTTAAAATTTCTTTCATTGTTCTCCCATCCTCTTTGACTGCTGCTAAAGCAAAATCAGTGATCTCCTTAGTCTCAGCTGTATAGATCAATGCTAACAAGAAGTTGTGCTAACATTTGGTGTTTGCTTTCAGACACAGAACAACAAATATCATCCAGCATCCTGTGCCACAATAACAAGTTACATCTCAGGAATCCAGTATCACCTTCTGTTTCATATATTTAGTTTATTTCCCTGAGAATTATCACAGAGTAACTTCTGCATCTCCTTAGATTTATTCTGATACTTTAAGAGGTAAATATTATGTCTTCTTACTCATGATATCCAAGGATTCTTGAGTGCTTTCCTAAAATATGATTTGAAATCACCAGTGTAGCGTACAAAAGTATCAGCAAGTATCAAACAGCTGGAATTATACACTCAGACATTTCTGTCATGAGACACGGAAATTCCTCACTGTGTTTCCATGCGGGCAGAGAGTCTTACAGTGTAGACAAATGTTATGTAAATAACAAAATAAATTTCATGTACATATTGTTTACTCATTGTATCAAGTCTCTGAAGACTTCCGTCCTTTTATTGCACAATTTCTTATTCCGTAAAAACGTGCCAGCCTGATGGAAAGCATGGATTTCTCCCTATAGTAAACTTACAAGTGGCTTCCTTTCCCTAATTTGAAAACATGGCCTTGTGATAAGGAAGCTCCTCGTCCTAATCCCGTTAAAGGAAACCAGGTATTTTTAAAATTTCACAGTGAACACATAACAGTTGTAACATAGACTTTGATCTGTAAGTGGCAGCATTAGTTTGTTGGAGGAGGTAGAGTTTTGTAGCACAAAGGTCTGATGTTTGTGAAGTCCTATGTGTCACATTGCTTCATTTCCATTGTGTAAATCTGCTTCATTTTCCGCGTGTAAATCTGCTGCAGCTCCATGCCAGCAAGAAGCACAATTTGCAGAATACTTGCTGGTAATTCACAGTGATTCCATTTTTACATTACAGCTTAGCTAATATACATTTGAGAGAGAAGCTTTCATACACAGAAATTGCACAAATATAATGTAAACATACTGATGATTTTTGGTGTTTTACCTTTATGAAGAAAGGTAAACAAGAAGAAATATTTACCATGGGTTTATTATGCATTCAGTCAATGATTGTGTAGCAAGAGAAACATCTTGTTGTCATTCCATTGCCCATGTTGTTCGACCTATATTCTCCAGTTTTGTCTAAAGGGCAACATCTGGACTGAAGCCTCCTGAGTCCCATGGAAGGGCTTGCAATATGAGTCTCAATCCCTTCTTCAGCCATTGTCTCACTGAATGTTTAATACCAAAATTTTAGCTCAATGCAAGGTTTGTGCTTAATTTGGGTGATGCCTGTAAACAGAAGGTCTCAGAAGTTCATCAAAAATCACTAATAAGAGGCTTAGGTTACAGCTGCTAAATGCAGTCCCATTGTCTAGCAATTGTCTTCTTTTACCATTTTGCTTCGCTACTCTAGCTGGACATCTGGGAGAATGGCCACAAGAGACTCCACGGACATTCTGCACTGAAGTTATTCTGAAGTTAGTCTTTCAGTAGTCCAAATAATGTCTTCAAATTTGGTACTTATAGAACCATTTGGAGAATGGGTTTGTAAAACTGTGCATATTTTATGAATGCTTTTATACTGCATCACTCTCTGATGCGTATGGAGAGCCATCTGACTGGAGAATTGTCAAATCCCATAGAGCAAGTGGTCCTCTTCTCTTCTGAGCATTCCTCATAGAGTCTGTCTTGTATTCATAACCATCCTCTTGGATGTCTACCTCTTTAGACAATGTATTCACTACAAGCTGTAAGAAGTACATGTAAAGCATTTCTGTACTAAATATCATTAATTTAAATGTCTCTGTTTGTTGACAATTATTGCAGCCTTCCAGAGCTCTAGTGTTAGGTACCAGTGAGACCTTTCTGAAAGAACAGAATGTCTCTTCCTAACTTGTCAGGTCATGATGCTTCTGAACTATGATGGTATGAGCTAGAAAGTGTGTTATGTTTGAAGACCGGGGGCTGCCCTTTGTGAACCATAGTGAGTTGCTAAATTTGCTGATTGAGAAGTTATTTTCAGGAACATAAAGCAGATAAGAACATTAACAAAGTTGCCTGAGCAAGAAAAACACATGCTGACACACTCCAGGATATCAGCCTGGATTTTAAGCCTGCCAAGGGTTACACATGTAATTTTTCTCAAAAAAAATCTACATGCACTGTAGTCAAAACAAAACCTTTACAATATTTCTGTTCCCTTTGTTCAGCCTCAACAGGGAGCTAAATATTGATGTTGCTTCCTAAAATGGTGTAATGTGCTTAGATCTCCTGACTTAACATTATCTCACTCTGTCCTTTCACTGTCACAACAGTATCAAGAAGTTAAATGCTATCTTTCTGATATGCATATATCTGATCTTTACATATCTGATCTCTATATATGTGACCTGTCTTTCTGATCTATCTCTCTATGTAAACTATGTATAGATCTGATACATATATATACACACACACACATACACATACATATACATATATCTACAGGAAATATTAGGCAAAGTCTCTAGCCAGCTATTCCACTGCATGATATAAAAGATGATGAGTGCTGTATCAGTGAAATGTCATAAGGTGCCTACATAAAACAGCTGGTGCCTGAGGCTGCCAGACTTGTTTGGTGCAAGGTATTCCTGAAAGATGGAAAATCTTTCCAGGCAGTCCTGAATGCAGGATATTCTTCTCTGGAGAGGTCTTTCAGTGTACTCCCGTTGTCAAGTTAACAACATAAACTCATTACAGTTCCTTATTCTCAAACTTCACAATGTGGAAGCACTGTGAGATGAGAACTGACAGCTCCTTGCCATGAGGGTTTCTGACATTATCAGCAACGTTGCTGAGGTACAACAATCCAAGCCCTTGCCTACACTTCCTATCATGGGTGTTCCTGAGAGATCTCTGTACTACACACGTAGAAAGGCGGTGATGGAGAGACACTCGATCTATAAATATGCATTGGAAAGATATGTATGTAACCATGTTCTGGCAGGGAAATATCTGGTGTCTGGAGTCAGTTGCTAGTTCCATGTTTGTCAGTGCAGGATCACGGGTCCAAGTTCTCCCACAGAATTTTGTGCACCTTCTGAGCACCCTAATGATGCATTCATCTTACAATCACAGTGTTCAAAAATCAGTGCTGCATTAGAGTGGGAAAATGCCTTTCAAAACCCTTATTTCCTATCAGCCAGCTTACATCTGAGTTTCCTCTGTTTTTGTGTGGGGTGCCTCATAACTTACTCAAAATACCCATATTTTTAAAGGAACATGGATACTTAATGGTGCAAGATGTAAATCTGAAATATTTCAAATGGCGTTGGTTTTGTTTTAATGCATTCCAGGAAAATTACAACAAAGATCAGGAAAGCAATTTCCAGCTCAAACTAGGTATGTAATTATGCAGCTATGTAATTACACAGTCACTCAGTAAATTATGCTCTGAGCTTAGGCCAAGTAACAGTTTTCATGTAAAGAATGAAAACTGTAAAATGATTTTACCTAATGTAATACTCATGTAATATATCATGTTTCATACAGCATGTATTATATCAGATATATAATTTCAAAATAGTATGACAAAATATAAACAAATTAGTATGAATTTTCTATTTTTTTATGCAAATATATGAATCCAGGAACAGTAAATGTGTCTGTGCTATGTGCAATACTAAACTGCAGAGGGCTGCAGAGTCAACCGTGCAGTAGAAAGCTCTTTTTACATAAATGCTCCTCCTCCTCTTGCCACTCATAATGCCTGAATGAAATTAGCATTTTAACCCTTCCCTATGCGTTTGTAATGAATACGATCACCTCCAAAATTCTTCCTCACAGATGGTACACGTCCTCGATAAAGTTATAGGTGCATGGAAAGAAGATCCTTAACCTAGAAATGTCTAGGTTTTGTTGGAAACATTTGTTTTTCCTCTGCATGCTCCTGACCCTTTCTTTATTTTAGTCAGTTTTCACGTTTCAATTCCCACAAATATCTATCCTATAATTTTAAACTTCCACTTCAGTGTCACAACCAAATCTCCCCACTTCCTTTCTGAATGACTAAATGGCTCACATGCTTTGATTTATATTAGTACACTTGTTCCAGTATAAATATTGAAAAATGTATCTGTCCTAGAAGCCAGAAAGTATATTGGATTTCCATACAGGATGAAGCATGTGATGAACACTATTTTTTATATTATTTATTTATTTATTTATTTATTTTACCAATGAGGTATAGAAAGGTCATGTATCTCACCTGCTAAGGTACGGTTTAATTAGGGGATTTTTAATATCACCGTTTTACCTCTCATTCTGCTTTAGTACACACTTCTGCCTTTGGTGATTTACATAAACATACACAGTGCATGAATAATGCATAAGACTTATTTTAAATGCAGGGCTTCCAGCTCCCACTGTGCAGTAGTGTACACAACAATTTGATTGGCTCTGCTCTGTTTTCATTACTGGCAATTTCTGGGAACACAAAAGAGGTTGAAAAGGCTGACAGAAATGGACAATATTTATTTTGTGAGAAATATTTTAAGTCTTTTCAATGCAATTGTATTGCAAAGTTTTGCAATACAATTATTGTTCCTTGATTTTTTATTTTATTTTAGTTTTTCCCTGAGAAGAATGTGTTAAAAGGTCTGTGATTGTTCTTTTGAAGATTCAGTCAGATCTGTGATTATTATTATTATTTTACAAGGATATTGCTGGATTTCTTCCTTATTTGCATAAACATAAGCCCAAGCAAAAAATAAAGAACCATCAGATTCCTTGAAGTTTATCAATTAAGGTAACAAGGTAATGCTAAAGAACATCTGAAGATAAAGCTGAAATATCTTAACATATAAAAATTAAAATAAATTTAAATATAAAGTTGTTAGTATTTTAGATTTATTTTTTTTTTTCCAAGAAAAATGAATTAGCTTCTACAATACACATTCATTTCTTGTATCTGGTCATTAGTGTTGTTACAGCATATAGGTTACCCTTACCTTGAACAGTCAAATGGATTTTTAATAGAAAACAAAGATGTTGCATTAATTAAGCAAGTTGCACAAAGGGTACACTTTTATCTTAGCAATGCCTTAGTTATATCATTATGTATATGCAGAAAAAATATAAATTCATTCTATTCCTCTCCCCACAAAAATCAGAACAAACAAAACAAACAAACAAACAAAAACACAATTTTTAAAAATGTTGAGGTCCTAAAAGTTGATGTAGCTCATGATTATGTTTTGAACAATATTTTTCCAAGTTTTTCAAGCATGTTGTTAGAAGTTAAAGGTATTTCTTGTGAAATAAAATGAATGTCAGTCTGACCATGCACCTGCTATTATCCTCCAGTGTCATCCAGATACATAAGTAAAGGTTTGTTTTAGAAAATTTTAAATCAATAAATGACTTGAGAAAAACTTTTCTGATTTCTGTATATGTTTTGTGGAAGTATCTGAGGTTACTATAGCAAACAGTTTCACACAGTGTTTAACAGTCCCTGTAAATGTTTAGGTCACGTACAAGTACTCACTGTTAGTTTTGATTCATATTCTTAATCGCTGAGGGTACTGTCATTTCGCCATCTGCTGCTTATATTAGTCATTCAGAAAATTAGCTACCCGTAGCACATCCCATCTACGCACCCAAAACACAGCAGTAAAACTTTGTTTTTCCCTCATTTCTTTTAACAATGGCAGAACTTTGTCAGGCAGCCAGTGTCCAAGCCTTGTTGCTGACACATTACGTGAGGTTTATTTTTCATACTCTGGACATGAGTAATAAATGAACAAATTAATAAATAAAGAAATGCAGTTGCTGAGGTTTCCATAATGCACAGAAGGGCACGGCGCTGCCCGACTGACCCCTTGTAGGAGGGGTGGGGAGCACTTTCCCTGTGGGCGGCAAGTCTGCAAGCCGGGCTCCAGCTGCAACAAGTGTGTTTTCTGCATGTGTGTTTTTCTATTAAAAAAAAAAAAAAAAAAAAAAGCCAACATGTTGCTCATAAATGGTTGAAAATATTTACAGTGAAGTAATGAAGTGCTTCTTTCGTTTTCCTTGCAAAATCCTAATGCAGGGCTCTGTTTGGATTCTGTGATACTCTCAGTTCTGCCATAAAAACATGCACAAATGTCCGTAGCAGCTACTGAGCCAGATGCTAACATACAAAACACCCTTCATGCTGCTAATCACCACCAGTCAGAAGCCTTATTCCGCAGACATGCCCAAAAAAGAAATTCCGGGCCAGTGAGGATGCTAGGTCACATGGCTCATTACAAGCAAAATATCATTTTTCTCTTATGTTCACAAACTCAGTCCCTCCTAGCAAACCTTAAACTAAACCAGCTCTTGACTAGATTGTTTTGTGATGAAACAGGGCTGAAAGACAGAAAGTTGTGAGCAGCAAGGGAAGGCAACCCATGTGCAGCGACAATGAAGAATGATTCTAAACAAAAAGATGTAAAGAAGAAAATCTGTTTTGGTTCACTCCACTTCGATCTTCTATAACCACCATAAATTTAATACACTGGAATCCTAATCAAGATGCCCTGGCAGATGGCCCGTTGTCTCCATTAAGAAGAATACTTCATTAACCAAAGACGTTGCTTGAATAATAATCTCATTGGGAAGACAGAGTGCCCATCAAGTGGCTGAGAAGCTCCCAAGGCTGTGGCTGTGCTTCCCAAAGCTGGAAACCAGTGTGGCTGGTTCTGGTACAGCCCCAGTGCTGGAACCACGGCTGGCTGTAGTTGGGCCAGGTTGTGTTATCAGTGTGGCTGTGAGATCCCTGTCCTGGTACACCAAGGTGTGCAGTAAACCATCTTCACAAATAGTTTTCCTTTAAACAAAGTATTTCATGCTGGGGATGGGGACATAGGACCTGGCTCTGGGGCAGGTCTGAATGCTGAGCATGTGTTGTGTTGGGCTGGGATTCAGGACTGGGATTTCAGGTGGGAGCTGTTTCGGTGCTTCAATTTCAGAACAAGCTAACATCTAATTCATGCTGCTGCCAAGCATCCTGCTCAGAAAGGTCTTCTCATGAGCAGACCGTTCCCAATCCCACACAGCAAAACTCCGTTTGCACTAACGCAGACAGAAAGTGAAATTAATCACAAAAATCAGACCCTCATCGTCAATCTGTTTAGCACTTTTAAATCATGTTGCCTTGTGCCTGGCCTGTCTCGTGCAGGATGATGGATAAAATCAAGGTGCTGCTTGTTCATCTGTAAGCAGCCGCACAGCCATCCTGGGCAACCCGCTCCTCTTTGGTCCGTCCCACTCGCATCACCGGCAGTGAGCACAGGAAAGGTTGCCTGACCCAGCTGGAGAACGCCAGCTTCTCTCTCCCACAATGAAAAAATTGCTTTGCCACCTAGGTCAGCATCGTGATGTAAATCTTAATGAAAGATCCTGAGATGTCTGAGCAAATCAAGCCTCTGTGCCACCTTGATGCTCCCTTAATCTATTTCTCTGCCTTTTCCTCCTTGCTCTTCTTATTTTTGAGGTAAGCACTAGGGGGAAAACACAGTTCAGTCATAGAGCAATAGCTTCTGTGACCATCTGAGGCTTTCCCTTTCTTGCACCTTGAGCAGAACTGGCATCTTGATTACTATTATCTCTATCGGACTGGTTTCCCTACTGGAAGCGAAGTAAAACTTTCATATTCTGAAAATGATTCCTATCAATTCATATTTCAGTCTTCCAGGGTTGAGTCCTTAAGTCCTTATGCAATCTTTAGTCTGTCAAAACTCTCACTGAAGGCATTTGTCTGATGAGGAGATTTTCCTGATCTGTAGGGATGGCATGGCAGTAATTGTCAACATCAGCTCTGCTGTCTGTTCGCCTGTGCTATTGGGAAATGTGTATTTCCTTCCTTCTGGAAAAGTATAGCATAGTATTACATAGCATTATGGTACAGTCCATTAGCAGACAAATTTTATAGCTGTTTTTCAATGGTAAGAGATGGATTTTTAGCTGCCGTGAGTCTGCTTGGTGGAATTGACTATAATGAGCCTGTATGTTTTTCACCTCTAATAATTATAGTACCCTAGGTTTGTCAAAGACAACAGAAATTTTCAACCGATTCTCTGTTACATTAACGTGGAAAGAGGTGATATCTTCAAAATCCCTCTCCCCATTTTCTCTCTCCTTGCCAACCTTTTAGGACCTCTTTGCTCTCTTCTCTTTTTAACCAAAACCTAAAGGGATAAGGAGTTATGTTTGCACCCAAGAGAGACTATTCTTATTTTTTTTTATTCTTATTCTCCATTCAACATCCAACTAAATTTCTAAATTGCTTTGGTTAAACTCCAGTTACCTCAGCTTTCTGCTGTTCTAACTTTTATGGCATTCCCAGGAAAGCTGGCATTCCTGGGAATCTTTCCTTGAATGTGTCTCTGTGGATAAACACTACTTCATAAATCAGTTCAGAGCCCCGGTTTAAGAGCCTTTATTTCTTTGTTGGCTCATCATCACCACCTGTATGCCCAGTGGCAGATGATGACATATTTGCAATCAAATATCAAAGATGTCCTGGCATTTGTCACTGCTGCTTTAGAAAGAAGTTCTGGATGAATTATCAAATCCCTAAAACTTGGGCACTGCCAGGGATGGGGCAGCCACAGCTCCTCTGGGCAGCCTGGGCCTGGGCCTCATTGCCCTCAGAGTGAAGAATTTCTTCCTAATATCTAATCCAAATCTACCCTCTTTTAGTTTAAAGATATTATCTCTTGTCTTATGACTACATTCACTGATAAAGATTTTCTCCCTATCTTTCCTGTAAGGCCCCCTTTATAGAATTGTATAATATTTTTTCTCTCTTCCAGCTAGTTTTTGAGTTGGCGTTCAGATATGAGAAGTATACCCACCGTGCTTGTTATCCAGGAAACAGAGATGCAAGCGACAAACACTGGTCTCCCTTCCCATATCCCCAGAACGTGAATGTACGTTTGTGACTTTGGTTATCCGAGGAATTATTTATTTCAATAGGGCTGCCCAAATATCAGATGATACCTGTATCTCAGTTGCTCAGTTATTGTCACACTAACAGCCAGCACTGTGTCTGCTGCCTCTGGATGCATTTTGCTGCACACACCTCTTCTTTACCTGAATGCAATCTCCCACAAAAAGGAGATGACTGTAAGGGAGTTTCTTCTGGTTTCAACATCTATTCACCTATAGAAGAGTGTTTCCTTACAAACAAGCATGTTCTCCCTATCTGCCTGGGAGCTGAGGCTGAGAAAATCTGAGTAATCCACACCATTCCCACACTTGCTGTTATTTTGATACATCTGGTGCAATTACTCACATTCTGCCCCTGCACAGCTTACAGCATACAGCACACCGACACAAAGATGTGTCTGAATGCATGTCCTTTATGTCCTCCTGTTAAGGCCCTGCCTACTGTGACCACTGCTGCTTCTATTCATGTGATAAACAGAAAGCTGCAGCCACTTCACTTTATTACTTAGCTTTCAGGTGGTGCCCTTGTTGGCTGGGACTGCTGCAGGGAAAAGGAGTCTCATTACACAAAAGCAGTGGCAGATTTTGCATATTTAACCAAACCAAACCCAAAGTAACGAGCAAACAAAACACAGCACCTAATCTACAGAAAAGGTAGCAAGAATTTGCCAGAGAAGTTCTGTGGCTGCTCTGGGTCCCTGGAAACCTCAGCAGATAATTCTGACAGCCCAGCATCTCCAACCAGAGATCAGCACAGAGTGTGAAGGGGGATGAAGGTGTGGGGGGCTTGTCACCTGCTGTACTGCTGCAGGTCATGCCCAGGGTAACACCAGAACTTTGGCTACATCTGATCCTGATGAAAAATACAAAGCAGAGACTCTCATCATGAGTGCCACAGTGATGCTGACTCCTCAGGCAGACAGCTAGCACAACAGAGGAAGAACCTCTTTAAAATATCGGGTTCCTCTGCTTAATGAATCACTGATTCGTTTGCTGTTTGCACATTCTTTAGAAACTGCTGAAGTGTTCAGGCTCCTTCTTTTCCTCAACAGAAGTGAAATTCGTTGATTATGAAAGCCTTTAATAGCATCATCCAAGCAGAAAGCTGAAAGATTATATGTTAAATCAAGTCTCTGTGCTGGCCTGTACTGTGCTTTCCGATATCTGTATCTTATTTCCCCACTCTTTGGGACAGAAGGGGTAGATAAAAGCATTTTCTTTCCACTTTATCTTTTTGTGGCAGGTGTCCCAGGCATCCAAGGTGTTCTTGGTGTTCACTAGGCAAGACCAAGGGGTTGTCCTTCACTGAAATCTCTCCTTGTACAGTCAAATAGTTTAAACTGTCTTTTATTCACAGTCACTACTTCTCCTTAACTCTCAACAGCCTGTCTGTAAATTTAGCCCCACTTTTTTTTTTTTTTTTTCTTTTCCAAGTAAATATGTTTCCCTGCCTGCCCTTGCTAGCAATGCCTTTTTTCACTTGCTTGTTTTTCTGCATCTTTCCTTTGATCTATGTGCATGTAAATGAAGAGGAAGAGGACCAGGGCTAAAAAAGCACGTGTTTCTCCTGACACTCGGTTTGGGACAGGCTGCCAGGACTCATTGCTGCCAGCTACTTGCCTGTTGCTTAATAAATATTGCAAATATAGCCATGGAGGTCTTTTGCACATATAAAATGTCACCATGAGAGTGGCATTTTCCAGGCATGTTCCTGGAGTGAGGAGTTGTTGTATGCAGGTCAGAGAGACTGGGCCTTTTGCTGGGAGCACAGCCTGCTTTGCCAACAGCTGTACGGAGAGACTGCCAACCATCCCTTTCTAAAAGGCATTTCCACCTTGTTATTGACTCTAGTCTCTTACAAAAATGCAAGCATGTATTTCTTTCCTCAGTGGGTATGAGATGGGCAAGATTTCAAGGAGATAGCTATTAAACACTTCAGAAGATAGAATAACATTGATTTCTGTGAACTAGCTTTTTATTTATTTATTTATTTATTTTGGCATAGCATTACAAGTAAAGATATCCTAACCAAAAACAAAGCTTATTACCTAAGCCCATGAAAGATCTCTTCTATTTTATACCGGTTTCCTGCTTAAGACATTAAAATCTGTCATTTCTGGCCAGTAGGGTGATGGCACTGGTAGGGCTTTTGTTGGCATGACTCGGTCACCTGGCATTTTTGGTGGACTGCTAAAATCAGGCTTGTTTGATAGGGGTTCAGATAAGCCCTAT
The DNA here is from genome assembly GCF_963932015.1 of Anas acuta. Taxonomy (NCBI): domain Eukaryota; kingdom Metazoa; phylum Chordata; class Aves; order Anseriformes; family Anatidae; genus Anas; species Anas acuta. The sequence continues at coordinate 73,482,551 of NC_089017.1, forward strand.
GATGAGCATGGCGTTTGCAAGGCAGTGGGAGGTCACAACTGATGCTGAGTAGTGACTAAAGAAGCACCATACTTCATTGGGTTCAGCCTTCTGTTTGGTGGAATTTGACAGTACTGGAGCAATGACAGGCATCAAATTAGTGAAAGGGGCCTGAGGAACAAGAAAGAAGAGATATCTGAGAAACGGTCAGCCCAGTACTTCTGAACATCTTGTGTAATCATTTCCAGCTGTGCAAAACATATGATGGAGGAAAACTGTCAATCTGCTCCATTATCACACTGAAGTGATCAGGTAAGGTGCAAAGTAGAGAAGCATTCAGCCTTAATTGCAGTGAAAGCAACATATTCTATCTCAAACATCTCAAACATAATGGGACGTAAAGTGCCATTAGAGGTTTTCTTGCCTTCAAAGTTTCTAATTAACACTATGGGCACAAAACTGCCAGCCCAGGAGCTTGGCTACATGTCACAATGCATATTAAAATCTAATTTCTGTCCTTGTTATTGTACTTTTGCTAGCCTGCAGTATTTGTCTACTTCAGATCTCGTTGTTGTTGTGTGCTCCCATGCTGTTAATAGTCCAAAGGAGTTAGTGTTGGCAAAAATTCCAAAAGATAAAATGGTCTAATACTAGGAGACCTGTAGTTAAATGTATTGACTGTTGGAACTGGGGGGAAGAATAAGGCTTTCAGAGCAACCCTTTAATAAAATTAACATACATTTTGCATTTTTTTGTCCATCAAGAACATCTTTGGAATCTGTCATTTCTTTTAGCTAAAGCCATACATTGTCTTGGGAAGCAGGATCACTGTGCTGCATTGAAAAAAAAATCAATTTAGGAGTGTAAAATTATATGGTGGCACTCCTGAAGCTAAGCTTTTGTCAAAAATGTTTTTGGTTGAATAAATCTGCATCTCAAAATGGAAAAGAAAAAAACAAACAAACAAACACACACACATACACAAAAAAAAAAAACAAAAAAACAAAAAAACAAAAAAAAAAAAACAAAAAAACAAACCAAACCAAACCAAACAAAACAAAACAAAAAAAAACACAAAGTGCTTGAAGAAGGTTGGTGGAGAACTCAAAAGACCCAAACTTGCAAAGGTACAGGTTCAGAGAGCCATATTGAGGTTTTGGCTAAAAAGCTGTATTTTCACAATTGGGATAAGGTGACTCTGTACCCCCAGGTGGTTTTTGTGACTCATTTGACAGATGGTAACGTATGAAGTCACCCAAACTCATGTTTATCCAGTATTTTGAGAATTAATTTTGCATATAAACAGTTGTGCAATAAGCCCAAATCTGAGGAACATGATACATATTTGACCACATTACCTGCCTGTTAATTTTTATGTAAATTTTGTGGCCAGTTTTGACAGCCACCCAGAGGGCTCAAAGATATTTATTTTTAATAAATGCTGTAGGAAATTGGCAACTAGTCATGGAAAGGGACTGGGATTCAGCCATGGCATATGCTGTCATGCACGGCAAGCAGGGGATAGGAGAGGGAAGTGGGTGAGCAGCAGGAAAACTTAGGGGACACAGGGCACGTGTCCTTAGGAAAATGGTCTTTCTCAGTTTATTTACTCACTTTCTGCTCAGTGCTTTGTTCAGTGAGCAACTCTTTTTCCTCACCATCACAGCATGTCCAGTCTGGAGAGGTTGGCCAGGAGCATGGGGATGAATAGCTGAAGGATGAGGTGCTCTTCAGCCCATGGTCCTGATCTGGTTGCTGTTCCTTTCAGAAGCTAGGTATCAATAACATGGTCAGCTATATATAACATAAAAATGGTGCACACAAAGGGTAGGCTTTTTTTTCAGGAGGACTTACGATTGTTAGCCTGAAAGCAATGCCAGAAGCCAGTCATCACTCTGGAAGACCTCATAAGTTTGACAGAGAATGGTTAAATCCGCACTTCAAAATTCATTATTAGTTTTAATCAGCTTTACCCAGGCTTGTAAGTTTAATCACTTCTGTGACCTTTAAAAAAAGGTCAGGCTTGTTTGCCAGGTGAATTTTCTGCATTTGAAACATATGTCATTATCATAAAAATTAGAAAGAATGTAGATCTTCCTCAAATTAAATGGAAGACTGTTCTTTTTGTCTCTGTCTTTCAGCAGTAAAAGCTAAGGCCAGTAATTCCCATGATTTTGTGCATATGCTTTGCTTTGATAGCAGTACTTTGCAAAATGTACAGTAAAGTTATATTTTCATCATTATTCTTTTTGTGAGTTAATTAGGAATAACCAGTGTCTTTGGATGTCTCATTTCCCTTCCCTCCTATGAGAACAGGAAACATCCATCTAAGCTTAGATCTCTGATCCATCTATATCCACCTTTCATCAAGTTACTTAAGACCACTTTTTGCTGGTGTTTCAACATTTTTTTAAAAGTTTAGCAATGAACCTAACTCTACTAAAGTGATTGACCCAGTGAAGTACAGGAAAGGAGAATCAGGCAAGAACCCTCAAGTCTCCAGGCAATGAAGGCAACTTGTCCTTGCCTTATCATTAACTTATGAAGTATTGTCTTTACATTTAATTCAGTAATTCTGTATATGAGTGAGCAGCAGGAAGTGCCCAAATTATGCCCAGTATATAGTGCGTTTATTAGTGTAAATCCCCATCTCGTTGCCTTCTGTTTTAATCAGCCTCCCCTTTTTGCCTGCTGTGCATCATTGTACTTCATTGAGCTTCTTGTGCTTCTGTAGTACTGTTTCCAGTGGGATAGGAGAGAGAGGCAAGCACTTCTAACACTATTACAGGTGAGCATATACTGTGGTTTATATGGGGTAAGCCAGTATTTTTATGCTGCTCAGTGTAAAGGGTGATGCATAGATGTGATGCTCTGTTCCAGGTGGCACTGGACTATGAATGTTAAAAAAATAAATAAAAAAAATAATAATAAAAAAATCTAATACCACTAGTATTTTCTTTAAAAAGAGATCAATGAAAGATTCTTCACTGCCTGTTTCACCAACATTATTGCCTGCTCCTCAGAGAAATGCTGTTAAGATGGCCCATGTACATGTATACTGTCTCATCAAGGGGCAGATGTCTCACTGGTACTATGCTGAGCAAAAATCCTTTCAAGCCTACTTTTTCAGAATGGCTGACTGCTGTCAGATGTACTGACTGTTGTATCTGTCTTGGGAAAGGCAATGTGAAAGAAATGGTAGAGGGCATTTTTCCTTTTTATTTGGATGCACAATGAGTACTTAGAGTTTGGGTGCAGGGACCTAAAATTTACCTTTATGGGAACTTGTAGAATATGGAACAAGTTGGATGGTGGAGAGGAGCCATTTGGACACTCATGATCAATGGCAGGAGAAGCCACATACATTGAGAAATTAATCTCAATTCGTCTCCATTCAGCTGCAAAACCAAAGGCTGTAAAGGACTACCAAAAGCCTGCCACTTTTCCAAAGACCAGAAAGACTGCACTTACACCACTTATGATACAAGCTCCTCTCAACCTTTTGTAAATGTTTCTGATGCTGGAGACTCCATAACAACCCAAGCAATTTGCTTCAGTGTTTCATCACCCTTACTGTTTGAGAGTTTTTGCTGATGCTAAATCACCTTTGCTGAGACATGGAGATATGGTTTCTGTCCTTTCTTTAGCAGCTTTTACATATCTGAAGGCTCTTACCATATTCCACTTAACTGTCTTTTCTCAGGATGAGACACACAAGTGGTTGAGCATGATCTAGTTAGCTGTCATGCTGACATGTGTGGTCTCCAGCTTCCCATCACCAAAACGCACAACTCTCTACCCTCTCTCAAATTCAGGGTTTGGGAGGTGTTTTAATCAAAAAACTAAGCTTGAAGAATGAAAGCAGCTAGGTCTGGTAGCCTGAAGAACCATGCAAGCTCTGATGACAGAACTGAGGGGACAGAGCAAGGATAAAAAAAGCTGTTTTACCCTTTCTGGCAGCAGTGGTGAAGTATTTCAGCTTGAACTGACCAGGGAGTCATGACCATGCCAAATGAGATAGTGTGCAGTAGCCACATCCCATGTTACATAAAGGGTTTCAAGTTCCCACACATCAAGATTAATTAGAAGGGTCCATAGCAAAATACAGTGGATGTTGACTAATAGTGGAATTTATTTTGGGGGGAGAAACAGACAAAGAAAAATAACTAAGACATCAGAAGAAGATGGAGAGAAGTGAAAAGGGGAAAACTCTATGGTGGCCAGCCAGGAAGAGAAGAAACAGGGGTCTCTAGATGAGTGCCATACCTTTGGTTTCCTCTGTTGTGCTACTGGTGGTTCCTCCACAGCTATCCTCTCTTTTCCCTTGGTAATTGAGTTTTCATCAGGTCCTGCCCTAACTCTCCAATGGTCCTTTTCCTACTGGTGTTGCTGTTAGTGCAGATTGGAGCACGTGTTGATGGTGAGTGGGTGGGTGTGCTTACTGGCCATTGAGCTTTGTCCATGCACATACTACATGCCCTGATATAAAGCTATGGCCAAAGGTCAGGGAAAGGGGAAGGAAGGATCCATCGCTGTGCTCAGGACAGCAAAACCTACGAGGTCCTCCTGTAGCAATGCTGTCAAGGTAAGACTGAGAGATCTTCAACCCTGTGAAAGTCCTGGGTCCTTCATCTGGTCAGTTCTTTGCTGCATCCTGCACCAAACTACAAGGCTACTTCCTCCCAAGGACAATACCTTGCACTTATCAGTGTTGAAGAACATCCTGTAATTTCATGCCCCATGTCCAATGTGTTAAGGTCATTTAGATCCTAAACCTTTCTCCAATCAACTAGCACTCCCTGTTGGTTTTCTATTGTCTGAGGATTTACTAGGTATATTTTGTATTCTGTCAATCAGGTCCTTAATGAAAATTAAAAATCAGATGCTACCAGACCCACATTGCAGGGTGTCACTGGCTTTGTCTTCCTCATTTGACAGGAATACACTGATAGTTATTTGCTGAGTACATTTTTTTCAGCCACCTGTACCCACCTTTGGTTTAGCTGTGCTACCCATTCTGATGTGCTTGTGAGAACGTTAATGTCATGCCCATTACACAGTAAGAGGGGAACAATTTCAGACTCAATGTGATGAAGTGCAAGGTGGAGAAAAGGCTTAATTTCATCACCTTGTATAAAATGCTTTTCTTTGGACTACTTTCTGAGGAAAGGGTTTGTTCATTAAAAAGGTGTTAGGATGCACATTGAACACAGTTGAACAGAATCTTTTGCACTGAGGATTAACTTAATTACCTCTTGATTGGAATGGCCAAAAAGCACACACCTGATTAGTGATGGCAGTTCAATCAGCACCTGGTAACTCATTTTTGATCCTTTGTGTGACTGTATTCCATCATGTATTTTCCACACGGGTCTAAATGCATTTCTGGCAGTACAGCTTGCTTTTCCTCACATCTGAGCTGGATTTACATCCACGTTATTCCACTCATTGTGTAGGAACTTCTGATTCATACCTATCAAATTGACTAGAAATTTAGGCCCTCAGCCTGTAGTAATAGCAAGGGAGGAAGAGAACCTCTCTAACATCAGCAGTTCATGCTATGATGACTGTTATTATAGGATGAGCATAGACAAAAATAATGCAGAAAATAATAAGTAGAGGAGAATGAAATAAGGCACTTTACAGGTATATTGCTAACAACAGCCTTTTGTGGAATGTGTTATTACTAGGGTAACTAAGACAGGAAAGCACACACATCCAGGGGCTATGTCCTACTGTCTCGCAGGGATTTTTTTTGACTGTGATCTCCCCCCTAGAAAGTCAAGTAAGCTTCAGCACTTATTCCGAAGTGTACATTCAACCACGTGCATAGACTTGGGCATATACCACAGGAATAGCAAAGCCATTCATTGCCAAAACCATGCATGATTACTGTCATATGCCGTCGGAGTGTTTTTGTTTGTTTGTTTGTTTTTTTTCCCTCTGTATTCAGGGAGCAGAGGAAAATCTGCTTTTGAATTCCAAAATTTTTCTTTCTTAAAAAAATATATTTTTTTGGTTGTTTTTGTTTTGTTTTTAAAGCATTTCTGGTTTAAGAGAGCACAGTTTGCTGTGTTTTACATGCACGCCCTTTTGCAACCTATTCTCTTAGGGAGATCATGGACCTGATTATATGCAGTAAAAGAGGTTTTGAAATACAAAGATAGATATACTGTCCTGCATTATATCCCTGTCTCTAAATTGAAGAGACATGGAGATGATGGGTGGGTTATGTGGTGGATAAGGATGTTCACTGGATGTTTGCACTTGAAGAGTTGCAGTCAGTGGCTGAAGGTCTTTATCTTCTGCAACACAGTGGCTCAATGTCCCTGTCAAGACCAGTTATGAGTGGAGTTCCTAATGGGTTGGTACTGGGACCAGTGCACCCACAGCAAATTTGCTGATGACACTGAGCTGTGTGGTGTGGTCAACAGGCTGGAGGGAAGGATGGCATCCAGAGGGACCTGGGCAGGCCTGAGAGCTGGGCCTGTGCATACCTCGTGGAGTTCAACAAGGCCAAGTGCAAAGTCCTGCACCCACTCTGGGGCAATCCCAAGCCCAAACACAGGCTGGGCAAAGAATAGATTGAGAGCAGCCCTGAGGAGAAGGAGCTGGGGGTGGTGGGTGATGAGAAGCTCGACATGAGCCAGCAATGTGTGCTGGCAGCCCAGAAAGCCACCCGTACCCTGGGCTGCACCAACAGCAGTGGAAACTGCAGGGAAACAGCAGGGAAAGGGAGGGGATTGTCCCCCTCTGCTCTGCTCTCGTGAGGCCCCACCTGGAGCCCTGCGCTCAGCTCTGGGCCCCCAGCACAAGGACAGGAGCTTGCTAGAGGGGGCCACAAGCATGATGAAGGAGCTGGAGCACCTCTCCTATGGAGCCAGGCTGAGGGAGCTGGGGTTGTTCAGTCTGGAAAGGAAAAGGCCCCAGGGAGATCCTTACAGCAGCCTGCCAGTGCCTAAAGGGGGCTGCAGGAAAGCTGGGGAGGGACTCTGTGTCAGGGGGATAGGGATAGGGCAAGGGGGAATGGCTTTAAACTGAAAGAGGGGAGATTTAGATTAGATGTTGGGTGAAAATTCTTCACTCAGGGGGCGGTGAGGCCCAGGCCCAGGCTGCCCAGAGGAGCTGTGGCTGCCCCATCCCTGGCAGTGCCCAAGGCCAGGATGGATGGGGCTGGTGGCGGGTGTCCCTGCCCATGGCAGGGGGTGGATTTAGATGATCTTTAAGGCCCCTTCCAACCCAAACCATTCTGTGATTCTGTTTGAAAACATGCTTCAAATCACTGAAACAATTATGCTCGCTCCTTACTAACATCATGAAAAAGGTACAAGACTTACACTTATTGTATACTTAAATCAACATAGCAATTCAGACTTATTTCCACTATACCTCCATGGACTTACTGCATGGCAGCTTTTAGACTTTCATAAATATTTCTAAGTCTCTTTTAAAACTATGTCATAGTAAAGATAAATATAAATTTATCATCCATCAGTACTATGAATATGCTCCAAGAGCAATGAGAAAAAATGATTTAAATTTTCAAAATTTAATTTCTTTGAAATGCTATTAGTATTTTTTATCTATTTCTCAGTAGCTCTGCTTTATAAAGACACCTTTATGAGAGTTTTTTTTTTTTTTTGAATTATGAAATATGTTTTTAATTACACATCTCCCGTTCTTTTTAGCAACTTATTCATCCTTATTCCAGAAGAGTTTAAAAGCATGAAATGCAAGCCAGAATTCACTTTATTCTTAGGGAAAAAGAAATGAGATATATATATAAAATAAAATAAAATAAAATAAAATAAAATAAAATAAAATAAAATAAAATAAAATAAAATAAAATAAAATAAAATAAAATAAAATAAAATAAAATAAAATAAAATAATAAATAAAAAACAAACAAACAAAAAACCCTGCAAATATATCCTGATGAAACTGAAGATTGATTGTAGTTGCTCATGGATCTTACTCACTTATGGGTGATTTTTCAGGGATTCAGATCAATTGTTTTAATCAAATTCCATTTCATAATATAAATTGTTTTGATGTGTTGTTTGTTTGTTTGTTTGTTTGTTTGTCGTAACATTATAGTTCATAAACACCCAAATGCAGATGTGTGGATATGGAAATGTACAGCTCACTAGGCTTGGATCAGGCTCTATAGCCTCTTAGATTAGGTCAAGAATATTATGATTTAAAATACGACATTCTTGAAGAGAGAATATTTTGATGTTATGACAGTATTTTCTTAGAGAACATTTGAATTATATTAATTCCCAGAGATGTTTTGTGTAGCAAAATCAGGGAACTTATTATCTGAAGACACAATATCAAAGTCCACTCCAGGTTAAAAGCTGAACAAGCTGTAATGCAGGGGAAAATTTGCTTTACTAGCATATCTGTAAACATAATAAGAAAATTAAGCCACACTTTTAATATGCAGACCATCGTCAAGCAGTTGTGGTGGTTTAACCACAGTAGGTAGCTCAGCACCACCACACTGCTCTCTCACTCCCCTTCCTTAAAAAAACTATGGTGAAAAATTCTCACGTTGAGATAAAGACAGGGAGATCATTCACCAGTTACTATCATGGGCAAAACAGACTCAGCATGGGGAGGTTAGTGTAATTTATTACCTGTTACTAACAAGCTAGAAAAGTGAGAAGAAGAAAAAAAAAACAAAGTCGGGGGAGAGTTATTTGATAATCTGTGAAGAGTTATGAGAAACAAAACTTCTTTATATAACTGATGGTGTGAGTAGAGTGCAGGGAGAGGGAACCAGAGTGCTAAAACTGATGAAAGGTGTCTATCTGGGAGGAATAAAGAGCTCAATGCCAAAACTGGAGAGGAAAAGTGTGCCTAAATGGCAAAGGAAAGTGAGTCTGGGAGAGAAGCAGGGGAAAAAAAAGTTTGTTTAGATGGATGCTAGTGAGGAGGCTGCAGAATATCCATGGAGGAACTTCTCAGGGGCTGTAGGAGTTGTATGCGTAGGGGAGGAGAGGTGAGGGCTCATCTGGGAGCCCTCTTGGACACCGTAATAAACCAGGGAAATTAGAGCTGCAGACAGTTCTTCTCTAACCAATACTTCAAATTAGACCCTTTCCAGGTTTGTCGCCTCTAGAAAATTAGGTCACTATAGAACATTAATTGAGGAAAAGGTGTTGGTTAGCTATGGATCTGACACTGGTCAGATTTTCCTTGTACAGTTTACCCAAGATCTGTCACAAGTGATGGCCTTTGTCTAGGCCAAAATGACAAAATTATTTTAGCATCTTCTTAGAAAATATAACTCCTAAATTTCATGTTAATCTGGTTAATTTCCTAATAAAGGAGGGGACTTTGTCCTCTGTTGTAACATGAGAAGATATAAGGGATGCCATCAGATCATTTTAATTTACTTTCTAGTAGAAAATTTTAATTCTGATTTTAGCAACATATATCAGGAATATCAGGCACTATTCAGTTGGGACATGACCCTTTTCAACCTATGAAAAATAGAGTTTGGTAGCATAAATTTTGTGGGATCCCCAGTCTGTCTACTTTGTTACTAAAGTACTTGGAGAAGGCATTATTAAAAAATATTTGAGAAAAAACAAAAATATGTGCTGTAAACTGAACCTAGAAGCATGGTTTTCAGCTACAAATATCTAATTGCTCCTGGAAGTACGTACATTTATTCACTGCACATAAATTAATTACACTGTGCCAGCAAAATCCAATGGCCAGAAACTGAAGATAAGAAAGCCTTCAATTAAAATAAGGCAAAATTATTTTTCACTTCTTAATCAATGAAACAACTTCTGTATGGATAAAGTGAGTTGTCCATCATGGGAAATAAGGAAAGCATTTATTTCTAAAGTATATGCTTTCATTCTTCTAGAAATAATGCATCAATGCAGAAATTGATTGTTGAGTTCATGTGCCCTGTGATACAGAGGAGGTCAGATTTGGTTATCACAATAGATCTGTCAAAGCTTAAAATGTATGCCTCTACTAACATTGATTTTTATACATAATATAAAATTAAACATTGTTCTGCTTGAAATGGTGGACTTTTAAAGGAAACAGATAGGGCAAAGTAGAGCACTTGAGCAACATCAAATTGCATTAAATTTGAAAGCCATCAAGTTTTATGGGTATTGCTGTTGAATTAACTGTATAACCTAGTGAAAAACATGCCTTTCTCCTTGTTCCTTACTTAAAATAACCTAAATACTTTTAATTCTTTAATCTTAAAAAGAATAATTGAACAGAAATTGTTTCAACTCCATATTTTTTTTTTTATTATTATTATTTTTCTGATGCACATAGGCAGGAGTATGAATGCATGTACTCATATTAAATGACTTTGTTTTACTCTAAATTATATGTGGTTACAAATATATATTAGAAAACCTTCATTACAAAGTCAACTCTTTCTCTTTCTAGCAATTGGATTATTGCCACTTTTGTAGTTGGGCAGTAAGTTTATTAGAGTACAGGTATGAAAAAACATCAATCATCAGATTCTTCTCTGCATATTTCAGGAGTTCAGAGTTGTGATGGTTGCTGAACATGACATTAATAAATTCTGCAATATAGGGAAAAACCTTTCTGATATATTAATTCAGGGCTGTGTGGCAGGGAATTAAGACACACTGACATGGTAGAAGTGTTTGTGTGAATTCTGCATGGCACACTTATGTGTCCTATTTGTGTTTGTGTGTATGCACACATCACTGTATGCACTTATGTGTTAGGTATGTTAGATTTAGAAACACGTAAAATGAAAGCAACAAAAGTAGCAATCTACGCATGCAATTATGGCATGCAAACATTGTTTTATTTTATTTTATTTTTTAATTTTATTTTATTTTATTTTATTTTATTTTATTATTTTATTTTATTTTATTTTATTTTATTCAGGTTTGGAAATTGTTTTCTATATAAAGTGAAGCTTGGAGTTGCAATATCTAAAATATATCATTGCAATATTTCTTTAGTACAAAGACTTCTTTTTCCAGCATGTAACAACAAAAGGATCAAGTTTTGTTGTAAAAAGGACAGTTTACTTTTCAAGTACATATGGCCTGTCCACTTCTCTTCTCCCATCCTAATGGTCTGCATAAAATGCAGCTCTCCAGAGTGTCATGCAGCAGTAGCTGATGATCAATTACACGCTACCCAGACAATCCTCCCTGCCACTTCTGATTCCTGACTCAGCATGATGTGCTAGTACCTGGCCAGGTCCTACTGGCCCACCAGAGACAGTTTGTGTGGCCAAGGAGAGGAATTCCCAAGACCATAGATGTTGTCTGAAATGTGTCGTGTTTGTATTTTCACTTTTCTGAGCCAAAAGAGATCTGAAAATAATAACATATGCCCACGAAAGTAATTGTAAATTTTCTCTTTGATAGATAAAGTTTCAAATAAACATTTGAAACTTTAAATGTTCAAATAAACATTTGAAACTTTAGTTAAGCAGATGAAATCTTATCTGTGAAATATTTCTATATGCAATATGTTGTCTACAGTATACATAGACTGAATATAGACTATATATATACACTATATAGATATGTTATCTTTGAAATACTACAGTAGTCTGCATTATAGTTGTATCATATCTCTATGTTCTGATTTACACAGCTAACTATAACAAAAAAATACCCATCTCCTAGACAGTAATTTGAAAATAATAATAATGATGATGATGATGATAAAAACTCAAAGGTCTTCACAAAGGCCACCATCATTTATTATTATTATTATTTTATATGTAGAAAATGGAGTAATCAGTAGTTATTTCTTCAAGATAATGAAGGCCAATGACAGAAGTGGAACTTCAAAGCTGGACAAAGAGCACCAGTTAATTATCTGCTAGGTAACTCTGCCTGCTCTTTTGAAATTTTTAGGTTTATATCAATAACGGGGAGGAGTGTTTTAAAAATATTACTGGCTTTAAATGGCTATTACAAGCATCAATTCCCTTCTGACTTAAATGACATTCTGTCTGGGATTGGGAAGGTGAAACCTATCAAATTAAGTGGCACGTTTTCTCTTTAGCTGCTGCAGGAAGCCTATAAACAAAGCTGACCAGAAAACAGGATATCATTTCAGTCAGGGAGCTGGCATTCCCATAACCCAAATAAATGTTCCTAGATACTGAGCAAAGCCTATCTCTTTCTTTTGATAAGAATCTTTCTGAATGAAAGTTACTTCAGTAATGGAGTGTTGATGGAACTTTGTTTCCCTGTTAAGGAGAATTTTAATCCTTTATTTATTTATTATTCTTAGTGTTATTTTGTGAATGTTCACTTAATAACAAAAAGCTATATTTTCAGGAAAAAACAGCAACAACAACAATAACAACAACAACAAAAATTGGCAACAGCAGGTAGGAATGAACTGTTGAGACAGCTTTTTCCAGTGAGGAACCAAAATTAGTAACCACATTTTCAGAAGAGGTCAGTACATTTTGAAGTCTCTTGAATCAAAATCTGGGCTGTGCATATGACGACGGGAGCTGAGCTGTAGGACACTGAGCTCTTCTGAAATCCTGGCACTCCTTCAGAGGAATTAAATGGGAACTGAATCTTTTTGAAAGTTTAGGATCAATTGTGATGTGCTGAGTTTTTTTGAAAAGAGAGATCTGTATGTGCATCTTTGAAGGGGATGTGCTATGAAGGATGTCTGCACTGGACTGTGAATCACCTGAAATTTGTAGGGAATGCTTTCTTATTAGGGAATATTGTTATTAAAAATGGCACACTGAAGGGTAGTGAGAGAAGGATCATTTAGGAAGGCAGAAAGCCACAATCTTCCTTTCCTTTCCTTTGAGATGCTGCAACGACATGACATTTCTCTTTCCTTTATTACCAGAAGAAAGGCTAGGAATATTCTCCCAGCGTCAGATCTGTGATTGACATGAAATCTGTGTTGGAAAATGCCTGACTGTTGTAGATTTCTTCTAACAAACCAAGAGGAAGTTTTGAAGAATGGGATTTTTTTACTACCTTTGATCTAGCTAAATTGTTTTGTAAACGTCCCTAAGGTTGAAAAAGAACAGGACAATATTTGCCATTGAAGAATTTTGTTTCCTAAGAAATCTGCATGACTACTGTACTGCTAGTATGTCCCAACCTTGGCTGGTAAATTTTAACTTGACAAAGGAATAGGAACCAGCTCATTGGAGCTGAAAAATGTTAGCTAAACATTTTGGACATGATGTTCCATGAGGTTCCATCCATTTAAACATGAATGGAGCCTCACGTTGCAGGTGTTTTCACTTTGTGCTCTTTACAGGTCTTTGGTATCACCTCTGTGAATTTCCTGATGGCACTGTAGAATTTTAACAGTCCCAATTTCAGGCACGATTTATTTTGTGCTGAAGTGTTGGACCTGTTTTAATGGTGCTAAAACCATGCAGGTAGTCAGGTGCAGAATAGCCTGGGGGAAACCTGCTAAGGAGTCTTCCATGTCAGGCTATCGTTTATGGGTAGACTTGCACAGCCAGATATTTCTATTTCATTTAAATAAATAAATAAAAATAATTGTAATAAACATTATTGTGAAATACAGCTAGAATAACTCATCAAATGAATAGATACTTCTTGGCCACTCAAATGGGGAATGAATGAATGGGTGTGAACTCTTTTATTGTATCTTTAACATTTATTTTCTTCAGCACCATTTTACCAACCCCTTCAGATACCACACAGCTGCATCCTGGGGTGAATTGGCTATGGCTGATGTGATTATCAACCAGCTTTATTCTAATTATACATAATAGTAACTATTGAGCACAAGTGATTATGACAATTTTTATGGAAAACATCTTCTAAGTTTCACTTAGAGAAAGGGTTAAGAAAAAAAAAAAAAAAAGAAACATCAACATAAGAAACAGGGGAATCCTTGTCTAATAATCTGAGTTCTTAAATTAAAAAACACTTCTCATTTGTAGGCACAGAGGGCATTCAGCACATTCAGAGTTGTATGCTCCAGGCAGCATTTTCAAAATTATTCATCTCAAAAGAGCTCTCCAAGCCATCACACAGGGAACCTCAGATTTAGAAAGTACTGAGTGCTGGAAAAAGCTGACTTTGAAGAGCAGAGAGGTTTGGAGATGAAGATCCCTGAGTTCCTGACCACATTTGCAATTCTGGGTGCCGTTCCTCCAGGCCAGCAGTGCCAGCAGCTGGTGTGGCATTGCGAGGAACTTCTGGGCTGGCCTTCTGGAAAGGAAGGGAAAGGTGACAGGTTTCATGAGTGAGGCGATGTAACGAACCCTCCTTTAGCACCCTCTCTGAGCGCTGGCTCTCCAGGCAAAAGATGGATGTGTTTTATCTCATTTTAGCCAGTATGCATCGCTTAAATATAGGTGAGCTTGGGAACGCATGGTGTTGTGGGCTCCAGTTCATGCTGAATTCTTTGTAGACAAATTAGAAGTGCAGCAGAAGAGCAGAGGGCAATCTGAAAACAGCACTGGTATTATTTTAGACTTAAGTGCAGTTGTTGCATTACTCGTGGCCAGGCTGTGACCTCTTTCACCGCTGTGTACCTTTTGCATGCACAGCTTTGCCTTTTGTTCTTTTGAGCAGAAAAATCAGGAACTCTTTTCCATGTTTTGTCCTATTTATTTGTAATAAACAATAGACAAAAATAATAGAGGTTTTTATATTATTATTATTATAAAAAAAAAAAAAAAGGGTTTCTAGATCTTATTTCTATTCTTTTATCAGCTTGCATTACCATAACTGGTTATTTATAGGAAGTCACTCTTGATTTACATTTGAGTGTGTGAGAAGTGAAAATCAAGCATTTGTATCACTAATTAGTCTACATTTGTGTAGTGAGAGAAAGCATACTTGTGCCCACAGGATAAATTTAGACAGATATTAGATGACTGTCTCTGTGCATCGTTATTAACATTGTAATTGTAGAAATAATTTAATACGCATCTCATTTATTCTCACCCTGCTTTCTGTGCGTTTCATCCCTGTGAACAGACAGCCTTGTGAGCCACAACTCACTGCTTTTACGTGAGGTTTAGGTTTGTCTTGTATGTGTTTCATTTCAGTGTTGTCCACTTCTTGTTGCCTTTCTTTGAAAGATGTCAAACGTCACAACAAACATCTGAATATTTCCATTATATACATCCCTCATACTTTATGTACATTATTTACTGTGCCGACCCTGGCTCCAAAGCCCAAATATTTTTTGAGGAACCACACCATTCCTCTGATGGCTTGGAAAAGCATTACACTTGTGCACTTTTTTAGCTGATTTGGCAGGGAAACAAGTGGAATGGAGAGCTCGTCTCTGCCATGCCACAGCAATGTGCAGTCCCAGAGAGGAAAATGCTCAGTCTGCTTTGTAGGTAAGAGTAGGATAAAACATGTTGTGGGATAATATTATAACAGTACTTGCTAGGAAGATGGGCTGAGTGATGCTGGCACATCAGTGAGATTAATGGTGTCATGCTTCAGAGCTGCTGCATGATAAAACCCTGTCAGCTCAGTCGGCAAACCAAAAATTAGACAAAGGTAACATCCCACTGAACACAAGGGATGTTACACTACCCAAAGGGTCCCGTGCATTAACTCAAATCATAGCTGCAGGCAATATGCACAGGGAGACACCTGAAAATAAGTGTTGGGACCTCGTTCTCTGGATTCTGAGACAAAAAAGCCTGGGTTAATGGGGCGACTTGTGGAGGCAATGGGTGTGCAGCACTTCTGCGTGGGAAAGGTTTTTGGGGAGAATTGCAATGTGGATGCATGTTGATGTAGTTCATATATGGAAAGGACTAGATGTGCCTTAAATGAAAAAAAATAAAAATAAAAATAATGAAATCTTGGAAGAAAGAGCAGTGAGCTTGATTACAGAAAGTGTTTTAAGCTACAAACAGTTAAGTGCAAGTGGCTGCTGAAGTACATAGGATTATCATAATAACATTAGCAGTGCTGGTTTATACTTACTCTTCATCATTACAAAAGAACACTGTCCTTAGGGATACATGTGAATAGCCCTATTTATTACCTTTTAAAGTGGGTTAAAATAGTTCAGGGTAATTATCCTTGCAATTTTATTTGCCCCTCTTTTAGCACTCCTACTTTAACACCACTTTTCCTTTTTTTTTTTTTTTTCTTTTCACCCAGCAAAGTCTGGTTGCTCACTGGACTTTTCAATTGTAGATAATAAAGTTAAGTCAGTAGGGTAAGAGACAGAAGAATTAATCCTGCCCTGTGATGTAAGAGCTGTCTTGTTAAAAAAAGAATAAATAACTACTTGGCAGTAATTATTCTGCTCTTCAATGTGTAAAAAGCAGTAAAATATAAGATGCAGGTGTCAAATGCTGCTCTTACACCTGAGCTGGCTAAACTAAGAGCTAGACTGTTAAAGGTGTTTAGATGCCTACAAGGTGCAGACCTGGGATTTCAGAAGCACTCAAACTAGGTAGATTATAAATCACTACCAAGGTTAATAACTGTCAAAGCTAAATTGCATGCCTGAGTGTTAAGTGGCCATAGTATTAGATGTCTACTCTTAAGGAGTTATAATGAGCATGTGTGGTCTTATCCATCCCTGATTATTCTTTGACTTCTGCCCTGACATCTCTGAACCAAACAGGTATAGGTGTATGTAGATAAGGAAGTACATCCATCTCTCTTTTTCAGACAAGATGACCATCTGTATGATGGATGAGGACCTTAACCATCAAGCAGAACATGAATCTGCCCCACTCAGTTTTGGTAAGCCAGGGAAACCTTGGTCTCCTCTGGTATCTCCTGCCTGGGATGCCTTCAGATGGTTCTGTTGCACTTTGTTAAAAGGCTGCAGAGTTATAGAACACATTGCTCTCCTTCTCACAATGGAAATTAAAATGACTAACAGCCTAGGGAGCTCCAGCTGTTTTAAATGGTACCCATATTCAAGGGCTTCCACTTCCATCACCCACCTCACTGTTAATTGTAAGTCCTGTTAGGAGGTCCTTGCAAGAGTGAGGACCGATGGGGATGGGAACCCAAGGGATTTTATTTAGTTGGGACACAGGGAAGTGGTTTTGTGGACTGACCAAGAGCTGCAGCCAACTTCCAAAGTCCATGCAGGGTTTCAAAACTGAGAAGCAAAACAAGCATTTGAAAAGGAGAGCTAAAGCAGGAGGCCACAGAAAGAATAAAAATGAGGTAATCAAAAGGATAGAGCAGAAGATGAAATTTGCAGCAACATTTTACTGTCTCCATAAATCTGAGGATGCTGAGCACTGTGGCCAGTGTGAAGTGGGAGAAGGAAACTAGTTCTACTGTGAAGGACTTGAAAGCCTTCCAAAAAGCCAAGGCATTTGAAACAGGTTATTGAGTTTCTGCTTACCTTGGTCACAACACAGAAGTAATATAAAATCGTAGAGATGCCTTATTCTCTGGTCTGAATGACAGCCAAGGGATAAAAGGACATTTTCAGGATTTAAGTCCATGATCACTGGCCGGCTAATGAAAATGAACAAATAGCAGAAAACTGTTTCAAAAATATTTGCTTGACTTTGAAAGTCAACCTTGACTTATTTCTGCTCTGTGTTCTTTCATCTTTTCATAACATTAACATTTTAACACTCAAGCTTCACTAGTGAGAATATGCAGAAAGAGCAGAGTTCGAGCTAAGATATTTAGCTGTCCAATTTAAATATTGCTTTTGGCCATTCTAAAATCACAGCTGGCTTACAGCACATGAGCTGTGCAATATTGTTCAGCTCTTTGTTTTGTTCATGCGATAAAATTGAGCAAATTGCTGAAGCTACAAGAATGTCACCAAATCAAAAAAGCACCACTTCAAGTAACTGAAAAGAGCTTGCCTGATATTTTGCTTAGCTACTGCAACAGTGTTTGAAGTTCTTAGCAGGCACAACAACCTCCTAATGCCCAATGTTATTCGAGTAGGTATGAAGAGCTTGCAGATCAAAGGGATGCACAACACAAATTATTTTTTTGGGATTTCAGAAAACACAAGTAATATTAGTAATAAGAAAAGCGAGGACTTTATGGTTCGCGAAGGTAACTGTTCAAGTAAAAGTAAAGAGCTAATGGGACATCTGAAACTGTTACAGGTGGTGAAATTAAACAAGTGGAAAGGTGAAGGTCGGGGAGGGGGAATCTTGCCAGCTGGAATGTTAACTGACAGGCTAAGAAGTGATGTGGAAATCATCAAAGGGATAAAATCCAGATGCTTGTGTCCCTCAGTGGCAATCCATCTCAGCAGCATCTTGCCTGGTAGAACTGCTGCTCTGCCTGTGAGAGGAGAAGATGTAGATGGGACCAACACTCAAGTTAAAGCCTCCTGAGATGACTGTGGGGGTATCTACATAAAACATGGCCATGCATAAGTAAATTTTGTCTTTCCTTGCTCAGGTGGTACTTCTGACTTGCACTGACTTACCAGACACATTTGGGGTGGGAAATATTTTTGTCATCACAGAGGGGCCTAGATCTGTCACAGTGATCATTATTGCTGGCACAGTGTAACTAATATCAGCAGCAATGTAAAACAAATAATAATTTGAGGCTTGCTGCTTGGACATAATTTTCCTAAGCTATCCAATACTGAATTTGGCAAGTAAGGATGCCCCAGGCACCTGACAGACTCCATGTCCTCGTCTCCTATTCTCCTCCTCCATAACTCCATTTCAGCAGCTGAATGGAACAAATCTCAGTTTGTTCCCAGTCATGGTCATGCAATGAGGTATCATCTGGCCGTGTTTTCAGCCTTTGTTCTGATCTAAGGTCCTGCCAGGACCATGGTGACCTGTGTACATCTCCCCTAAAGTGTGGAGACAGCTTAGGTGGGGAGAAATATAGAGATGTTTGTGTGTTTTGTTTTGTTTTGTTTTGTTTTGTTTTTAACACTGGAAATATGTTTATATGTATGACCAATACACTGTTTGCTCATTACAAAAATACAAATATTACACCTCTATTTATTTATTTATTTAGGGGGACAGAAAGGGGGTAACCAAAAGTTTGTTTGTTTAAGAAGGCAAACTCTCTTCATGAAGAATCCTAAAGACAAGTTTCTGGGTGTAAAAATCTCTTCTTCCTTATCAGGTACAAGGACTTTTTCTCCCAGGTGAAGGTTCATTAATTTTCACCCTATAATGCAGGTTGCTCAGCACTGGATGGAAGGGGAAGTTGCATGGGCTGCTTTGAGGCTGAGTCCAATAGAATTAACCTGAATAACCAGCTGAATGGAAATGATACCCTGCACCCCTTACATAGTCTGGATTATAGTCCCAACTACTACAAAATCAAAGGTAACTTATTTTTGATGTGGCTTTGTTCTTGTTGCTGTATCTCCTCTCAAGGCACTCTATGCCCCTGCGCAGTCAGCCAAACAAACAAACAATAACAACAACAAAAAAACCTCTGCAGTTATTCTGTAGATTTGGTAAAATTAGCTGAAACCCCTGCTGAAGCCTCAGTGCCTCTTGCCACTTGTGATCCCCTTTGGCCACGTCATTTCTCCTTTGAACCTTTTGGTTTTCATAACACAGGGAGGATCTCCAGTTTTTCTCTTTCTCAAACTATTTTAACTGAGCCATTCATGCAGCTCACAAGCTCTACAGCACCTATTTGGGCTGCCCCTGTTGTAAATCTTTTTGTTAATAGCATGGGCAATACCAAGGTGGAAGTGACACAGTGAACACAATTCCATCTTTGAATTTTGCCCTTAGTGCACTGGAACATTAGATGTTGAAAATCAGAGGGAAAACGCACAGTTCCAATAAACAAACAAGTGGGTTTAGTCCTGTGGAAGCAGGGCTGAAGCGTGGGGTTCAGACCTTGCCAACAGCAGCAATATTAATGATGCCAGGTAATCCAGGATCTATGCTTATATACCCCATTCCCAAGAGCAACTTGAAAACATGTACAGTCATCTGGGGTAATTTTTATTTGCCTTCTGGTCTTGAAGTCTTTGTGCAAAGACTCTGTGTATGCACTGGCTTCATATTTGCAAGCTTTCTTCAGAGTCAGCAGGGATAAAAACTTGGCTTTTTGTTAGAAGAAAAATGAATGTGGAAATTTGTGCACACCCTCATGATGCAGGCTATCAGCTCCTCTAGGAAATCTCCAAATAGCAGGAGTCTTTTGATGAACTCATAAGAGTTATAGCTGTTGGTCCAAAAACAGACTAATTCAGTCAGAAGTGAGGACTGCATCCTGTTTAATTATCATTTAATCTGATCAGCTTCCAGAAACTCTGATAATAAAAAAATCCACACTCATCATACCCTTTTTTCCCTAGTAAAGTGGTTGGTGTCAATGAAGGACCCTCAGAACAGAGAGAAGAGAATTTCCTCTGTCTTCCTGTGAATGGTGATAGCCTGGCGCATCGGCTCCGTGACATTTAGGCTGTTTTATGAGGCTCCCTCTTCCCTCGTGGGTGATCCTCCACTCCAGCTGTCAGATGTCTGACATTTTTCTCTCATTGCTGAAAGAAAAGTTGGAATGCTGAGCTTCTGGAAAATTGTTTTTTCATCCCCAATATATGCATAGTCTCTTTTTAAAAATAAGATGCTAATATACAATATGTACATACTACTTAATGTAAAAACAACCTTTCATTGAAGTGTTTTGTTCCAGATTGTTATTCCTACTTCAAATTCATAAATACATACAAGTATACTATTGTGATTTATACTACAATATAAATATCATGTAAAGTTGAAAAAGAAGTGCATGGCCTTATAGGAACAATGTGTTTCAGTAATCTTTCAGTGAGATTTTGAGAAATGCAGTTTTGTTAAGAAAATATTCCACATAAGGGACTGTTAATTTTAAGTCAACAGCAGCTGCTTTTCACTTCTTTTTAGTAAAATTTTATTGCTTCAGAATACAATGTAAGAAAACTACTAAAAATATCACTTTCTCAACCACTGTTTAGAAACTTAAAGATATTTTGGCTGGAGTTTTAGAGCAATGCTGTCTGATTATAAGGAGCAGAAAACTTTTGTGCTCTGCTGGTGAGTCTTTTTCTAATTAAAGCGGACTTGGGCACCAGGTTTAATGCAAAGTCTAGAGATGACCAGCTGTAGTGCTTTAGTGTCTGTTGCTGCATTAGGGATCCAATCCTACAATTCATAAAACAAAAACAAAACAAACAAACAAACAAAAAACAAAAACATTTTCATAGAATCATATAATCATTTAGGTTGAAAAAGACCTCTAAGACCAAGTCCAACCATCAACCTAGAACTGCCAAGTCTAATTTAAAAGGTGTTATAAAATTTTAGCTAAAAACCTGGTCACGACTCTGATTTTCATTTTTTGCGCTTCAATGTAATTAATTTTTGTATGGATATCTTAGCTATTCTGTAACACTAGGTTCCATGCCCCTGTAGAGACTTGCTATCCTTTGTTATGAAAGTCAGAAAGTCTTGTATTAGCAATTTGGTCATTTTAACACAGCCTCAGAATTGCAAAAGTGGTTACACAGATTTTAATTGAAAACATGGCATTTCAGGAATTTAGCTTTAAACAATCATGAAGGCACTTATATGTCTCTTTGGAGTGTGAATATGAAGTCCATTCTGCACATACACAGACGTTCTGCACAGACAGGGGGAATGGAATCACTTGTGCAAGAAAAATCAAATTTATAAGACATAGCCTGGGATCTTATTTTTTTCCTCTTCAAGGCTCTTTTGCATGCTTTATATTCTGTCCTTCACTCTCCTCTCTGTCTTAATCTTCTCCACAGAGGATAAGAACCCAATAATGTTCAAACACACTTTGCAAACTCCCAATGTTCAAATAGCTTCCAAATTAGACATTATAATGAATTCGCTCTTTCATCTAATAATGCTGTTGAAGTACTGTTATTTTTACCTACTGAACTCTGACACGTGGTTATTATGTTCAGCTTCATTTTTGATGGGTGCAAAGCACCCAACACACCTACAGAGAACACTGAAATCTGTGCTGCTCAAAGTCTTTGAAAATCTTGACAGGGTTCTGGTTCTTCATCTCTTTTTTTTTTTTTTCTTCTCTCTCTTTTTTTTTTTTCTTCGTGTTTTACGGTCATGGAAGTTGCACTTATTTATTCTTTACACTAAAGTAATGAAAGCAACCTATTTATTGAACTTGGTCTGTAACAGTTATAGCTAAAAACTGTGTGGTTACACAGCACCTGAGTCTGAGACCTTCACAGTTGTCCAATAGAGCTGTAGTTTCTGCTAGCAACAAGGGTCTCAGGTGCTGGTCAAGGACAGTCTGGTTAAGCAACTTACATACACTGCCTTACTTCTCTTGAGATGTTATTTTTTCCTCAGCCATTTGGATTACAAAACTTGTTTTTATGGTTTTCCTCATTGTGATGTCATCAAAAGCATGTTAATTGGTAAACATTAAATAGTAAATTTCTGTTTTGTAATATTTTCTTAAAATTTTAGTTACTAGACTGTGAATACCTTGCATATCTACAGGACCCATATCTACAGAAGTCTGTTGAGATTAAAATAGCAGTGTGTGATTCCACAGCATTATCCAAACAGTGTTTGAGTGTATTTGCTCTGGACAGTGTGCAGCACTTCCAAAAGCTTCCCTTGGGAGAGCAAATCAGTTCACTTACATCTGTTAGGGCATGCAGGGGAATATCAGCACCTTTTGTGGGCACCTTTGTAACCTGTTCATGGAGTATACAGCACCTGAGACCTGCTGATTGTGAGGTTCATCTGCTGTCCAGGTACCAGCTAGTACCCTTTTCTCTTTGTCAGTAATTTGTCTGTATCGAGAGAAGGGTATGATTGGTCTCACATCACCTTGTTTGACAAATGCATTCTCTTCTAAGTATCAACTTAAGAACAAACCAGTAAACAAACAAGCAAACAAAAAGGAAGAATACATCTATCTTCACAGGCACTGCAGAAAGGACTTATGGAGCTAGGCCTGGAACCAAAATTCAAACTAGAAAGAGAAAAGATAAGAGAACAAGGATTTTCATTTCTGCTAAAATTAATGTAGGCATTAATGTAGACATCATGAGCTCAGACAGAAGCACCTTGAATAGTCTTTGCTCATTTTAACATAAATTAAAGTAAGGGAGAAAAACTTTTGTGGTCTGAGAATCAGCATCCCAATAAAGGCAAAAGTTCCTTGTTCTGAATTTTGCCATATTTAGAGGGACAATACAAATCCTTAGAAAATCTTCCCCAGTTCCCCAGGCCCTCCCTCACTAGGTCATTCATCCTCAGCAACCTGGACTATCTGATATACCTGCTATTCAAAAGAAAAAAAAAAAAGAAAGAAAGAAAAAAAAAAGTAAACGATGAAATTCTTTAATTTTTTATCTTTTCTGCTGAATATTATAAACATCACACTCACTAAAGAAGTGGTATAAAACACATATCGGATTATTCACACTCACTGCCAGCTTTGACACCTTTCATGCACAGACACCAGAATTGCCTTTATTTTTTGGTTTGTATGCAAAATTATGTCTCACACAGGGGAACTTGGCTCCAGCCCAGGCAGCTACTTTATAGACCTTGCAGAACTTTGTTCACAGCACATAATCTCTAGATTCATGTTACAGAAAAATGTTTCAGAATTAGAATCAGATAATCTATTTCCTTCTTTCTCCCTCTCTTTCTCTGTTCACAAACAGTTTTGCTAATGGCACCTTGCCCTTTATATTAATTGAGAAAGAGATTTTTGTAGTCGTATTAGATTGTGTGCCCATTCAAAGGGCTACCTGCAGGTTTAGTGAGCACAAAAAAATTCCTCTTAAATCAGATACTTTCCAAAGCAGACTTCCTGGAACAGTAGCATACAAAGACATTGGAATCTAGAGGTGATTTATGACACTATAACCTCCTATTTTTTCTCTTTCTAGTTTGAATTTTGGTTCCAGGCCTAGCTCCAAAAGTCCTTTCTGCACTGCCTGTGAAGATAGATGTGTGTCCATTGCTATCCCACTCTTTGATTTCCCGTACCCTAGGTGACAGCAGAGCATTTCGAAAAGAGAACTAGGTTTCACGTACAGACATGCAATGCATTTTTATTTGCTTTTTAAATTGCACAGGATCTTTCTACCTGCTGTGCTTAATTTCAAAGTCCTGTTAGGTCATAAAAATAAATGTCTGCTCTTTCATATGCCCTTCATTTTGTACCACATTTTATAAAGGCTGTCTTTGACTGCAGCAGCAAATTCTCCCTTACCCTCATTGTAGCAGGTTTATTTTTGTCTTATCCAGGCAAAAGGCACAAACACACTAAAAGGTGTTTCTACTCCTCCTTCCCCCCTCCCTCCCACACCCTACTGCATTTATTAATCTTTACTTGATTTTGGAGGTGTTTTATTTAATTTAATTATTTTTTTTGTATGTGTGTGTGTTTTTCAGAAGTCAGTATTTTCTACTAGCAAGACAATTTTTTTATTTTTTTTTTTTCCTGTGACAACTTGCAGTATCATGTCATTCTTTAAAATAGATATGAAGTATTCCATAAAACTTCTGGGTGGCCACCTTTCAATCTTCTCTGTTGACTCTTCAATTATTTGTAACACAAAGTCATGCTTCCTCTTTGTTTCCTAGTTTCTCTAGATGCTAATTCTGTTTACATTAGATGAAATAAAATTTTCCTGATTCAGTGTATCTGAGTAGTTATATTGGCATGGGCATGTACTGGTATTGTCTCATTAATAACTGATGACCCCAAGAAAAGGGGAAATTGAAATGAGCTTAGGTGTTGGTGGGAAGAGCAGGGAAGTTACTGGCTAGTAGTAAATACTTGGTTACTGGGACAGCAGCAGAAAGGCTAGACACGGGAAAAGAGAAGGTTGTAGAAAAATGTAAAAAGAGTTCAACAGAAAATATTATTAATGAAAATAAAGATAGTTAGAGGTACATCACCTTTGATTTACAGACACGTTTCTTTGGCAAGGAGTTAAAATCTGCTTTTATGGAGATATTCTCAATACTATCTTTTCCAAAATGTGAGGTGAAATCCTTGGAAGTATGACAAGTCTGGTCATATTTGTGTCATAAATCAGTAGGTTCATGTGGTCCAAGTTCATAGTTTTATTACTCTGGAGATCCAGGAGATACACAACATTCTGAGGAAGGTATGAATCCATGCTGTCTTTAATTCTGCATGTGTTTTTGCTATCTGGCTTTGGAAATGGTGTGAGCACCCAAAGTTAACCTGATACAATATGGTCTCAGTAGGAAAGGGTAATCCAGACCAACTGTCCCCTCATTATCTAAATGATGGTAAACAGTGGTGGAATATTAAACTCCACTGATGAGCTTCTGCAAAGTTACTAAGTCTCCCAAATAATCAATAATCCAGAGATTAGAAAGTGAAGTTCTGTTGCTGCTCTACTTATGGTATTTGCTGTGAATAAATAAATAAATAAATAATAATAACAGGATAAGAAAAAATGAAATTATTACTATGCATTTTCTACCTTGCTGTTCCATGCTTTACAATTGCCTAATTGTTCATCAGCTTCACAATAGAAATGCTTTTTTTTTTTTTTTTTTTCATGCACTTAAAGATGACTTAAGTGTCATTTAGTCAGTTGGCAGAACAAAGAAGTCAATTTATGGATCAGGTTTTTGCTATTTCTTTATTCTTTAAAATAATTTACTTTATTGGTTTAGTGTGCTGAAAGGTGAGGATTGACAGGAGTACACTGCAGAAATATCACTCCACAAAATCGGGTCATACACACACATCTTTGGTAAAGCTGGAGTTGAAAAGGTAGGACTTTCTTAGCTTCTGTTTGCATTTAAATTTAAATTCCCAAAAAAAAAAAAAAAAAAAAAAAAAAAAGTACCCTAGTACACTCTGAATCATACTGTGCCGAGTGTTAGAAACAAATGCATGAAAATGTAGGGAAGGAAGGCTGAAAACAGCTGTCTTCTTCACCCAAACAACCCCATCCCACAGAGTCCAGCAGGAACCTACTTTCTCCCAGGAGCAATGTGAGCTCTGGCTAGTGAAGTAAATAAAGCTCATTAAAGCCCCTCACAATTTCTTCGTATTCTGCCTCATATTCGTTTCTGCCTCCTAAATAAGCCTGCTTGCTTGCACGCTTGCATACCTTATGAATGACATTCTTGCATGCCAAATCATTGCATCAATGTTCATATGCACAACCAGCTCAGTTAGTGGCTGAATATTTACCGTGTCACAGTTGGCACTGTGTCCAGCCTGGGAATACATTTCTTCTCTGATGACAAGATTTTATTTATTATTTTTTTTTCAGACTTTCTTTTCTTAAGAAGGAATGGAAAATCTTGGAAACATTTTTGTCCTATCAGATCTTCAGGATCTTTCCAAAACCATGTAACAATGTGAAATTCTCCCACAGTCAGTAGTGCATGCCTAGCTTGAAATTAGGAAAACAAGGTTAGTTTTATAGAAAAATCCTTCCTGTACTTCCTGGGGATATTTTACTACTTTGTATTAGACTCATTTCTCATTTGGGGAGGTGTGAAAGATTTCACAAATTGCATCCTCAACAAGTTTTCAACTTCCCAATTTAGTATATACAGGCAAGATGTCATCACCTCTCTTAGGAACAGGACTGATTCAAAAGGCATGACTTCTGAGAGTTTGGTGTCCTCATTTGCTACCAAGGAATATTGACATCTGTGCAGAACAAAAGATCGTTTAGTGAGTCATCGATCTCAATAGCTGGAGTTTATTTTGTTTTCTTGCAAATCTCTCAGCTGAGTATTTAAATGAACGTGGGGACTTAGGGTAGGAAGTCTGACAAGTGAAGTTTACATCAGGCAGATGCAAATTGTGGAGGTTATTTAGTAGTCAGATTTTCCTCAGAAAATCCAAAGGCAGATAAACCCATTGCTGGAGATGAATGCACATTCTCTTCAAGACATCTGAAGTTTGAAGAACAGTGGCTTAATACTTCTAACAGCAATAGCTCCAATATGAACCTATGCATATTCCAGGTGAACTGTGGCAAATATATGCATATATGTATTTAAATATAACCATATAGTTATATAGTTATTATTTATTTATTTATTTGTTTGTTTATTTTCCTGGGGGCAATGCAGAGGAGAGCACTGTGTCACAGCCTTCCCCATTCTTTTTTCTTTAATACACATGTCTATATTCACCAACTGATTGATCTCCATCTGCTGGATATTTATTACTCAGCTGCTCGTGAGGCCCCAGTAATTCACTCATAAGAGTGAACGCAGGACTGACTCTTCTTTTGGCCTCTTCTTCTCAGACTCTGTCTTTTTTTCAGTCCTTGTAACTGACTGTCTTTGTCCCCCAGTATATATCTTCTATTTATGTTAGGTTGAGCCCACAGCTTCTGGTAAATAGGTGAGCACTCTGCATTTTCCTTTTTTTCTGGCTACCTGTGGCAACGTTGGTGTTGTAAGATATGGAGGCTTTCCAAGAATAGCTAAATACAGTAATTCTTCAAATCAGCAATGTTTGATAGAACCAAGGGCAGACATTGATTACCTTCAGCAGGACCTTCGCTTCACTTTCTGAGAATACAATTTTATCTCAGATTGTCTTGCCAGGAAGGGGATCCCATTGGGTTCCTATAAATCAGTGACCATTGTTCATGAATACCCACGGAGAAGCTGTTTCTGTTGGGTTTGGTGGTTGTGGTTGTTTTCAGCTGCAGTTATCCGCAAAAAGAAGACAATAGATACCAGAGGACACCACAGCAAACTTAAGAGCCAATTGCACCTGCTGATCCATAATTCAAATATCTCTATATGAGGCAGTTTTATCTGATCTGGCGGCTAGCAAACGTGACGCCCATCTACAAGAAGAGCCGGAGGACTGACCCAGGAAACTACAGGCCGGTCAGTTTGACCTCAGTGCCAGGGAAGCTCATGGAGCAGATTATCTTGAGAGTCATCACACAGCACTTACAGGGCAAGCAGGCGATCAGGCCCAGTCAGCATGGGTTTATGAAAGGCAGGTCGTGCTTGACGAACCTGATCTCCTTCTATGACAAAGTGACGCGCTGGGTGGATGAGGGAAAGGATGTGGATGTGGTCTACCTTGACTTCAGCAAGGCATTTGACACCGTCTCCCACAGCATTCTCCTCAAGAAACTGGCTGCTCTTGGCTTGGACTGGCGCACACTTCGTTGGGTTAGAAACTGGATATGCTTTTCTTCAATCCTGGAAGAACAGGATACATAAGGCCCAAAGGCTGAGTTGCTTGACAGCTTAAAGCAAGACATATTGTTCAAAAGGAATGGAAAATTGAGATTTGTTTGTAATCAAGAAAATAAATGGAAAATGGAGACTGTTAAGTCATGGAGCTTAAAGGATTGTTTGTTACCTTTTCTGGTTGTACATATGTATAGGTGTACTCAGGTATAATATGTACATGTAAAAGCAATGTTCGGTATGTTTAGAAGGTTTGACGCTCGTGTGTGCATGTTGGTGGAGAGTAGACTCCCCGCACACACCCAGCGCTGTTTACTTGCCTTTTATACCTTTTATAAACATTCTTTTATAAATATTACTAAATTCAGATTGAGATGAGGCTTCATTTATAACAATATTAACCATATCACATACCGGGCTGCTTCCGGAATGAAGCAGCTATGCTACAAAATTAAGATACCAAGACCTAAGTTCATTTCTCGCAGACTCCCACTGGCACACTCTGCGTTTTTCTATCCTTTTGCTTGAGAAGACAACCTCAGCTGAAAAACTTAATAAAGTGTAAAACAAACCAATGGGGTTTGTTCCTAATGCATTACACTATAATTGTTGTAATTATTTTTTCACCTATTTGATATGCTAAAGATTTTGCTTATAAAGAAGCAGAAAAAATAAAACTGACAAACTCTAGTGGTATTGTCTTATGAAATGATAATTACAGATTAGTACATTGCAGAAAAATACTTGATTAGCCTAAAAATGATATGATTAGATAAAACTCTTTAAAATTGTCAGTCATGTAAGAATTTTAATATTCTCTACTCCTCTCTCTCCTTCCTACCTGTGATTTTCAAGATTTATTTGTCACTATTCCCTGTTTTACTGCCATGCATAGTGTTTGTGGGCTATGGCAACCAATCCCTTTGGGCTTTCTTTTGCTTTAATTTGCATAAACACAGACATCATATGAATATTCAGTGAGTGGCTTTGCATTAAGCAAGTGCCCTTAATCAGCTTTTCAGTTCAGATTTATTGGTTGCCCACACAGTCGGCTATTTCATCCAGCAAATCTGAGGGCCCTGCAAAGCTACCCAGGTAAGAACTGGAATTTTTTGATGCATTTAATGAAGGAGAATTATCACTGATTATATAGATTGTGTGGAACACCCAAAACTTGCTGTTTTGCTTGGGGAGAAGCTATCCGTGTATTTTGTTGTTGTTGTTGTTGTTAACCCAGGATGGCCAAGCAAGCACATGCCTCTGCAATTTGCATAAACATCAACTCTTAATGAATAATGCATGAGGGTTATTTTCAACACCCAGCTCCTCACGAAGAGGACTGTGTAGCACAGCAGCTTGATTGGCTCTGCGGCATTGTCATCACCAGCAAATATTTCTATAACTTGAAAGCCACTAAAGAATCTGGGCTCGATGTAGGGTATTTGTTTTTTTGAAAATGCCAGCTATCATCTCACAACAAATCACACAGGTCGCCTGCTCCACCTCACCAACTCTTAGCGCTTCACACTTCCATGAAAAATGTGTTACCAGCTTGACTGGTCTGTGGCTGTGACCAGTGACTGAGGTTCCCGGGGAAGGTGGCAGCAGCTGTATTCCTCTGTAACTTGCATCAGCATTAGAATCATGTCAATAAGGAGCATGGCACTGGAGCGCTGCACCCTCCTATTCACGGGGCGACCTCTCTGCTTGCCGCCTCTTAAACATGGATGCAATCTGGAAAGGGAAGAATTAGACAGTAAATATGTTGTTGGTATTGCTAGCTTGGTTCTTCTTATCTGTCAGTAATGTCACTCAAAGACGAAGGTTGGAGGAAGGGAAACCTTTTCATAAACTAAGGAAAGGTGAGGGAAGGGTTAATTAAGGGTTCAGCAGCTGGGAAACAGAATATAGAGAGTCAAAGCTAGTTTATGTAATTAAATTATTGGAGATAATTAGCATTGTTCTTCTTATTCTTTGCTCAGTTCTCGGCTTTTGCCTGTCTGTTGAAATGAACCATTGGGTAGGGGATAAAACCACAGTGTCTAAAAGCTGCTCTGGACCAGAACCTATGAGTAGGTCTGACCCAGAGGCTCAGAGGCATGCTAGCCCTTGGGGAGGTCGATATCCCAAGTGGAATGTGATGTGTGTGAACACCAGAAGTGGACAAACTGAGAAAGATAGAAGAAAAGAGAAGTGTGATAGTCGATAACAGTTTTTGTAAAAGTTGTATTAAATGATATGCGTAATCAGAGCATCTGCCCATTAAAATGTTTCAGAGACTACACTGTGTGCATTTCGTAAGCGACAGTGGGAAGTACTCAGTTGTCTGTGGTTTCAGACTGACATTTCCACCTCTAAATTTGAAATGGTTGGGTTTTAACAATGCAGCATTACTAAAACTGCACATTATAATGATTTCAGGTAACCTGGAGTAATGTGATGCAGAACATGGGAGGCTGATGTGTTTTCTACCATGTAGTCACCGCCAATGAGAGGATACTGAATACAGAATGTGATTTAATTCCTGGTTAAATCCCACGAACCTGGCGCCAGCCAAAACCTGGGGGAATGGAGAGAAAAGCAATATGCCTGGGATGGTTTGGTTCTTAGTTTCCTTATTTGGGTAAATGTTATTTCTTCAAACAAATATTTCTGTGGCTTATTAAATGGCATTAGAGGACTAATTTTAGGATTCTTAGCAGGGGGCCTGCCAGGAGCTTTTTTTTTTTTTTTTTTTAATTTGAACTGTTTGTCAGTTTCTGTTTCTGTTACCTTTTTTCCCTTGAGTTTCTGTGTTTTGAATGTTAAACAAGAAGGGGAAACAGGAAATAAGGAATACAAACTTAACATGTAAAAATAAGAGAAAAGAAAGTTTGTATCATGATTAGATGCCCCTACTCAAGAAATATTAACTTTTAGGCAAGATTATTAAAGCTAATTTAAAATTTATATCTCATATCAAGTATATTAAATTAAATCTTGCAGGATTTAATACTGTGCCGTTCATCACCAATGATTAAATGTTTACAGCTATAATAAACACCAGCTATCTTTGTTGTAGTGAAGGTGTTCTAGGATAGTAGTTGTAAAAGAATAAGCTAGAAGTAGATGGCTTATCATACAAATTGTGTAAAGGACATCTATATTAGTAAATACATTATTAATGTATAATAATATATTAGTATGGTATTAGTTATGGGACGTAGCACCTTATTCTGTTCCAAGCCCTCCCTAAGTGCCTGGCTTTTTTCATAATGAGAAGAAAGGAGCTTGTTAACATCCTGATTAGTTCTTCACTTGTGACTGCTGTCATGGTTTCTTAGCTGAATTTCTAGAGGCAATGTGGGGATTGCATATTTGGGAAGGACTTCAGGGCTGTCATGTCCAAAGAGCAGATAACATCCATGCTGCAACAGCAAAAGGGAAGGAAGATGCTGCCTGAAGCCTCATCTGAAAAATGGAGGAACACAGGCACAGCATCATTGTCCAGGAGGAAATGTGAGGAAGTGCTGTAATGTCTTCTCTGGGCAAGGCAAAAGTTATAGCCCAACATGAAGCAATAAATTAGGATGCTGATTCTCCTCTCTCACCCCAACTTTACACCAGTGTAACACCACTGGCAGTAGTGGCAGTATTCCTCACTTACCCTGAGGAAAAGAAAAAGAAAAGCAAGCTTGGAATATTTTATATTTTCCCATGTGACTATGTATGTACATGTAAATATATCCTACAGATAGTTAATTTGGATGTACTTGGTATAAACAACAGACTTACACTGTGTTCAGCTTGAGTCTATTTTACTTTTATTTATTACAAAAAGAAACAAAGAAAAAAAAAAAAAAACAAAACAGCAACTCGTCACCAAAATGCAGCAAACATTTATTTTTTTTTTTGCCCAAACATTTACCCATATTAGAATGTGTACCTAGATGTATTTGTATCTGTTTAATCTTCCACAAATTCCTCTCTATTCTCTCACAGCAACATCAAAAATCTTGCTGCTTTTGAAGACGATTTGCTGTAAACCAATGATAATCAAGATTCAGAACAAAAGTGCTGGCAGATTATCAACAAAGGAAAAATAGATGTAATGGCAGGAAGCATTTTTACATAATGAATGAGTTGTTAGCATATCCATAACTGCAAGGTGGATCACATCAGTACAATTTCTTTTTCTTTAAATTCAACCACTTAGTTTAAAGTTTAAATTTGTGTTGGTATAATGGTACAGAAAGAAAAGGCTAATAGCTCTGAGTTTTTATGTTTGTGGAATATTTTCTGCTGTAGAAAAAGGCAGAAAAGTTCAAACTAAAAATTACAGATACTTTTAATTCATCTATTCTGTTTTGGTTTGTGATTTTATGTTATTGCTTTTGTTTTGTTTTTCTGGTTGGGGGGACAATGAGTAGGAAAATTCTGGAGTCTTTCAAATCTTTCAAATGTAATTTTAAAGGAGCTTTTATAAATACCATTAGAGTCAGTTTTGGTTTTACCAGGTAGTCAAACAGAGAACTGCCAGGGTGCATCTGAACCAATCCAAAAGAAAAACGTCAACTTAGCAAAATTGTTCATTCTTTGCTTGGCTGCTGTTTTCTGAAAAATACCGGGCCACCTTTTTCAGCACCTGCAATCTCTTTCCCCAGTGATCGTGATGGTTAGAGCTCTACTTCACTGCAGTCTTCATCGCTAAACTCCTCATTGCACCAGTGGTTGTGCTTCAGAACAAGGAACCGTTGCCCTCACATGCCCATTTTCCTGTGAAAAAGGGTGGAGAAGGGCTGATCTCAACTGCCATCATATGTTGCCCACTGCTTTTTGTCCCTTTGGGAGCTATCAAGATAAGAAAATACCTCTCATGAGTCTGTCCCAGGTACCTTGTCCAAGCACTATAATTATTTTAGTTTAGGATTACATGAATCACTTCCTGGTTTTGCCAGGACCCAAAGTTTAATTAGTGCAGGTTGGTAATGTCTTCAAAAATGAGAGATGACTTCTTAGCAGAAGGCAGTGACTTTTTATATTGCTCTGTATGTCCTAATACTTTAATACAGGATACCTGATGCAGCAAAAACAAATTTTAGAGAAAGGAGGACTTTGTCCAGGTGTGACGTGCATATTAAGTTTGGGTCTTGGTCCACAGTGCACAGCTCAGCAAATAAATAGTGAATATGTTCCTAGGATGTAGGACTGAACTTTTTTCCTGAG
This sequence comes from Anas acuta, assembly GCF_963932015.1. Classification (NCBI taxonomy): domain Eukaryota; kingdom Metazoa; phylum Chordata; class Aves; order Anseriformes; family Anatidae; genus Anas; species Anas acuta. Next base: position 73,515,885 of record NC_089017.1, read on the forward strand.
TGTTCATATTTCTACTTAAAGCAGTAATAGGAATCTGCTCATACTTTATCAAACTCCAAATGTTGCACACACAATATTGTATTTATTCACCTAGAGCACCCTGAAAAATATCTGATTTCTAAGGCAAAAATACATGGACTTATATGTCTGTGGCATAATTTACTATATTTTCTGAAATGTAATTTTTTTTTTTCCAAATGTTTTTATTTCTTGGATTTGCAGTATAGTTGTACTACATTACATCCAAAAAGTATGTGTAAATTTTTATATCTTTGTATCATTGCAGATGTGCAGAGCATAATGGGACATGCGCTAAATAAGTGCATAAGCATTAATATGACATAATTAACAATTCTTGCCACTGCCTGATTTTATCTGTTTATATGACTTCTTACTCAGAAAACTGAAATATGTCAATAGCACTGTCTCCATTTTTTTTATAACATTGTTGTAATCCGCATTTTTACATTTTCACAGCACAGAGAAGTACAATAGAGCTTTAGCTAATCTTTTTTTTTTTTTTTTTTTTTTTTTTTAATTTTCTTATGGTACTACAAATAAACAAGTACATATACAAACAAACAATATTTACTAAAATTATTCTCACTTTACCAAGAATATAATGTTTACTTTAGAGTTCAGCTTATTCTGCATATTTCAAAATATTAACATTTACACACAATCTCTTTCTGATTTTTGAGCAAGTGAATAGACAGCTAACAAACAAATACTGACCACTAACTCCAATAAAGGCTATCGCTTCTCCTTACGGACTCCATTGCTCTTCTTGGTTCATTGATTAGGAAGGTTAAATAATTTAAATATCTGTATTAACCCTTGTTGGTCCCTCTACTTAAAATATTTCAGTTGTAATCACTGCAGCTGAATTCAGGTAAAAATTCCATGTAAAAGATGTGAATGCTGCATGAAAATATGATTATTGTGGGGAGAGAAGAAACTCAGGAGTTTTCAGGGAAATGGAGATCATTAGGGTAAATAAATCAATTTGTAAGCATAAAATCCAAAATCTGAGATAGGGAAGGAAGAATCATGGATGCGCACCTTTTCTTATTGTAAGTTAATAAAAATCTAATTCAGTGCCAGGCTTTTTAACACATCGGCATTAAATAATTAAGATGTGCATCCACAGGTGTGCCTGAGGATATTTGCTTTAAAATATTTCTGTAGTTTTCGGACAGATTTTAAAGAGAGTTCATTAAATCTGGGAAGAAAACATATTCACTGGTGTTTGCCAGTGATGTGGGAAGTTTCCATGAAAAGGCGCCGTCCTTCTCTTGACACCATTGTTCAGTTCTTTAAAGAGCAAATGATGCTGGGGAGATGACTTTAGAAGTAACTCTGCCTATTGATGGTCCATTTGTTCTCTCTTTATGGACCATTTATCCTAAACAGTGGTACATAGTTTAAACCTATATCAGCACCTTTGGGATCCAGCCCTAAATTCCCAAATTATGCAACTAAACAGCTTCAGAAAACAATCTTTTTTTTCTCTAGCATTCAGTCTATGCTCAGCCTATATTCTCCACGTGCACACACAAAAATAAATAAAACAAATATACATATATATATACATAAAAATATCATAATCTATCTTTAGAAATATCACAGTATAATAACAGCTTTAGCCACACTGCCCAAGCAAACAGCCTATTCCAAGGGACAGAATAAGAAATAATAATAAACTGTTTAAAATTGATTTTTTTGTTTGTTTGTTTTGTTTTGTTTTATTTTGTTTTGTTTTCCCATGTACAGTTCTCCAATGAGCAGAGGAATAAACAGTGAACCAGACATTGGGCTGAATTCTGGGCTGCAAAGATTGAAAAGAGGTGTGGTTTCAGATGATCTGGAGCACTCCAGCTGATTTCCTGTGCAGTAAGCGGTAAACAAGAAAGTTTCTTCTAGGTCATGAGGGCTTTGCTCACTGCAGCATGGTCTGATGGAGGCCTGAAACAGGGACCACCAGGAACAGGGAGCAAACTGACTCCTGAGGGTTTGGCTCAGGCCTTCTGAAGGGGATACCAAACAGTAGTTTCTCCCTCTCAAGTCAAAAGAAAGCAAAAGAAAGGAAATGAAATTAAACAAAACAAACCAGAGCAACAAAACAAAACAAACTAATAAGCAAACAAACAAAAACAGAAGAGTCCCACTGTGCCCAGACTCAGAGAGGAAAAAAGGATTCTTTGAAGAATACAGATTTTACCCCATTGGTTGTCCTTCTGCCTTTGAGAGATATTTAGCTTTCCTGCAGGTTGGAGATAAACCTGAAACATCTTTTCAGCAAAGGCTCTGACAAAATAAAGGTGTCAATCTGCTAGAATTCATCTATTATTCATCTAATCTGCTATAATTCATCTATAAATCAGCTCCCTCAAAATATCAGGCATGTATTTTTGGCAGCATCGAAAAGACAAAGACAGGGAGGGTGATGGTAGGTGTGTTAAAAAAATCAGGGCAAATACAGTGAAAAGAAAATAAATTGAATTTCATAGAAGAACAAAAAGTCCAGGAACCCAGCCTAAAATAAGGTTTCAGTCGAGGTTGTCAGTGGCTCCTCAGAGGTATGAGTGGTGGTTTTTTTTTTTACTGTCCACGAGACCTCATTACAGCACTGCACATAAATACAAATACACCAACTTTTTTTAACCACTTCAAATGCACCAAAGTGGGCTGGCAATACTGAATATCCCCATCTTTAAAATGGAATGCTCTGCCTTTCATTTGAGTTATTCAGATATCATCAGAAACGTAGGCATGCATCGAGAAGGAGGGAGATAGAGAAGCATTTCAGAAAATTGACAGCTTTGTGGATGAGTTGAAAGCAGAAGCAAGATATATTAAAAATACCAGAGAGAGAGTGAAGCACAGAAATACAGAGAAACTGGTGATTAAGGGTGTTGTCAATAGGGTCTGACAGTAGGCATGCTCTGAGAGCTGAGGTATTTCAAACACAGACACCATAAAACCAGGAAGATAAACACATATCTCTAGTGACTTCCTCATCAGGTCTGACTAATTTTACCCCTGTCACTCCACAGTCAATTAAAGTAGGTTTTAGGATGGTTTCAGAGGTTACACCATGGGCAATACCAACCCTCCAATACTGCTGGCCAGAGCTGCCACGGAGACATGTACCCTGTTTTTGTATGTAAGTATCCAACAGACAAGTTCCAGTCCAGGGAAAGGCACCAGGGCTGGATGCACTCATGGTCCCCTTTGGTAGGAGCTCCTATCAAAAAGTCACTCTTCTGCTTAATTAAGGCTGAAACAGGCCATTTCTTGACCTGCTGATGATGGCAATCTCCTCTTGCATGGGACAATATCACCCAAGGTCTGTCAGGACTGATGGACCTTGCCTACTCAACACGTGGTCCAGCAGAGGAGAATGTAGGTGATACCTGCATGCAATCAGCTTACTGCCTGGACAAACTCAGCTCTGATTTTCTTCCTGGCACTCCCTTTTCATGCATAACAGCAAATGTTACAAGCCTGCAAAATGATCCAGTCATTTGCAAATATCCCTCTGATTATTTTGTGTGTGTGCTGACAGTCCAACCGCTACATTGTGAATTGTTTCTGATACACTATGCAAAGAGGACTTCCTTTCAATTCATTTTCTATTATTTACTTTCTTTTTCAGTTGTCTCCTGTGAGGAGGGGGTGCAAAAATCAGTGATTGATTAATTTCCTCTTTACCCTTCTGATTTCACTCATTCTGGACCCTTTCATGCACTCCCTCATGCCAAATAAACCATCTCTGTGCTGAGAACTGCTACCCTGGTAATTACTGCTATTGCTCCTCTCCATGCACTTACTACTGGACAGGATCAGACACACTGCTAGCCCAGCCATGAAAATTTTTTGGCATTTAATCTTCTTAATTTCGTCTTAATTTTGTGTCATTAGTTCCACCTTGCAGGGGGCCTAAGAGTGGAATAAATGCACTTTCATTGAAGCAGAGAGCAGCTACTTTGATTTCTGAATGGGTGCAGTATTCCATGTGATCAGAAAATGTTTTGTTTGCTGGGGAAAATTGTGCCAGTGAGATCTAAATAAGGCACCACAGAGATCTTTTGAAACCGATCAGAAAGATGTCCATCTCCTTGCACTAAAGGCAGAAAGTGGGCATGGCTCAGCCAGGCTGGTGGCAGCACCAGCAATTGCAATGTCCCCTTTCTTCCACTATGGGAGGGGAATAAAAAACAGATTAATCCAAATGTGAAGCGATGGACTTTTTGGACTTAATCATCTGTTGCCTGTCCTCAGAGATCAGCCACACTGAAGGCAGATCAGTCGTATTCCAATTGTTGTTCTGTTGCTCTCCCAATTGTAATATATACATAAAAAATACCAATAGCTATGCACTGAAAACAACTGTGGTTCGCTGCAATTACCTGTGATTATTTTACCCTTTTAATACTATTTATATGGTTCCTGTATCACTGCTCCTGATGCTGAAAATCTGGATGAATTCTGGCTCACTACAGGTTAAACTCTTATGACCACACCCAGAGCAGAGAGTTTTGAATTGTTTCTTTTGCATACAGCTGCATTTCATATACAGCATCCTGTATTTTTTTTCTCTTGGAGCTGAATTGATGAGGTGGTGTTTGGAATATGAATGATTTAGATACATTGGCTGGTATATTTCCACCTCCCACCCCCAAGCTAGGCTTTCTAAATTATTATGTCTAAAAATGCTTAATTTGTGCATAGTTTCTGAAAATAATGGCCAAACTGAGAATGAGAGTTAAAGGCAGGCATTCTTTTCTTTTTTCAAGAATGATATGGTGTATCAGCTCAGAACTTTTTAAAATGCTGATGTTCATGTCATAAGCCCCCTTATTACAGTGAATAGCCATACAGTTTTATATTGTTATTTTGCAGTCAGTTAAGTCATTCATTGCAATTAAACAAGCAATCCCCAACTAGCTGTCCAATAGGCATGTTAAAAATGCCTAATGGTTAACTTTTAACAGGATGCTATGTACTTGCAATTTAAAAGCAGTTAAGAGATCTTTCCCTTGTTGTGTATTAAAGTGTTTGCTCTGTAGCTCTGAACTCACGATAACATTTTACAGAACAAACTCTAGCAACACATTCAATGTTTATCCAGACCAAGGGATGGTTTCATCGGCATACTGCAAACATATACAGAAATGCAGCAGGAAATACAATTCCAGGCTAAAATTTGACATACAGATCTATTTCACCGACTCCTGGAGTCCATGGATAGGTGTGCTGACAACAGTGGTTTTATCTGATTGGAAAGTGAGAGTAATTCTGGAAGAACAAGTAGAGTTTAAAAACTCTTTACTACTAAAAAGTGTCCAGTGAAATCTTTTCAGGGGTGTTTTTGTTTTAATATAATTATTACTGATGCTTTTGAAAGTACTACATTTTTCATACCTGAGCTTTGACCATTTTCCAATGTTAACAAGTATTTGTATCGCGTATTCTGAGCATAAGCATGTAATCACATTGACTTTGACTTTGACTTGTAAATATGCACACAAAAATCCAGTGAAGTGTGTTCTAGTGGTGACCAGCCTCTAAACATTCTCATTGCACTGTGAAAATGCTGGTGTTTTGAGAAGTCCTTATGGCACATAAGTAAAAATAATATTGATAAGCAGGCTTATGGAGTAAAAAATCTGAAAAGAAAAAAAAAAAAGAAAAAAAAAGTGGAAACAGTTAGTAGCTGCTGATATTTAGGTTCTGAGTTTTGTATACATCACTGTGGCTCTGCAGCTAAGTCAATACACATTTTTATAGTGGGGAGAAACCTTGTAATGAGTGCTGGTTCTTCACTGCAAAGAGCATGCTCTGCTTATAGTGAAATATTGCATAAGCCCCAATGACACAAGTGGTAATAGTAGTCTTCTTTAACCATACCACTGAAAATGACTTTAGCTGATGTCTCTCCATTGAAATATGCTTAAATGTAAAAACATTTTATTTTGGTTTAATACTTGGTATTTTCCTTTCCTGATCTGTAATCATTGGACTATATCCCTTTGTTAAACATTAAGAAAAAAAAATAGAAAAAAAAAAAAAAAGGAAAAAAAAAAAAAAAAAAAGCCCTCACTTTTATTTACCCTGTATCCTTAATTCACCATGCCATCCCATTGCATCACATTATACAGATGACATGCTGGCCAGATACAGCAGTATTAGCTATTATTACACTCTAATAGTCTGGTATTTTAACTCTGAGATCTCCATTGTACTGCATTACTGCCTATTGTTCTATTAATCTCATATTATTGAAGGGAAAATCAATAGGGAATTGTGAGTACAGTCTGCTAAGATTTTCATATCCTGTTGGTGCTATTTTTAGTTCATGGTATTTCACTGTTTTCTATATCTTGTGGAAACTGAAGTATGAGAAGAGAGAACGGTATAGAAATTATAAATAATCTATGATAAAATAAAATAATAATAATATAAAAAGTGGAACTGGTAATTCAAATAAACCTCGAATTTACTTAAATGATTGCTAAATGCTTAAATTACTGGCTAGAATTACAAAAGTTATATTGATATTACAATGTGTTGGTCCTCAGGGTTTGAGCTGGAGAGGAGGGCTGGTGGCATGTTGTGCTGGCCCCCATAATATGTGCAAATCCAGTTCATACTGGGTATATTTGATGTATTGCACTTTTTAGTTATAATCTGGTAAATCACAGAATCGGAGTGGCCTGGGTTGGAAGGGACCTCAATGATCATCTAGTTCCAATCCACCTGCCATGGGCAGGGATGCCACCCACTAGATCTGGTCGGTGCAGTACACAGTGCAGGAATCTCATAAAAATCCAGCAGGCTGGGATGAATGTCAGCAAGAAGCACTCAGTTTTTCTTGTTAAGCACACCACTGAGACTGTATAGCAATGTGGGAAGTGCTGGACCTGCGAAGGGCACAGCAGCTGCAGTGGTCCTGTAGTGCTGTGCCTATCAGGGTAGGTCACTGCTGCAGACAGGGATATTTGGGCTTATTTTGCCAGCAACAGAATTGATTTTTCAGTGATGCATCACTGCTTTGCACAAATTGAGGATGGGGACCTATCTATGTCCATACTCATGTGCCCTGTTTGAATGACTGTCTGCAACACTATATACACTTTAAACCTCCTGTGTGTAGTGTGTATTTTTGCATGCAAGTTGGGGACCTCTTTTTCAAAATGTTTCCCTTAGTATTCATTACATTTCAAAGGGTTGGCAAATGCAGTTAGAAAACCTTGGAAACATAAAACATTTTGAATTATTTCTGTCATTCTGAAGTGTGATTTAGGCTTTTCTCTAATTGGTTAGTGCCACTTATTTAAGAAAAATGGTAGAGTTCCTCTGGAGCTTTTTATTTGCTTTTTTGAAGGAGTACAAGTTTTGTACCTGGAAGCTTTGAAGAGAAAACTTTAAGGTTCAGTCCTTTTTATATACTTTGCTTTTATATACTTTGGGGGTTAAATAGCCTGACTGAGAAATCATAGAACCATAGAATGGCCTGAGTTGGAAGGGACCACAATGATCATCTAGTTCCAAACCCCTGCCATGGCTAGGGATGCCACCCTTTAGATCTGGTTGCCCATGGCCTAGTCCAACTTCTTTTTGAACACCTCCAGGGATGGGGTATCCACACCCTCTCTGGGCAACCTGGTTCAGTGCCTTTCACTCTCTGAGTGAAAAATTTCCTCCTAACCTCTAATCTAAATCCCCCCTCTTTTAGTTTAACACCATTTCCCCTTGTTCTATCATTATCTACCCGAAGAGAGTCCTTTTCCATCCTTTTTACAGGGCTCCTGTAAGTGTGATGAGGTCACCCCAGAGCCAGGCTGAACAGCCCCAGCTGTATATAAACAATTCAAGTACATGATTTAAACAGACCAGTTCTAATGTCATCCTGTAGATATTCTTTCCTTCTTTCTTTCTTTCTTTCTTTCTTTCTTTCTTTCTTTCTTTCTTTCTTTCTTTCTTTCTTTCTTTCTTTCTTTCTTTCTTTCTTTCTTTCTTTCTTTCTTTCTTTCTTTCTTTCTCTCTCTCTCTCTCTCTCTTTCTCTCTCTCTCTCTTTCTACATTTATTCTTTTTTGTTGTTGTGCTTTGATTATTTTTTCTGTTTAATTTTTGAAGAGACAGCCCAAAAGAGGCGGAAACAATTTTGGGTGGAAAATGGGTGGAAAAATGGGCTGGCTATCTTTCATTTAGCGTGCATGGTGGTTTTTCCAGGTGGGTGGTGAGGCACTGGAACAGGTTGCCCAGAGAAGCTGTGGATGCCCCATCCATGGAGATGTTCAAGGCTAGGCTGGATGGAGCCCTGGCAAACCAGATCTAGTGGGTGGCATGGCAGGTGGATTGGAACTAGGTGATCATTGAGGTCCCTTCCAACCCAGACCACTACGATTCTGTGATTTACCAGATTACAACTAAAAAGTGCAATACATCAAATATACCCAGTATGAACTGGATTTGCACATATTTCAAGTCAGTAAATGGATGTCCTGAAAGGACAGTAAAGACTAGAAGAATTTGAAGAAGCTCAGAAAGATACAAGTATTGTCCTTTACAACGTTTCTTAGAGATAAGAACCTGGATGAAACAAGAGCAGTGTCTATGGGATGCAAAGGCTGATTTCCATTCACTTTTTTGGTATCTCATTATTGCCATGAGTATTTTATTGAACACGTCCTGCAACAGTGTATTTGAGAAGGGAGATCAGAGGTGATGTCAGAACATCTTCCTCCAGTCTGACGTAGCTACAGCTATACTGTGTTGCTTTTTTGCACTTTAGTACAAAAAATAAATACATAAGGAAAATCTTGAAATTGTTTTCTTTTTGATTCTATGCAAAAACATTTTGCTATGCATCTTGTATTTTTTATCCCTGTACAGACCTTGCTTCTGTAGGGTAATGTAAATAATGCAAAATAGAGCATATAAGAATAGAAAAATGTATGGAAGACACATCAATTGGAAAAAAAAAAAAGAATCCAAATGAACAAACAAACAAAACTAATTTGGACAGTGTTATGTGTGAAATGAAAATGATTGTTTGAGAGCAGAGGAAAAGCTGTAGTGGAGGTTTGGAAGATCAAGTATCTTTCTTTCCTGAATCTGCTGAGACAGACCTAACAAAGACAAATTTTCAATGGAACTTCCCATATGAAGGAGAAGAATCTTCCTGATGCAGTCTTATGATAAATGTTCTAGAAAATGAAAGTAATTTAGACCTTTCAAGATAGAGAAACAGTTATGAAACTAGTGTTAGGATATATTTAATAACATGAACAGGGATTTTCATAGACCTCCTTACGGTTGCAGAACTGAATTATTCAGTATCAATTATTAGCCAAATATTAATGCTGAGTGAATAAGTAACAATTCAATTTTATTCAAGAAAATTAGCTCCTTTTTTTTTTTTTTTTTTTTTTTTAATTTGTTTAGGTGTGACATCCCCACTAGTATTTTGCCAAGGTTATTGCCATCTCCCCTTGCAGAGCTCGGAAATGGATCTCATTTTATACTCATGGTTTAATATTCGGGTTCTTCGTGAATGGGCAGATTCATCTCAGGGAATTATATTAGTTGTCTGATTAGTTTAGTGTGTGGGCTTTTCTTGCATGTATTCACAGCTACAGATCTGCTATTCATTTTCTTCAAATATTTGTGCATGAGTGTGAAATTCACTTCTTTTTTTTTCAGATACTCATGCAAGTAAACTGTGATTGTTTGAGTGGTTCTAAAAACCAAACGCATACAGACATCCATGACAGCTGAGGAAAATTCATAAACAATTTGAACAAAAATTCTCAGGAACCTCCTCCAGACTTTCTCAAGTTTTCACTTTCTGAAAGTTTCTCAGGTCCAAACTCTTCCTGAATGTTTGTCAAGAGTGCAATTATTGGTTTAGTACAGCTGCTTTCCTAGAACATTTTGTTCAGTTTTCTTGCATTTGTAAAAATTGCCTAGACTATTCTCTGAAATGTAACAGCTTTGCTGCTATTATCATTACTAGTCTGTACATACGAGTCCTTCTTTGTCAGTGTCATTTCTGGAATGCAAACAGTCACACTAATGTACAGAAAAAGAGATTAGAAAAATGTGTTAATTTATTTGTTTTCTGATAATAATATCCTTCATGTATACACTAACTGTCCATAGCAAAGACACAACATATCAGTCCCAATATATGTCAAGTAAGCTTCGCAATGGTCACCAAAAGATTCTTCCTTCAAAAAATATATAGGATCTTTTATCTCTTATTTTGCTGCTTAGAACATTTGTAGGGAAAACTATAAATTCTATATATTCCTTACGTAAACCTTTCTGGATTGTGGGTCTTTTTTCATCTCATGTGATAAACTACCAAGGAAATTCTGGGAGATGACACAGCTCTCGTGAAAGTGACACAGGTTGTCTGCTCCCATTCCTGGAAGCTAAACCTAAATAGTTGCATATTTTTAGTTGTATATTTATTTCTTATTCTTACTTGCCCTCTGTCAAAATTTCATTACAATTACATCTACTCACAGTTAAATTCTAGCCTGAAATATGTAAACTGTCTAAAAACAGCAGGATTGAGCTTCCTTTCCCCATTAAATAATCCTTTTTTTTTTTTTCTTTCAACGCGTAGAATAGCAGATTTACTCTGAAATATTTGTCCTGTTTAAAAATTAAACATCATACAATTGACAGTACCCCATAAAGGAAATATTCATTGTATAAAATAGAAATTATTAATTTGTTTGTTCTGAAGTTAATAAATCTTTTTCGAGCAAATAAATCTTTTTATTTCGAGCAAATAAATTTATTTCGATCTTCCCCCTCACCCCCCCCCCTTTTTTTTTTTAGGGTTGGGGTGGGATTCTTTTTTATATTTGAGCATGTTAAATTATTCTGAATCATTTTTCTTTTCCCCTTAAAAATAAGAGTTCCTGTTGAGTATACATCATGGTATTTCCAAGAAAACCAGTTCTTGAGCGGAATTTGCAGGGACATAAAAATTTGCATAATTTGAGATGCAACACCTGTTTTGTTTTGTTTTGTTTTCAAATGCAAAAATGTGGTGACACATCTCTATTGTTTAATTTTGCTCTCATTTCATTATTTTCCAGCAAAATCCTGCAGAATGAAATGGATGTCTGACATAATTCATTTGACAGTGTAGCATTCACAGCAACCGAATTCTCTCCTATCTTCCCAGCTCAAGTATCCCTTAAACAAGAGTGAAGCAGGACTTGTATCCACCAACTCCTCTTTTCCTCTGAACCCCTTTAAGTTTCATCTCAATGAACTCTTCTACATTGTTAGTCTTAATTTATTTTTCAAGGTCATCTCCATTAAAAGGCAACAGAAGCTGGCTAGCTCATGTTGAAGTGGGGAGCTGTTAAGTCAGCAGGAAAAAGTATACTTTCTCTGTCACTAATTATCTTTCTTTTTCTTCATGTTTGAATTTTTATTTGGTGCATTTCATAAAAGTCACAAATTTCAGATTCAATAGGGTTTAAACAACAGGGTAACAGACTTTTCTCCTTCCCCTAGGATTTATATCTATTTTTAAAAATTATGGGAAAAAATAATAAATCCTGAGTACTAGAACAAAATGCTGGGAAAATAAAAATAAAAATAAATTTTGAGTACTAGAACAAAATATAGCTGCTCCAAAGATTCGTCATCAGTCTGGAAGGAGGGCTTGTTAATGAGATTTTTAATTGTCAAAACTGTTGGGTTTGCAGCTCAGATTTTATAAGAAATTTAAAAATTATTTCTGACTATTTTGCAATATCAGGTAGAATATTAGTTGTTTTAAGTTGTTAATGTTAAGTTCTTTTGAGGTTTTATTGTAAACTTTAAAGAAATGTGAGACACTATACATTTTTAGGAGTGTATCTTGTTGTTCTTTATGAGGTAAATGGAGTGTATAAATCTTGGTCGTGGTTCAGAAGGACAGCATGTACACAACCAGAAATCTGTATTTCATAAATGGTCCATATTGCTAAGCTTTTAGAAGTTTAGGACAAATTTCACTCTTTTTCTTATGCTGGGATAAATTCAGCTTCATTGTAATTATAATGGTATAAGGGAGGCCAGAACTGGTTCCCCAAAGATTCCCAGCTTAGTGCAAAATCTGGGCATTTATGTATACCATGGAAATCTTTGCAATGTGTAGGTACACTAAATATGTTTATTTCTGAAAGCTGTAAAGGCTTTGCGTGTTTGGGTCAGTTTGTTTAAATGTGATGAAATAGCAAGTACAATGGTAGGGAATCATAATCAGTCCTAATAAAGTACAAAATCGGAATATGAGGTCAATAAAACAGAAAAACAATAGCAAAATACAGTGCTTAGAAAGCAGATGTTAGCACAGTGTAGCAAAAATTCTATGGCATGTATTCGTTTCCTTGTTTTCCATACAAATGAAACATTCTTTTTCTAACTTTCTGAAGACAATATGGGATCTGAAAGTCAAAATGGACTCACCTCTCTTCCTTCCCCTTTGCCAAAAATTAAGAAGTTATAAGCTAGATTTACACCTTCATATACCTCAATGGGTTTTCAGTCTCCGTATTCAATCTCCAAAGAGGCAAATTTACATGGAGCATACCACATGAGGATGTAGAAAACCGTGTGATTTGAGATTCCATGTTGCTCTTGCATAGATGGCAAATAAAAATGTGGATTTTGTGTTGAAAATTCAGCAGCTTGTGGCCAGGCAGCAGCAATTTTCATCAATAAGCCTGAGCAGAATTTGCATTTAATGTTTGACACAGAATTATCTAGTGCATACGTAAAGCCCATAGGCTGCTTATAAAGTTATTTGTCAGAATAAGCTACACTCTGTGGGAATTACATAGGGGTTTCAAACATATTGATGTAGTCACTAGATAAACAGGTCCATTAATAAATGAGATAGAATAGGAAAATCAGTTATGATTTGTAAAATGGTTGAGTAGAAGAACTGCATTTATAAATATGTCCTAGGTTATAAAAACAGGAAAAGGAAGCATAACTGATTTGAAAATCATGAAGAATTGGAAATCTTACAGATTAAACTATTATTAAACAACAGGTGGGAGAATGTTTTAAGAAGCATGCAGGTTTAAACAATAAAATCATAAGCTTTTAAGTTATTTAAACTCCTGGTTTTAGAATGAGTTTTGCAGATGTGAGAAAAGAAAAACAGCAGAATAGACTTGATGAGTGTAAGTGTGAATTGATTTTACTGTTTACTAGACATAAGAATAAAATAGAGGTTTGGTTTGTTGACCATGCCTAGGTGTTTCATTGTTGTTTATTAATCGATTTATTTATTTATTATTATTTTATTTTATTAGTGTTAATGAAAGTATTTACAAACACAAAATGCAATAATCTATCAGTGATGCTTCAGATGGATGACATAGTGAAAAGAGCTAGCATGTCTGCAGTCATGAGATAAAATGCTGACATTGGTCATTAAGAACTACTCTCAACTATATGTTTGATTTCTATAAATGAGAAATGGAGCTCTGAATAACTGCTTTTTGTGTTGCAAGTCTTTGGATATGGTACCTAGACATGCATATCCTAGGATAAAAGCATGCAGCTAACTGATCAATATTCCTACTGAATATGAGCTTTAATGATATTGACAGCAAAGGTTTTGACAATACTGAAGGGTGAAGTTAATGGTCATTCATCAATAAGCAAGGCAGGTTGGTAAAAAGTTACACCGTGTTTCATTAAGATGCCAAAAGCAGCAAGAAGTGTAGATGGTTGGAAAACATAAAATGTTTTCTGTGACTTGTAGATTTCGCAGCATCCTCCATCCCCCAGTTTTATCTCATCAGGTTCCCACAAATACCATTCTTATCCACTGTTCATACTAGGAACTTTATGATTTGGTCTAGAAAATGGCAGTTTCTCAGAAGTAGTAATAATAAGAAAGTTGATGGTGTGAACGGGAGGGTTGATTCTTCAAAGCATTGTACTTTTTTAAAAGGTTCATTTGATTGCTATTCAATCTTCCTGGCAGAGCAGGAATATCATTATTCAAGGCAAAGACAAATTCATTTGAAAGGTCTGAATGACACAGGATGGCACTCTTAATGATAGAGTCTAACTTCAATTAAGCAAACAATAAAGACATTAATAACAACTCTATAGAAACTGACAAATGCCTCTAGTTATTGGAAGATACTTGCCAAATTAAATGAACTAACAATATACCATAGACTAATCTTGTTTTTTGTTTGTTTAAATATTGATTATGCCAGGCTTTTACCTCTTGATTTGGTGTCCCTAATTCTGACTGAGCAGTACAGTCTCAGAGCTGATACTCAGATCACGTAACAATCTAAAAGGAAAAAAAAAATTCAAAGCCAAAGTGATAAATTAAAGCAAACCTGAACAGAATTATTTTGTTTGTTGATAAATTTCCACCAACTTGAAGAAAAATGAATGGTATCATCTAGAACTGATGACAGTACAACTGTGCTTTGTGTAAAGAATAACGATTTTATTGCAGTTGTAAGCGACCTTGCAATTTCAGATTTGGAACAGACAATGTAAAAATTGACAATAATTAGTCAAGCTGTTTGGCTTTTTGTATTCTCAGCATTCAATCTATCATTCTAGAGAGGAGTGTATTTGTTCAAGATTGGGGAAGACATAAGGCTTTTGGTACTCCTTCAGCAAGCGCAGCCAGTCAGTTCAGATTGCGAAGGCAAATGCATTTGACATCTTGCTCAAATACATCATACTCACCCCAGACAGTTCCTTGAGATCATAAAGACCTTATGATGATATGTAAAATTGCCTCGACTATTCCTGTTGTGTCAGGGGGAGTTTAGGTTGGAAATGAGGAGACATCTCTTCTCAGAAAGAGCAGTCAGACATTAGGATGGATTGCCCGAGGCGGTGGTGGAGTCACCATCCCTGGGGGTGTTCAAGGTAAGGTTGGACGTGGTGCTTAGGGACATGGTTTAGTGGGTGACTTTGGTGGTAGGGGATGGTTGGACTAGAGGAGCTTGGAGGTCTTTTCTAACCTTAATGATCCTATGATCTATGTGAATCCGAACATGCTTTCACTACACAGACCATTATTAAGAATGTGCTGAGATACTAAGTCGGACAAAAATCGGTTGAAAGCTGTGATGATGGTACAATGATAATGATGATGTCTGAGATGGCATGGTTACAGGCTAAGATATGAATGTCTGTATAGGATCCTTCAAAACAAGAAATTTGGCACCACTAGACCATAGATTGACACTTATTTAAATGTCACAGAATCACAGAATCATGGAATTGCTGAGGTTAAAAGGGACCTCTGAAGAGCACCTGGTCCAACCTCCCTCCCATGCAGGATCACCTAGAGCATATCGTGCAGGATGGCATTCAGGTGGGTTTTATCTTCCCTGGGTACAAATTATATATTCCTAATAAGAAATATAATTACTTTTATTTCATATGAAGGGAAATATATGTGTGATCCCCTGCATTGTGGTGACACTTTCCCTGTTATTTAAAGCCTAGTCTGGA
This sequence comes from Anas acuta, assembly GCF_963932015.1. Lineage (NCBI taxonomy): Eukaryota > Metazoa > Chordata > Aves > Anseriformes > Anatidae > Anas > Anas acuta. Next base: position 73,531,417 of record NC_089017.1, read on the forward strand.
ATATTTACCTGTAAGCTAGAAAATCCTTTGATGTCAGAAAAACTATAGGTGGAGCTTCATTATTGCAACAGCATCTGAAAAGAAACTGTTCTGTGAATGTGAACATTGTTTGTCATTGCAACGACTAAGTTTTGCACAGTTTGGTATACGCAGACTCCCGGATCGGGTAGTAAGCAAAGTAATTGCTTTCTCATGCATGAATTTTTCAATTCTAGCAAGAATAATTTGAATGTTTTTTTTTTTTTTTTTTTTTTTTTTTTAATGCTTATGGTTAACCTGACAGTGTTGATGCTGAACATGGAAAAACCATGGAAAAACTAGGCCTGAACGTTTTTTTTTTTTTTTTAAACATTAGGGTCTGGGTGTGATAGTGAACACGTATGTGCAAAATATCTTCCTGATTTTGCAGTTTACATGATTACAATTGTCTTACTAAATATGTGAACACACTTGATCTCATAACTTTCACAGCAGTATGATATCATTGGTTTTCACAGGAAGATTTCTGCTGGCAACAGAAGATTGAAATGAGGGATTCTATTATATAGAATTTATCATATCTTATTAATGTATCCTCCTAACTTCCCAGAGTCGCAGCAATAAAAATATCATGCAGCTTCCTTTCCTGTTATTCTTTCAGTTATTAAAATAAAATAAAATAAAATAAAATAAAATAAAATAAAATAAAATAAAATAAAATAAAATAAAATAAAAATCAGCAAAGAATACTGGTCAGGTATCCTCTCCCACACTGCAGCTGTTGTGTTCACTTTTCTAGACGATTAAATGATCCTGTTAATTTGGCCTCCGTTTTCAATTGTCCATTCAGATATTTAGTATGACATAATAAGTAGGTGTCATACTAAAGGTGGATTTTGAGGTTGATTCTGAGGTGGATTCTAGACGTTAGATACTAAAGGTCAGTTGAGATATATAGATATTGTGGTCATAATAGGGATCTAAGAACTCAGGCACAAAAGCCTTTCTTTGATGATGAGAACAGTTGGAGTGTAGCTAGAGAGTAGTTGTAAGTTTTTCCAGGTGGGTAACAGAAAGAGTGGCTGCAGTTTTATTCTCGTTTATATCCCTCTGGTTTGCACTTTGAATCTGTACTGCTCATTGCCTTGCATGCCACAATGAATAATTTTGTAAAAGGATGGTATAACACCATTAATGGTGAAAAGACAAAAATGCTTGTTAATGCTGATAACCTCTATTAAACTAAATCAATTTTCTTCATGTACCTGGAAAAAATGGCAGATTAACACCCCTCCTCTATAAAAAGACTCATCTTTGTAAAGCTACCCATTTCAGCAGCTCCTACCCATTTCATGTTATCATGTATTGTACTTACATATCTTTGCTCTTCACTCTTCTTGGAACAAAGATGTTGCCCTGTACTTTGTATTTTAAAATCTGTTTAAAAGTATCAGACTAGACTAAAACATTTTCATAAGTAATTACTGATAAGTCCTTTTCCTGACAAAACAAATAAATAAAATTTAGGATTTAGAATAATCCACTTGAAAGGGACCTTGAAATAATACTCAATCCAACTGCCTGCCCACTTCAGGGCTGTAAACATATTTGTCCTGATTTTCTGTGCAAAGCTCTGGAGTAGTGTTGGAAGGAATGATCCCCAAAGGCTTTGTGTATTGACAGAAAGTCTTTTACAGTTCACATGTTATTTCTTTCCCCATCAGGCTCCCACCTTTCCTTATCAAGTGGCTGAGGAGCTTTTCTAAAGCAGCCACAAGCAGATCATGTGTTTCCACCGCTCTGTTCAGCATCTGCTTGGATGGAATCTTCAGAAGGAAGCTGATAGCTCCAGTGGAGCTGACTTATCAGAGGAAACCATGGTGTTTAACACATTAACACGGCCTGCAGAAATCTTTCACATGTCCACACACTGCTTTCAGAAGATGTTACCAGGCATTCTGGAAATACAAGACAAAATGCTGTCAATGGAATGGTGTTTTGATGAGCTTTTTCATTCAGCAGAGGATGAGACAGCACCAGTGCACAGTCCCACCAGTGCAATTTATAGCGAATTCATGGGCCTAACATGGCACATTGTCAGCACCGTGTCTATTGCATATTAACAGTTAAGGCACAATAATCTGATATTAGGTGACAAAGGATTGATATTGACAAGGAACTTTGTATTCTACTTTGCAAGCACAGTTGTTGTTTTTAATGATTTTCTCATTGTTAGTTAGTAGAAACTTTGTGAATGGTAACTTCACTTGCATTGTTTGTTTCCTTCGTCTGGTCTTGGCAGTTTCTGAATAGCTGTATTGAACACACTGTTTCTGTAAGGACACTAGCTGTTGTGGGGTAAGTGATTGGTATACTAGGGCTGAAGACACAGTTTCCAGCCTGAATTGTTAGAATGAGACCATTTGTGCCAAAAGGAGTTCCCGTTCTTTTGACTGTTCACTCTTGGATACATTTTGGGTTTGTTTTTCTCAGGAAGAACAATTTCTCTTTTGATAACTGTACTGATGAGTCATCTGCAACTGCTTCACCCTTCCCACAGCACACAGCCTACAAGAAAGTCACCAAATTATCCTTGTGAAACAGACATAAATGTCTCCAGAAGCCTTTGCTTCACAAGAACACCCCTTTTTAATGCATGATCATCTTTTGTCCAGCAATTTTTATTTACCAGGTACCATTGCCAAGGTCCTGTCATACACACCCTTCTTGACATGAAAAAGAACAAAAATGAGACTTCCCATCTCCCTGAAGTCTGCTGTGGTTTCTGGTGGCTGAAACTCAAAGTATCTTTAACTCCCAGATCTGACCACTGCAGACCTGGCGGTGATGAAATAGCTCAACACCAATATGTGCAGGTTGTGTTTGAGGCACTATTGCTTGTCTGCTTGGCATTTCTATGGGATCTGTGGGGTTATTATAAGTTACTGAAGGTTATTCTGCACTACTTGCTGGTTGTTGTAGGAATTGCCACTACAGGAGGCCAAGGAAGGAGAAAGGATTTGACTGTATATCCATTAAAAGGTGTGTAGATCCCAAGGTGTTTGATGGGATTTTTTTTTTTCTTCCTACCAAACAAAACAAAGGACAGCCCTTGGAATTCTAGGTCTTAGTACAGAAATGGTGACTAATTTGTCATTCAGGATTTATGAAGGATGTTTCCTACTTCTCACTAACAGTAAAGAATAAATCAAATGCTAGGTTTGCAGACTTGAAAATCAGTACACTCTAGAGAGCCAATTAAACATTATTCACGTATCTCAGCCCCATATTAATGTTCTTTTAAAGCACACTCCAAGTCTTCCTCACAAACCAGGACGATGGTGTTATCAGACTAATTTAAGGAGAGTTATCATTATAGTATGGCTTTTGCAATTACACGGTATACCAGGTGGCAAGACAGCACGTCTTTGCATTGCCAGGGTGCAAAACAAATTCAGTGTTCAATCAACCTGAGAAAAAAAGGACAATTCTCATTTGCATAAACATGTAGCCAAGGAAACTAGATGCACAGAGGTATAAGGAAAAGAGACCTATTTTACATGATGTGCATAGAATATTTGACAGTTTAGATTGGAGGCGTCATTGATGTGGGTAGGAATGGTGCTGTTCGTTGCCATGGATATCATTTTCCCTACTGGCAGTGCAAAGATTGGCAGGGATGGATGTTTAAAAAAAGACACACACACACATGCACACACAAAAATGCATGCATACCAAAAACGCCCAAACCACTGCAAGACTCTGGCAGCCTCATTCTCTTCTTTTGTTGAAAAGCTATGTATCCTTCTTTTGCTAATGACAGTTCACCTAATATATGGTGTAATCTAGAAATATTGATGTTTCTATAGTAAATCATTTATGTACAATATGTATTTATACCTTGCACATAAAGCAGCAGATATGTAAAGTGTTTTTTATATACATATATTCTATAGGATAAATGGAAAGACATAGATATTCAATATTTAGGGGAAAATATATTTGTCTATATGTATCACTGTTTATACTGAGATTCTTTTTCCTGCTTTAATTTATGAGAAAGCCATTGACTTTTATGGACACATTTAAACTTGAACTGTGAGATGTATATATTACAATATGAATATGAGTTTGTGTAAAAAGAAAAATAACTGATTTTTCTTTAATCGTTGGCAGTAGTTTTCTGATTAGTTGGTCACTAGTTCATATATGAACTATTTATAATTCTACTTACCAGTAAAACAAACACAAGTTCTGCTGTCATTTTATAATTTCTGCCAAATTGCCCTTCAGTGTGATTTGATCTTAGTACAGCCACATTGAACCATATATTTCATGCAGCCATGGGAGAGACTTGATGTCAACTGCTGATAACAGCAGGACTATGTGGACTCTTAAATATCAGCGCTTTTGCCACTTGAGTGTTGAGCATCTCAGGTCCTGAAGCAAGATGCAAGCCAATGCTCTCCTAGAGTCAAGCTCAGAAAAAAAAAGAAAAAAAAAAAAAAAGAAAAAAAAAAAAGATTATTTTAGCTTTCACCTAAAGTATTTCAATTAACGTGGTTAAGTTCCACTCTCAATTAAAAATGAGCAAACTACAGCCAAATATATTTTAAATTATTGTTCATATATTCATGATCTTCAGGGTGTCACTATAATTACCACCAAGTTCTTTGTCTGAAGCAGACGTTTAGGACTTGAGATGTGACTTTTCCATCATCTGTGATTTTTGCTGTTGGTTGTTTGTGGGTTTTCTTGGTTTGGTTAGTTGTTTCGGTTGTTTGGTTTGGTTTGGTTGCATGTTTCTTAATAAAATCACATTAAAATATAAAGGGACTTTTTTTTTTTCTTTTTTAAGCATAAAAAAAAAATACAAATTTATATTTATGATGAACCTTTTCAGTAAGGAAGTGGTATTCAGGCTTTAATCAATGTCCATGTAGTATACAATACCTCTAAGCAAAACCTGGAAAACATTTAGTTCTTTATTGTTCTCAAGCAGACACATTAGGCAAAGAGATAAAGTCTCTTCCTAGTTCCATTTATTTCTAGTTAGATTACCATTAAGAAATAATTATTTTTTTCCTTATGTATCTTGTAGAGATATATAAGCTTGGGATTTTCCCAGTGCAGATGCAGAACCTTGTTGAAGGTCAACAACATGGCCTTGTTGAGCCTCATGTTGAACCCCATTGTTTGCACAGGCCTCCTTCTTCTGCCTGTCTGGGATGGCATCCCTTCCCTCCAGTGTGTTGACAGAACCACACAGCTTGGTGTCATCAGCAACCTGCTGAGGGTGTACTCGATTCCATTGTGAGGTCACCAATGAAAACTTTTATCAGTACTGGTTCCAATGCAGACCCTTGAGGGATACCACTTGTCACCCTTCTCCATTTGGACATGGAAATGTTGCCCACTTCTCTTTGAATCTGTCCCTCTAGCCAATTCCTCATACATTCAACTATCCATCCATCCACTCCATGTCTCTCCAATTTAGAGGCAAGGTTGTTCTGTTAAACCAAATCAACACCTTTACACAAATCAAGACAGATGACATCTGCCTCAAAGAAATCTCCTTACCCTCAGTGGAGTCAACTGCTCCTCCCAATGTAGCATCATGTGTAAAGTGACTCAATATGCCCTCAAGTCCTACATGCAATTCAGTAAGGAAAACATTGAAGAGAACTGCCCAGAGAGGCTGTGAATGCCCCATCCCTGCCCCTGAAAGGCGAGGTTGGGTGAGGCCACGGGCAACCAGATTGAGTGCATGGCATCCCTGGCCATGGCAGGGGGGCTGGAACTAAATGATCTTTAAGGTCCCTTCCAACCTGAGCCATTCTACAATTCTATGAGTGTGTGATTGTACGATTGTGTGATCGTACGATTGCATGATTGTGTGATTGTATGATCCTAGGACTGTATGGTTGTGTGATTCTATGATTCTGTGAAGAAGATCAAGACGCTGACTGTGGCAGAGTCCCCACTTTTATGTTGTTTATTGAAAGCCAAGTGTGCCCTGCTAACGGCGCCGCGGGGGCGGCCTCTTGCAGGGCTGGGGAGAGTCCGGGCTGCTGTTGGCCTTCCTCTTCGGGGCGCGCCGGGGCCTCGCAGACGAGCGGTCCCTGTCCTGGCCAGGAGGAGAGGGCCCATGGCTGCAGCCCGGCACCGCAGCGTCTTCTTGTGCCGGCAGTCCTGGCTCTGAGCAGGGCTCCTCCTGCTCTGTGAGGTTGGGTGCGGTGGCTGGGTGGCCAGGATCCCCACGCAGGGCAGCGCTGGAGGTGCTGGGGAGCTCCTCGGTGTCTGAAGACTCTGGGCTGCTGGAGGAGAGCTCGCTGATCACAGGAGTGGCCCGGGGGGAGGCAGCAGGGCTGGGGGTGGCCGCAGGACTGTCTTCTGCCTCGCTGCTGTCCTGCGAGCCCTCGATGTCCACCTCAGGGCTGTTTCGCTGCTGGCTAGCGGGAGGGGGTTCCAGGAGCCGAAGCCTCTCAATGAAGTTGTTGATGCACATCTCCACAGTTCTGGCAATGAGCTGCTGCACGAAGCTCATTGTATGGCCCTGCAGGAATGGCTGCAGCACCCCGACCAAGGCCTGCTCATGCAGCCCAAACAAACACAGCCAAGCAACAACGTTGGCTTCCAGCATGTCCTGCTGCCACCAGGCAGCCCCGATCAACTCCCTTGCTTGCTGGCGCACCCAGGGCCTCAATGGGCTGATGATAGTTGGGTGGTCCCTGAAGAGGGCCGCCCATTGCTCAGGCAGGAGGCCGCTCACAACAGGCTGGGGCACCGGCACTGCAGCCTCCTGCTCATCCTGTTGGTGGTAATTTTGTGGCTCTGCACGGCGGATGATCTGCACCTCCATAAAGTCATCTTCTGCCCAGATGGAGTAGCGTACGGAGGTGATCTTCTGCCTGCAGAGTGGGCAGGTGGCATTTCTCTCAGCCCAGCGCATGATGCATCCCAAGCAGAACTGGTGCCGGCAGGGGATGACGACGCTGGGCTCCTTTGTGGTCCCCTGGCACACAGGGCAGGTGACATCAGCCTCTGTGGCCATCGTGCTGTCTCGCTGCAGCGGGCTGGGGAGAGCTGTGGATGGGGACCTGCTTCCCCTCGCTGGCGCCGCTGCGACAGGTGCTGCTCGCTGCAAGGAGAGAGGCCAGGGTCAGTGGCTGTGCCGGGGCAGGCAGCAGCAGTGCCCCAGCCCCTCAGCAGGAAACCCCCCGCCCGGCCCCAGCCCCAGCCCCAGCCCCAGCCCCACAGCTGGGCTGTCCCATGCCCCCCACGGGCCGCCCCGGGGCACGTGTCCCCGCACAGCTCACCTGCGCTGCTGCGAGCGCGCCTCACAGGGCCCCGGCTGCCTGAGCCAGGCAGGGCCGGGGAAACACGGGCACTGGCTGCGGGGACGGGCACTGACAGCAACTGTCGATGGCCCCACAGCACAGCTCCACCAAAGCCTCGCTCAACACTCCAAGCCTCGCACACACGCTCAGCGGGAGTCCAGGCACGAGCCAGGCTGGGACGGGCTCTGCCGGCGCCCCAATATAAGCAGCGAGGGCCGTGAGGTCACAACCCGTTGCTGGGTGACCTCACAGCCAGTTACTGGGTGACCTCAGGATGGGGAGACATAACGTTGTGCTGGATGGCAGCTGGCTGGGTTTTGGGTATCTGCAGAGAATGAGACTGTCCCAGAATAAGAATAATGGTTAAGGAAAACAGGACAAACACTGGCAGAATCGGCAAGAACATGAAGCTACAAAATCTTGGGCCTTTCCATTTCCAAAACAAACAAACAAACAAAACCAACAACAACAACAAGAAAAATAAAGTTTAGTCAAATCAAGCTGTATATACAGGGCATAGTCACAAGTGTAGGTTGTGGGCCTGTAGTACTCAGCCGGTGAGGAAACGGGAGGAATTAAACATCAGGTAATAGGGGCTATAAGGTAATGATAGACTTTCACTGTGCACACCCCTGTTCACAGGACACCCACCATTGCAATTGTGAATAAATTAGCTTCCCAGAAGACCCTGTCTGAGAAAATGATTCTGTCTGAGAAAATGATTGAGATACTTCTCACGCCAATAAACATGGGAAGATCTACAATCCTAGGACCTATGTGCAGAGAATGTACCAAACTCTCTGTGTGAAGGGAACAATGAGAACGAATGTTAATTACTATATGTTCTGTTTATTTTTTACTTTTAAAGTAGCCTTTTTCTGCTACATGGATTTTCATCTCCTGATCGATGGATTAATAATGCAAGTTTCTGTCTTAACTGTTGGCCTAGCTGGGGCATTTGCGACCACAGAATCACAGCATGGTTGAGGCTGGCAGGGCCCTCAGGAGCTCATCTGGTCCCACCCCTGCTCCAGCAGGGCCACCCAGAGCAGGGTGCCCAGGCCCACATCCAGGTAGCATGTCCCGTGCCCCCCACGGGCCGCCCCGGGGCACGTGTCCCCGCACAGCTCATCTACACTGCTGCGAGCGCGCCTCACAGGGCCCCGGCTGCCTGAGCCAGGCAGGGCCAGAGAAACACAGGCACTGGCTGCACGGACGGGCACCGAGAGCAGCTGCCGATGGCCCCCCAGCACAGCTGATGGATGGATGCCATAGATGCCATCTCCAAGCAGTTGGAAGAATCACAGAATGACAGAATATCCCGAGCTGGAAGGGACCCATACGGATCATCGAGTCCACTCCTGGCACCACACAGGTCTACCCAAAATTTTAGACCATGTGACTAAGTGCACAGTCCAAACACTTCTTAAATTCCACCAGGCTTGTTGGAGTGACTACTTCCCTGGGGAGCCTGTTCCAGTGTGATCAGAGTGAGGTGATTGCACCCCTCTACTCTGCTCCTGGAGGCCTCCTCTGGAGTGCTGCGTCCAGGCCTGGTGCTCCCAGCACAAGAAGGATGTGGGTCTGTAAGTACGGGTCCGGAGGAGGGCTACAATGTTGTTAATGGCAGGAAAAGAGGGGATGGTTTTAAACTAAGAGAAGGGAGATTTAGAGTAGAGGATATGAGGAAATTTTTCCCTCAGAGGGTGATGAGGCACCGGACTGGGTTTCCCAGAGCAGCTGAGGATGCCCCATCCCTGCCCCTGAAAGGCGAGGTTGGGTGAGGCCACGGGCAAGCAGATTGAGTGCATGGCATCCCTGGCCATGGCAGGGGGGCTGGAACTAAATGATCTTTAAGGTCCCTTCCAACCTGAGCCATTCTGCAATCCTATGATTGTGTGATCGTATGATTGTGTGATCGTACGATTGCATGATTGTGTGATTGTATGATCCTAGGACTGTATGGTTGTGTGATTCTATGATTCTGTGAAGAAGATCAAGACGCTGACTGTGGCAGAGTCCCCACTTTTATGTTGTTTATTGAAAGCCAAGTGTGCCCTGCTAACGGCGCCGCGGGGGCGGCCTCTTGCAGGGCTGGGGAGAGTCCGGGCTGCTGTTGGCCTTCCTCTTCGGGGCGCGCCGGGGCCTCGCAGACGAGCGGTCCCTGTCCTGGCCAGGAGGAGAGGGCCCATGGCTGCAGCCCGGCACTGCAGCGTCTTCTTGTGCCGGCAGTCCTGGCTCTGAGCAGGGCTCCTCCTGCTCTGTGAGGTCGGGTGCGGTGGCTGGGTGGCCAGGATCCCCACGCAGGGCAGCGCTGGAGGTGCTGGGGAGCTCCTCGGTGTCTGAAGACTCTGGGCTGCTGGAGGAGAGCTCGCTGATCACAGGAGTGGCCCGGGGGGAGGCAGCAGGGCTGGGGGTGGCCGCAGGACTGTCTTCTGCCTCGCTGCTGTCCTGGGAGCCCTCGATGTCCACCTCAGGGCTGTTTCGCTGCTGGCTAGCGGGAGGGGGTTCCAGGAGCCGAAGCCTCTCAATGAAGTTGTTGATGCACATCTCCACAGTTCTGGCAATGAGCTGCTGCACGAAGCTCATTGTATGGCCCTGCAGGAATGGCTGCAGCACCCCGACCAAGGCCTGCTCATGCAGCCCAAACAAACACAGCCAAGCAACAACGTTGGCTTCCAGCATGTCCTGCTGCCACCAGGCAGCCCCGAACAAGTCCCTTGCTTGCTGGCGCACCCAGGGCCTCAATGGGCTGATGATAGTTGGGTGGTCCCTGAAGAGGGCCGCCCATTGCTCAGGCAGGAGGCCGCTCACAACAGGCTGGGGCACCGGCACTGCAGCCTCCTGCTCATCCTGTTGGTGGTAATTTTGTGGCTCTGCACGGCGGATGATCTGCACCTCCATAAAGTCATCTTCTGCCCAGATGGAGTAGCGTACGGAGGTGATCTTCTGCCTGCAGAGTGGGCAGGTGGCATTTCTCTCAGCCCAGCGCATGATGCATCCCAAGCAGAACTGGTGCCGGCAGGGGATGACGACGCTGGGCTCCTTTGTGGTCCCCTGGCACACAGGGCAGGTGACATCAGCCTCTGTGGCCATCGTGCTGTCTCGCTGCAGCGGGCTGGGGAGAGCTGTGGATGGGGACCTGCTTCCCCTCGCTGGCGCCGCTGCGACAGGTGCTGCTCGCTGCAAGGAGAGAGGCCAGGGTCAGTGGCTGTGCCGGGGCAGGCAGCAGCAGTGCCCCAGCCCCTCAGCAGGAAACCCCCCGCCCGGCCCCAGCCCCAGCCCCAGCCCCAGCCCCAGCCCCACAGCTGGGCTGTCCCGTGCCCCCCACGGGCCGCCCCGGGGCACGTGTCCCCGCACAGCTCACCTGTGCTGCTGCGAGCGCGCCTCACAGGGCCCCGGCTGCCTGAGCCAGGCAGGGCCGGGGAAACACGGGCACTGGCTGCGGGGACGGGCACTGACAGCAACTGTCGATGGCCCCACAGCACAGCTCCACCAAAGCCTCGCTCAACACTCCAAGCCTCGCACACACGCTCAGCGGGAGTCCAGGCACGAGCCAGGCTGGGACGGGCTCTGCCGGCGCCCCAATATAAGCAGCGAGGGCCGTGAGGTCACAACCCGTTGCTGGGTGACCTCACAGCCAGTTACTGGGTGACCTCAGGATGGGGAGACATAACGTTGTGCTGGATGGCAGCTGGCTGGGTTTTGGGTATCTGCAGAGAATGAGACTGTCCCAGAATAAGAATAATGGTTAAGGAAAACAGGACAAACACTGGCAGAATCGGCAAGAACATGAAGCTACAAAATCTTGGGCCTTTCCATTTCCAAAACAAACAAACAAACAAAACCAACAACAACAACAAGAAAAATAAAGTTTAGTCAAATCAAGCTGTATATACAGGGCATAGTCACAAGTGTAGGTTGTGGGCCTGTAGTACTCAGCCGGTGAGGAAACGGGAGGAATTAAACATCAGGTAATAGGGGCTATAAGGTAATGATAGACTTTCACTGTGCACACCCCTGTTCACAGGACACCCACCATTGCAATTGTGAATAAATTAGCTTCCCAGAAGACCCTGTCTGAGAAAATGATTGAGATACTTCTCACGCCAATAAACATGGGAAGATCTACAATCCTAGGACCTATGTGCAGAGAATGTACCAAACTCTCTGTGTGAAGGGAACAATGAGAAGGAATGTTAATTACTATATGTTCTGTTTATTTTTTACTTTTAAAATAGCCTTTTTCTGCTACATGGATTTTCATCTCCTGATCGATGGATTAATAATGCAAGTTTCTGTCTTAACTGTTGGCCTAGCTGGGGCATTTGCGACCACAGAATCACAGCATGGTTGAGGCTGGCAGGGCCCTCAGGAGCTCATCTGGTCCCACCCCTGCTCCAGCAGGGCCACCCAGAGCAGGGTGCCCAGGCCCACATCCAGGTGACATGTCCCGTGCCCCCCACGGGCCGCCCCGGGGCACGTGTCCCCGCACAGCTCATCTACACTGCTGCGAGCGCGCCTCACAGGGCCCCGGCTGCCTGAGCCAGGCAGGGCCAGAGAAACACAGGCACTGGCTGCACGGACGGGCACCGAGAGCAGCTGCCGATGGCCCCACCGCACAGCTGATGGATGGATGCCATAGATGCCATCTCCAAGCAGTTGGAAGAATCACAGAATGACAGAATATCCCGAGCTGGAAGGGACCCATACGGACCATCGAGTCCACTCCTGGCACCACACAGGTCTACCCAAAATTTTAGACCATGTGACTAAGTGCACAGTCCAAACACTTCTTAAATTCCAACAGGCTTGTTGGAGTGAGTACTTCCCTGGGGAGCCTGTTCCAGTGTGATCAGAGTGAGGTGATTGCACCCCTCTACTCTTGTTGTGGTTCCGCTCGAGTGGGCAGCCGAGCTCCACCACAGCCGCTCTCTCACTCCCCCTCCTCAAAGAGGAATGGGGAGAAAATATGTGAAAGGGGCTCAAGGATTGAGATAAGGAGGAGAAAATCACGCAATAATTAGTGTAACGGGCAAACCAGACTCAGCATAAGAAGACAGATAGTAAGATTTATTGCTCATTACTAACAAGCTAGAGAAGTGAGAAACAAAGGAAAGAAACCAAAAGCACCTCCCCCCCCATCCACCCTCTTCCACCTCCTCCCCCCGAGCGGCGCAGGGGAACGGGGGAATGGGGGTTATGGTCAGTCTACAGCACTTCTTCTCTGCCGCTCCTTCTCGGTCACTCTCGTCCCCTGTGCTGTGGGGTCCCACCCACGGGATGCAGTCCTTGACGAACTGATCCGGCGTGGGCTTCCCACAGGCAGCAGCTCTTCCAGAACTGCTCCAGATATGGGTCCGTACCACGGGGTCCATCCCTCAGGAGCAAACTGCTCCAACCTGGCTCCCCCATGGGCAGCAGCTCCTGCCAGGTCACCTGCTCCTGCGTGGTCTCCTCTCCACGGCCTACAGGTCCGGCCCGGAATCTGCTCCAGCAGGGGTCTTCCACAGGCGGCAGCCTCCGTCGGTGCAGGGCCACCTGCTCCACCGTGGTCTCCTCCACGGGCTGCAGCGTGAAACCCTGCTCCACCGTGGTACTCCATGGGCTGCAGGGGGACATCCTGCTTCACCATGGTCCTCACCACAGGCCGCAGGGGACTTCTGCTCTGGCACCTGGAGCACCTCTCCCCCTCCTTCTACACTGACCTTGGCACCTGCAAGGCTGTTTCTCACTCCCTTGAATCTCCCAGCTGCTGTGTGGCGCAGCGTTTTTTTTTCCCTGTCTTAAATATGCTCTCACAGAGGCGCAAAACAACATCGCTTATTGGCTCAGATCTGGAAAACAACGGGGCCCTTCCCAAACATGGGGCGGCTTCTACATCTTTCTCACAGAAACCACCCCTATGGCCCCCTGCTACCAAAACCTCGCCACGTAAACCCACTACAACTCTGCTCCTGGAGGCCTCCTCTGGAGTGCTGCGTCCAGGCCTGGTGCTCCCAGCACAAGAAGGACGTGGGTCTGTAAGTACGGGTCCGGAGGAGGGCTACAATGTTGTTAATGGCTGGCAAAGAGGGGATGGTTTTAAACTAAGAGAAGGGAGATTTAGAGTAGAGGATATGAGGAAATTTTTCCCTCAGAGGGTGATGAGGCACTGGACTGGGTTTCCTAGAGCAGCTGAGGATGCCCCATCCCTGCCCCTGAAAGGCGAGGTTGGGTGAGGCCACGGGCAAGCAGATTGAGTGCATGGCATCCCTGGCCATGGCAGGGGGGCTGGAACTAAATGATCTTTAAGGTCCCTTCCAACCTGAGCCATTCTGCAATCCTATGAGTGTGTGATTGTACGATTGTGTGATCGTACGATTGCATGATTGTGTGATTGTATGATCCTAGGACTGTATGGTTGTGTGATTCTATGATTCTGTGAAGAAGATCAAGACGCTGACTGTGGCAGAGTCCCCACTTTTATGTTGTTTATTGAAAGCCAAGTGTGCCCTGCTAACGGCGCCGCGGGGGCGGCCTCTTGCAGGGCTGGGGAGAGTCCGGGCTGCTGTTGACCCTCCTCTTCGGGGCGCGCCGGGGCCTCCCAGATGAGCGGTCCCTGTCCTGGCCAGGAGGAGAGGGCCCATGGCTGCAGCCCGGCACTGCAGCGTCTTCTTGTGCCGGCAGTCCTGGCTCTGAGCAGGGCTCCTCCTGCTCTGTGAGGTTGGGTGCGGTGGCTGGGTGGCCAGGATCCCCACGCAGGGCAGCGCTGGAGGTGCTGGGGAGCTCCTCGGTGTCTGAAGACTCTGGGCTGCTGGAGGAGAGCTCGCTGATCACAGGAGTGGCCCGGGGGGAGGCAGCAGGGCTGGGGGTGGCCGCAGGACTGTCTTCTGCCTCGCTGCTGTCCTGCGAGCCCTCGATGTCCACCTCAGGGCTGTTTCGCTGCTGGCTAGCGGGAGGGGGTTCCAGGAGCCGAAGCCTCTCAATGAAGTTGTTGATGCACATCTCCACAGTTCTGGCAATGAGCTGCTGCACGAAGCTCATTGTATGGCCCTGCAGGAATGGCTGCAGCACCCCGACCAAGGCCTGCTCATGCAGCCCAAACAAACACAGCCAAGCAACAACGTTGGCTTCCAGCATGTCCTGCTGCCACCAGGCAGCCCCGATCAACTCCCTTGCTTGCTGGCGCACCCAGGGCCTCAATGGGCTGATGATAGTTGGGTGGTCCCTGAAGAGGGCCGCCCATTGCTCAGGCAGGAGGCCGCTCACAACAGGCTGGGGCACCGGCACTGCAGCCTCCTGCTCATCCTGTTGGTTGTAATTTTGTGGCTCTGCACGGCGGATGATCTGCACCTCCATAAAGTCATCTTCTGCCCAGATGGAGTAGCGTACGGAGGTGATCTCCTGCCTGCAGAGGGGGCAGGTGGCATTTCTCGCGGCCCAGCGCATGATGCATCCCAAGCAGAACTGGTGCCGGCAGGGGATGACGACGCTGGGCTCCTTTGTGGTCCCCTGGCACACAGGGCAGGTGACATCAGCCTCTGTGGCCATCGTGCTGTCTCGCTGCAGCGGGCTGGGGAGAGCTGTGGATGGGGACCTGCTTCCCCTCGCTGGCGCCGCTGCGACAGGTGCTGCTCGCTGCAAGGAGAGAGGCCAGGGTCAGTGGCTGTGCCGGGGCAGGCAGCAGCAGTGCCCCAGCCCCTCAGCAGGAAACCCCCCGCCCGGCCCCAGCCCCAGCCCCAGCCCCAGCCCCACAGCTGGGCTGTCCCGTGCCCCCCACGGGCCGCCCCGGGGCACGTGTCCCCGCACAGCTCACCTGCGCTGCTGCGAGCGCGCCTCACAGGGCCCCGGCTGCCTGAGCCAGGCAGGGCCGGGGAAACACGGGCACTGGCTGCGGGGACGGGCACTGACAGCAACTGTCGATGGCCCCACAGCACAGCTCCACCAAAGCCTCGCTCAACACTCCAAGCCTCGCACACACGCTCAGCGGGAGTCCAGGCACGAGCCAGGCTGGGACGGGCTCTGCCGGCGCCCCAATATAAGCAGCGAGGGCCGTGAGGTCACAACCCGTTGCTGGGTGACCTCACAGCCAGTTACTGGGTGACCTCAGGATGGGGAGACATAACGTTGTGCTGGATGGCAGCTGGCTGGGTTTTGGGTATCTGCAGAGAATGAGACTGTCCCAGAATAAGAATAATGGTTAAGGAAAACAGGACAAACACTGGCAGAATCGGCAAGAACATGAAGCTACAAAATCTTGGGCCTTTCCATTTCCAAAACAAACAAACAAACAAAACCAACAACAACAACAAGAAAAATAAAGTTTAGTCAAATCAAGCTGTATATACAGGGCATAGTCACAAGTGTAGGTTGTGGGCCTGTAGTACTCAGCCGGTGAGGAAACGGGAGGAATTAAACATCAGGTAATAGGGGCTATAAGGTAATGATAGACTTTCACTGTGCACACCCCTGTTCACAGGACACCCACCATTGCAATTGTGAATAAATTAGCTTCCCAGAAGACCCTGTCTGAGAAAATGATTGAGATACTTCTCACGCCAATAAACATGGGAAGATCTACAATCCTAGGACCTATGTGCAGAGAATGTACCAAACTCTCTGTGTGAAGGGAACAATGAGAACGAATGTTAATTACTATATGTTCTGTTTATTTTTTACTTTTAAAATAGCCTTTTTCTGCTACATGGATTTTCATCTCCTGATCGATGGATTAATAATGCAAGTTTCTGTCTTAACTGTTGGCCTAGCTGGGGCATTTGCGACCACAGAATCACAGCATGGTTGAGGCTGGCAGGGCCCTCAGGAGCTCATCTGGTCCCACCCCTGCTCCAGCAGGGCCACCCAGAGCAGGGTGCCCAGGCCCACATCCAGGTGACATGTCCCGTGCCCCCCACGGGCTGCCCCGGGGCACGTGTCCCCGCACAGCTCATCTACACTGCTGCGAGCGCGCCTCACAGGGCCCCGGCTGCCTGAGCCAGGCAGGGCCAGAGAAACACAGGCACTGGCTGCACGGACGGGCACCGAGAGCAGCTGCCGATGGCCCCCCAGCACAGCTGATGGATGGATGCCATCTCCAAGCAGTTGGAAGAATCACAGAATGACAGAATATCCCGAGCTGGAAGGGACCCATACGGATCATCGAGTCCAACTCCTGGCACCACACAGGTCTACCCAAAATTTTAGACCATGTGACCAAGTGCACAGTCCAAACACTTCTTAAATTCCAACAGGCTTGTTGGAGTGAGTACTTCCCTGGGGAGCCTGTTCCAGTGTGATCAGAGTGAGGTGATTGCACCCCTCTACTCTGCTCCTGGAGGCCTCCTCTGGAGTGCTGCGTCCAGGCCTGGTGCTCCCAGCACAAGAAGGATGTGGGTCTGTAAGTACGGGTCCGGAGGAAAGCTACAATGTTGTTAATGGCTGGCAAAGAGGGGATGGTTTTAAACTAAGAGAAGGGAGATTTAGAGTAGAGGATATGAGGAAATTTTTCCCTCAGAGGGTGATGAGGCACTGGACTGGGTTTCCTAGAGCAGCTGAGGATGCCCCATCCCTGCCCCTGAAAGGCGAGGTTGGGTGAGGCCACGGGCAAGCAGATTGAGTGCATGGCATCCCGGGCCATGGCAGGGGGGCTGGAACTAAATGATCTTTAAGGTCCCTTCCAACCTGAGCCATTCTACAGTTCTATGAGTGTGTGATCGTACGATTGTGTGATCGTACGATTGCATGATTGTGTGATTGTATGATCCTAGGACTGTATGGTTGTGTGATTCTATGATTCTGTGAAGGAGATCAAGACGCTGACTGTGGCAGAGTCCCCACTTTTATGTTGTTTATTGAAAGCCAAGTGTGCCCTGCTAACGGCGCCGCGGGGGCGGCCTCTTGCAGGGCTGGGGAGAGTCCGGGCTGCTGTTGGCCCTCCTCTTCGGGGCGCGCCGGGGCCTCGCAGACGAGCGGTCCCTGTCCTGGCCAGGAGGAGAGGGCCCATGGCTGCAGCCCGGCACCGCAGCGTCTTCTTGTGCCGGCAGTCCTGGCTCTGAGCAGGGCTCCTCCTGCTCTGTGAGGTCGGGTGCGGTGGCTGGGTGGCCAGGATCCCCACGCAGGGCAGCGCTGGAGGTGCTGGGGAGCTCCTCGGTGTCTGAAGACTCTGGGCTGCTGGAGGAGAGCTCGCTGATCACAGGAGTGGCCCGGGGGGAGGCAGCAGGGCTGGGGGTGGCCGCAGGACTGTCTTCTGCCTCGCTGCTGTCCTGCGAGCCCTCGATGTCCACCTCAGGGCTGTTTCGCTGCTGGCTAGCGGGAGGGGGTTCCAGGAGCCGAAGCCTCTCAATGAAGTTGTTGATGCACATCTCCACAGTTCTGGCAATGAGCTGCTGCACGAAGCTCATTGTATGGCCCTGCAGGAATGGCTGCAGCACCCCGACCAAGGCCTGCTCATGCAGCCCAAACAAACACAGCCAAGCAACAACGTTGGCTTCCAGCATGTCCTGCTGCCACCAGGCAGCCCCGATCAACTCCCTTGCTTGCTGGCGCACCCAGGGCCTCAATGGGCTGATGATAGTTGGGTGGTCCCTGAAGAGGGCCGCCCATTGCTCAGGCAGGAGGCCGCTCACAACAGGCTGGGGCACCGGCACTGCAGCCTCCTGCTCATCCTGTTGGTTGTAATTTTGTGGCTCTGCACGGCGGATGATCTGCACCTCCATAAAGTCATCTTCTGCCCAGATGGAGTAGCGTACGGAGGTGATCTCCTGCCTGCAGAGGGGGCAGGTGGCATTTCTCGCGGCCCAGCGCATGATGCATCCCAAGCAGAACTGGTGCCGGCAGGGGATGACGACGCTGGGCTCCTTTGTGGTCCCCTGGCACACAGGGCAGGTGACATCAGCCTCTGTGGCCATCGTGCTGTCTCGCTGCAGCGGGCTGGGGAGAGCTGTGGATGGGGACCTGCTTCTCCTCGCTGGCGCCGCTGCGACAGGTGCTGCTCGCTGCAAGGAGAGAGGCCAGGGTCAGTGTCTGTGCCGGGGCAGGCAGCAGCAGTGCCCCAGCCCCTCAGCAGGAAACCCCCCGCCCGGCCCCAGCCCCAGCCCCAGCCCCAGCCCCAGCCCCACAGCTGGGCTGTCCCGTGCCCCACACGGGCCGCCCCGGGGCACGTGTCCCCGCACAGCTCACCTGTGCTGCTGCGAGCGCGCCTCACAGGGCCCCGGCTGCCTGAGCCAGGCAGGGCCGGGGAAACACGGGCACTGGCTGCGGGGACGGGCACTGACAGCAACTGTCGATGGCCCCACAGCACAGCTCCACCAAAGCCTCGCTCAACACTCCAAGCCTCGCACACACGCTCAGCGGGAGTCCAGGCACGAGCCAGGCTGGGACGGGCTCTGCCGGCGCCCCAATATAAGCAGCGAGGGCCGTGAGGTCACAACCCGTTGCTGGGTGACCTCACAGCCAGTTACTGGGTGACCTCAGAGCCCATCGCTGGGTGATGTCAAAGCTCATTGCTGTGGGTGACCCTCGCAAAACTAAAGCACATGTCTGAGAGCAGTCCCCAGAGAGCAGAGCTCAGCGCCAGCCCCTCTGTTCCCCTCATGAGGAAGCTGCAGGCTGCCAGAAGGTCTCTTGTCATTCTCCTGCAGGCTGAACAAATTCAGGAACCTCAGCTGCTCCTCATCTGTCCTGCCCCAGGCCCTTCAACACTTTGAATCGCTCCTTTGGACACTCTCCATTAGTTTTATGTCCTTCTGATATTGTGGTGCCCAATAGTGCACACAGGACTCGAGGTGATGCTGAAAGACCACAGAGCAGAGCTCAGCGATCCCTTCCCAGACTGGCTAGCAATGCCATACTGGAGGCACCCCAGAATGTGGTTGCGTCTCCTGGCTGCCAGTGCCCACACTTGACTCACATTCAACTTGCCACTGACCAAAACCCCCAGATTCCTTTCTGCGGGGCTGCTATTCAGCCTCTCGTTCCCCGGGCTGTCCGTACAGACAGGGCTGGCCCTTGCCA
Organism: Anas acuta; assembly: GCF_963932015.1. Classification (NCBI taxonomy): domain Eukaryota; kingdom Metazoa; phylum Chordata; class Aves; order Anseriformes; family Anatidae; genus Anas; species Anas acuta. The sequence goes on from NC_089017.1 coordinate 73,550,730, forward strand.
GGTGTAGAATCTGGCACTTGCTCTTCCTGAAGCTCAAATGGTTGGGGATTGACCAGCTCTCTACTTTGTCAAGATCTCTCTGCAAGGCCTCTCTAGCCTCGATGGAGTCAGCTGCTCCTCCAATTTAGTGTCATCCATAAACTGACTCAGTATGTCCTCAAGTACAACATGGAGGACAGTGTTGTCCTGCAGTTAGGACAACACTGAAGAGAACTGGCCCTGAAGTGGAGGCCTGTGGAAATCCCTTAGTGACCAGCCGGATGCAATCCTATTTACGATAACCCTGGGAGCCCAACCCTTCAGCCCCTTGCTCACCAATCATATTAAGCATTGCTCTAGCTGTGCACTAGTCAGCTTGTCTAAAAGGAGACAGTGAAAAACAGTATTGAAGCTTTGTTGAAATCCAGAGAGGTTCCATCAACTGGATTCCCTTACCCAACAGGGTAGATGTCTCAGTGTTTTGCTGTTGTTGTTGTCGTTTTTCTCAGATCCGTTTAGGGGTCAGGAGCCCTATGTAAGATCTGCTTGGAGAGTACTCTCTCCATGCTGAACAACCCCAGCTCCCTCAGCCTTCAATTGTAGTTGAGGTGCTTCAGCCCCTTGATAATTGTGGCTGTGCTTTGGACTTGTTCCAACACATCCATATCCTTCCTTTGCAGGGTCCCCAAGAGCTGAGCACAGGCTCCAGGTGGGGTCTCGTAGAGCAGAGCAGAGGGGGAAAATCCCCTCCCTCCCACGCTGCTGTTGGTGCAGCCCAGGGTACGGGTGGGTTCTTGGGCTGCAAGTACACATTGCTGGCTCATGTCAAGCTTCTCATCAACCACCACACCCAGGGCCTTCTCCTCAGGCTGCTCTTAATCCATTCTCTGCCCAGCCTGTATTTGCTCTTGGAATTGCCCTGGTACAAATTTAGGATCTTTCACGTGGTCTTGTTTAACATCATGTTGAACCCCATTGTTTGCACAGGTCTCCCTGTCTAGCCTGCCTGGATCCCTCTGAATGGCATCCCTTCCCTCCCGCATTTTTACAGTACCACACAGCTTGGTATCATCAGCAACCTGTTGAGGGTGCACTGTTGAGGTCACCAATGAAAACATTTTTTAGTAATGGTCCCAGTGCAAACCCTTGAGCGCAGACCACTTGTCACCTTGTCACCCTTCTCCATCTGCACATTGAACTGTTGACCACTTCTCTTTGAATGTCCCTCCAGCCAATTCCTCATCCACTCAACTATCCATCCATCCACTCCATGTCTCTCCAATTTAGAGGCAAGGTTGTTCTGTTAAACCAAATCAACACCTTTACACAAATCAAGACAGATGACATTTGTTGTTCTTACCTTACCACTAGTGTTATCACTGTTACAGAAGTGGCTGTGCCTTGCATTATGGCCCCATGGTAATATTTTATAAAAAGTTTTTCTCCCCTTTTCCTTCCTCTGCTACCCTTCTGACAGCTCACAGAGCAAGAGGTGTCCTGATCTTTTACTGTTTCTCTACTGTTTTTATTGTTTCTGAGAGCCTGTTTCCCTGAATAAAGCTCACCCTTTAGTCTTCTGTCTTTAAATGTTCCTTTTTAGGAGAACAGGCTACAAGTGTTCTTGCAGCATTGCACAAGAATTTTCTGTATTTCAAGCTGTGAAAATAATCTCTCATTGATTTGTGGGGGAATTTTACAAACATCTGTTTGCCATGGGCAAGCAACCACTTCACTAAGGTGTGCCTATCTACGGTCCTGTGCAGTGTCTTGAGAGGTCCTTGTCAACCCCGACCATACTGGTCCCTCACCATGGACCATACTGAAACATATCCAGGATACTACTTTCATACTGGGGTCTCCTCCTTGTCCCGCCTGTATTAGTGATTTTCTCATGCATATCTCAGATCAGAATCCAGTGCAGAAAATCTTCACCATTTTTGACATGATCATTTCACTAGTGAAATAACACTGCTTGCTGTTAGTTGGCAGTTACTTCAAGATGGTGTTTTCTGGTTGATTTGTAAGTCTGAATTTCATCCATGTTTTTTCCTTCTCTCATTTCTCTTTTCTGTGTAGAACATGTGCCCATCTTTGTAAATAAAAATTAAGGAAAAAAGATGTTTTGGATTTCACGTTCTGCCTTGCATTGCAAGTACTAGATCAAAAGAGCATTATGAAATTTCTGTCTTTTGTGTAGAGAACAGTTCTGTTCCTTGTTTTCTGAGCCCCAAAAAATAAAGTTTGGAATGAATGGAAAATGGTAAACAAAGCAAGATGGATATAGTCTGACATTTAATTATAATTTTAAAATTTATAATTGTAATTATATTTAAATATATATTAATAATTGCTCATCATGGAATTTATTTTCATATAGAACTACAAGGAGCCTATGCATCAAATCTATGGTCTTCTAGTCTCACCTCCACTGATAGTACTGCATGTCTCTCATTAAAAAAAAAAAAGATGTTGAAATTCTCACTCCTGTGGAATTGGTCTTACTGAATATAGACATACATTAATGTATGTTTATATATAATGCTGTTTCCTCACACCAAAGTTAAAAATATAAATGCAACCATTATAATGTTTCAGGGGTGAAAACAAAGGTATGTATGACATTTTTTAATGACCCACCTGATATCTCTTCCCTAAAGAGAGATAAAGGAGACACCAGAAAGTTCAGCCACTTGGATAATCCAACCAGCTAAACCTTTTGGGATGCATTGCCACTTGTTTTGATAGTCTTTGAAGTACATTGCCACCATTACCAGTAACGGTGAAATGAACATGTAGCTTCAAGGTGACAAAATGTAGCATTTCAAGGACTGCAGTGTTGGAGGTCCTTCGTCCCCTCAAAGCTCATATTTAGAGTTGGACTTGATGATCCTTATGGGTCCCTTCCAACTCAGGATATTCTATGATTCTATGATTATTTTCTGCCATCCCCAGTAAAAATAAAACTGCTATTCTTCTTCAGACTTTCTTTCTATCAGTGTAGGTTCATCTTACTATGGTACAGAAGAAAAATAACCCATAACTTACAAGACCAATCACAGTTCATTAGCCAAAACTCAACTTTGCATACTGATTGTTTATGAAAAGATATTAGGCTTATGTTCTTGGGAGATGGTGGTACGTGGAGCAATGACTGAGGAAAAGTGCAGGGAAATTGACAGAGAAAAACAAGAAGATACTTTAGGTCAGTAAATTCCAGGCACAGTTAGCTTCTTTGGGTATATCTTATGTGCTCTAGTATTACCTAGTAGAACCATACTATTTTTTATCTGCATTTAATAATATGAAATAGTAAATGAAACCCCTGTGTAGATAAAACACATTGTAGATAAAACAACTCTTTTAGTTCCTGCTGCATGTAGTGCTTATTAGTTGGATCTTGTCTTCTTGATATATATCCCTATGATATATGTGTGTATTTCAGGAGACATGAGGTGACTATGAATCACATAACAGAAGAGGGTATAGGTTTTGTTTGTTTGTTTGTTTGTATGTTTGTTTTCTTTTGTCCAGAATGGAAAAAAAAAATAGCAAAAAGACTTTGATAGCATCTGTAAAAAGTTCAGTATAACATGTTACCTAAATTGTGTTAATTTGATAGCTGATCTGTGGATCTGTGGGTTTTGGTTTTGTTTGAAACCACTGGTAATAGATAAAAAAAAAATCCAGTCCTTCTGGAAGAGCATAAACATAAATATTTTTAACTTTGTGCACTGGGAGATACTGTGACGTTGTGTATAATTTGTATTTTCTTGACATTGTGGTCTTTGCTGGTCATGATCACTTCCAGGTATTTTGTGTTTTATATGCCCTGGATGTAAACAGGAATGTAGACTGTGATTAGAAATAACATGACAACTCCACTGATGATTTAAAATAAAAGGTAGGGTTGTTTTAACCTGAATGATACTGATTGAGAATAGAACAAAGGAAATATTTCCAAAGTGTCTGCTTTCTATACATTTAGAATAGTCTAACTTATGATCTTTTCCTTCCAGTAGAGGAGACAGTTAGAGGAGGCATGAGACCAAAAAAAAAAAAAAAAAAAAAAGTCTCTCGAGACATATAATCTCCTTCCATTAACCAGGGGATAGCTGGATAGCTCTTTCATTCTGTTGTATGTCTCTCTAATGCTTAGCCCAGGTAATTAAATATCAGCATATTTAATGCCCACTTGAATGGACAATGGGGTCTGAATAAGCAAAGGGCTTTGTAGCTCTTTCTTAGACATAGTCATAATATTGTGTTAAGCTAATATCTGACTGGTCATTTCTTTTGACACTGAGGACAAGAAAATTGGTTGTGGCAGTCACCATACCATCTGAATGCTCTGATTTTTTCTGGAGAAGAACTGGAAGCATGATGTAGGTCCCCCAGATGCAGTGCAGGAGGCTGTCTTGCTTGATAGCTTATAAAGAGGCATGAGCAAAAGCTGTTCTTCAGGGAGTGACCATTTAGGGCTTTTTTATTATTATTATTTTTTAATGAGGCAATGCTGCCAGACAGTTGCATATCTTGTGGAAGATGTCATGCAAACAAATTTCTAATGAAGCCTTAGACACATTTAGACACATCTTGCATACTTTCACCCAGCAGTCTAGCCATACATCAAATTTTCAGTGTTTTGATTGATCTTACTGATCCTGCTTGGAAAATCTTCTGTAGGTATCTGGTGGTAGATCCCACAAAAAAATAAATAAACATCTGGAAGAAATAAGTCTCTATTGTATGCGAACAAACTCTTTGTGTGTAGTATTAATTCTGTTTCCATTCTATTTGTACACTTTCATGACTATGATTTTCTCCTTCTCAAACTGCTCATTAGCAGTAGCCCACAGCAGTTAATTTCTCCAATTCTCCCAGGATTCCACTTTATCTGTTTAGCTGACAGATTTTTAATGCACACAAGGCAGTGTCCTTGACAGTATAAGAGCTTTTGTTGTGATACGGATACGAATAGTTGCTAATATTTATATTCTACCTGTAAATCTCACCAAAAGTTTCTGTCTCTTGGGAAGTGATCAAGTTTGTTTTGGGATTATTAAATGCATATAATTATGTTAAACTAGAAGTTGGTGAAAATTACTAAACCAAAGCTCAAAAAAACCTCTAACATATTGTCTTGTCTAATAGTCTTGCTCTTCAAGAATGTACACCTGTTGATTTGCACATGAATGAGGGTCCCTCCAGAATGCCAAGGAAGAAAAATTTGATAAAAACGTTTTAAGTTGTCTATTCATCCCACCCTCTCCATTGATCATCAGGCATCCTTGACAAACCTCACAGTGCTGTCCCCAGCACTATGGCAGTAGGCTACCACTGGCCAGCATTGGAATCCTTCAGAGTTATTGCATTAAAAAATCCAGTTATTGCATTAAAAAATCCTTTATCCACTTAATTTCTCCTGAGTTATCTCCTCCTACAGCTGCGTGAAGCTTTGTGACTCCTGTCCCATGGAGTTCTGCAGACTTTCCAGTGGTTTGTTTCATGCAGATCACAAGCCATAAATTCATAAATAGTCCATGCTTACATGAATGCAAACTCCCTCATTTTACAAAATATTGTATCTCCAGTTCCCTGCAAGTGCCAAGCCATTGCTGGTAAGTTTGTCCACAAGCACTGGAATTCATGGAAAGTCACTGACTCTAGAGAGAGAGGAATACATATTGTTATGTCAGGTTATATGTTTACTATTATTATTATTTATATATTTTTTTTAACTTGCACTTCAGAACTTGACCTTATGTGCCTTTATTTAGCTTCACCAGTGTTTTCTTGGATTTTGCTCCTGCAAGGTGTTGATGATAGTGATTGGGCTGTGATCAGACATTAAGGGCTCCATTTTCACTATGGTGCTCATGCTAAACAGTATGTCTCCGTGGTAAAAATAAATAAATAAATAAATAAATTTAAAATACTTAGGGAAAGGATCGCAGTATCTGTATCCCCACAATACGTGGAGAGAACATGGCAATTGATCTGTTGTGGGACCTCCTCCACCTCAGGCAAGTCCAGGACCCTCCTCATGGCAACCCCATTTCCATCAAATCTGGATTTGAAGAAGCTATTTTTAAAAAGATAATTCAACTGTGATGGTGATATGAGGCACCTGGCTACTTGTACTCTGCCTTCCCACCTTGTCCACTCTGGATCTGGAGACTTAAAAGTGATTTTAAGTCTCTTTTATATACTTTTATATGTAATATTCATCAGCAGGTGGTATTATCTCATCTAAATGTAACCCAAGGAGCCATGTTGACATACTCCTTAGGCCAAAAATAAAACAATTAAAAAATAAATCACATTTCTCTTTAGCTTTGTGGAGAAAATTATTTCTGTTTGGTTAATTTTTGGTTATCTTACTACAGCAGCTAGCTGTAAAATCTCCATGGCAATGGTCAGACAGTATAGAAAGGTGGAGTAAGGTCCCGAGCCTCTTCACTTTGTCTTGTGTTAGAGAAAAGGTGTTCTTTCTGGAGGATTTGTCTCCTTGCAATGCTGATCCTGACCACATTGTCTGAAAACCCAAACTGTGTCCCTTGAGACATTTTCCATGCAGTCCTGACTGTGGTCGTAACTCATCATGGAACTCCAATATTGACAGATTTACAGGACTGTGCAAATTTCCTCTGTGCTTCTGGGTGCCCAACAGATCAGTTGAGCTGTTGGGCACCCAGAAGCACATTTGTTATTTACATGTATGAAGCACATGTATGTTATTTACAGCATAAATAAAAGGTCTTTTGATTAGGAATTAATCAATAGAATTTCTGTTGTAGGGTGTGGCTAATCAGCTAGAAAAAACATATATATTTTTTTTTAAGTTGCAATTTTTTATTTTATATTTTTACATTATTTTAAAATATTTTATTAATTATTATTTATTATAAATTATATAAAATTTATATTATATAAACATATAAAAATATATATTTAATAAATAAAAAGTATAAATTTTAATGAGAAAATAAGAGATCCTGAAGGTAAGGGGTAAAAAAAAAAATAAAAAAAAAGAAAGAGAGAGAGAAAAATAGGTACAAAATGGAACAACAAAAGCTAAAACTGAGTAAAAACTTTCTCAGAACTTCATGTGGAAATATATATATATATATATATTAATATAAACTTCCCTTTTCTCAACAAGGTTGCCTTTTGGAGTTGTAGAATTTTTAGACCTAAGTTTCTTAATCAGATGCAGAAAATAATACAAATATGTCCACGCTGAAGTCTGTCTGTGTTATCTGAGCTTTGCAAGAGGAATGGTACAGGCTGTATAGGGAACATATTGGCATGCAGAAACCATGGAAAAGCATCTCCTCCTTCTTTCTAGGAAAAAAAAAAAAAAAAAAAAAAAAAACCTACTCATTTACAAGTGTGTGTGTGTGTGTGTGTTTTACTTGTTCGCTTGTTTGTTTTCTGGAGAAGTCATCTGTACGAAAAGCAAACTCAGGGGATCATGAGCTTATTGACAGAATTTTTGTGAGACTATGGTAGAGAATGGGGCTGCAGGCAAACCTGTTCAGTTTTGCGTTTCTTTGATTTTTGCTTTGGGTGTACATTTAGGACATACTTCTTCTAAAGATTCTTCTCTTTGGAAAGTAGAAGCAAAAGCTTTCATCACACTTCTCAAAGAGAAACACTGTGTCCTAGTGAACCTGATCCACTGCTGAAGGCCACTTTGTGTGGCTCCATCATTTGATTTATGTGGCAAGAAGATAAAATGTCAAGAACTAAGAGCTGTTCAGTGGTATCTAAGTTACCAAAAACTGAAATCCATCACCTCCCTTTCCAGGTTGTCTAAAGTTTTATAGCTCTAACATGAGGGTATCTGTATTGCCAGGCATCATCTCCAGCTGGGATGAACTGCATTTCATGGAATGCCTGTGTCCATCTTCTCCAGCCTCTTGACTTTTATACATCTCTGTCCCCACCTTCAAGGTGTCTCACATTTTACCTGCATCCTTGCTCCAAGAGGATTTTTGTTGGGGAAGTGATCCGTGAGGTGGATTTACCTTTCAATCTCAGGATATCAACCCACACCTGAAATGTTGAAAATGTTTCCTCTGAGTACACAAAAAGGGAGAAAATTCAGTCATTGGCATCCTAATTTGCCTTTTAGTATTGCAAACTAGTTTGCACTTTTTCTTTTGCCCTGCCAAAAACAAAACAAAACAAAACCTGTCTGCTTGGACAAGATAATGATGGTCATCTTTGTGACTTTTTTCTCTGTAAAGTGAAGAAGGATAGCTTAGATTACAGAAGCGCATTGAATTTAGTTTTATTTTTAGAGTAGTAGGAATTGTAGTAGTGATTTTTTAATAAAAACATATATTAACATTCAGGCAGTTAGCATAAAATATAAGAACGGTTATTAATAAACTCAAACCAACTATAAGAAACAATTTGGAACAAATCACACATTAAAATCTTTCCTATGAAGAAGTTTGCAGAATAAGTGACACACAGATTGCAATCAGTTCACATAGCACATACATTGAGCCGAGAAATTTTGAAATATTTATCATATGATAACAATATTTTTAGAGGAAACAATACTTCTGCTTAACATGAGTAGCATAAAAAAAGTTCTATCTGGTCAACATTGTTAAAAAAAAAAATGTAGGCAACCTAATCAGAAAAATTTTAGTGTGTGTGTGTAGACATAAATATCCATGATCTGGATGAATCATGTCAACTGCCTGATGACAGATGGTCTTGATTTTGAAATGAAGCTGACATCTTAAGTATCTGGAAAACTATGCACAAACTCCCTCCATCTCTTAATCAGCTGCAAACACATAGCCAAAACCCAGGGCTCATTCCTGTCTTCAGGGAGGTTGTAGTATGGGCACATGGAGGAGCTCTTCTGCAAATAACATACAAACAATGAAGTAAGACTTTTTGCTTAGGCCTCAGAATTAAGCAAGTAACACTGTTCCTATTTCACAGATAGAAAAAACACCTAAATATGTTAATCAAGTAACTCAAGGAATTAAATTCTCAGAAATTCTGAAAAAGGAGTAAGTGGAAAACATTTTGAAATTACACTTTAGTGACCTTTCCGACCTCCATGTTCACTGAATGTAAGATGATGAGACTGTAAACCAGTTATAGGACTATGTGAAGATGGAGCTTTTTGTTTTATCTCATGTAGAAAGGATTGCATGACTGAAATTTAGGACTTGCCATTTATCTGCTGAGGCAAATGATGACATGATGTGATTCAGGCCCTTCTCACCTGGAACTAATTCCCTTCGCTAAGTTTGATTTCAGAAAGATTTTGTGAGTTTGTTTGGTTGGTTGGTTGAGTTTTGTTTGTTTGGTTTGGTTTGGTTTGGTTTTGATTTTTTTTTGATTGTTTGTTTTTGTTTTCTTTCTGGAGATCTCATTATACCTGAAAGCATGGATTTTATTTTCACAGAAGAAATAATACAACATCAGTTTTCTCTCTTATCTAAAAAATATTACCAGTTCCATAAAATTTATGAAGTTAGTGTTGAAATAAAGCATTGCTAGGCTTTATAAATTAATGTTTATATATGTTTACTTAAAACTTGGGATTTCTTACCTAGCCAGGAAAGCTTCCTCAATGACTTCCAGCCAGAAGAGGTAAACATCTTTGCTAGGATGTTCCAAATAATGATTATTGAACACCACAGTTCTTCTAGGGCTGTATAAGCAAATCTCCAAAATCTTCTTCCAAATCTTCTGCTTTATTCTCTCCAGGTGATAAGAGCTGCAGACAGGTCTCATACCCAGTACAGGAGGTGGGTCTAGGAGGAACCCTGGCTCCATCCTTGATGTCTATCAGTGCAGGTATAATAAGATACTCGAGGGAAAACAAAACAACAATAACACAACAACAAAAACATTCTAATATTTCACTTATTTTTTCTCCAGAAAAGGCAAGCAAAGAAGAAATAGGCACCTGGACAATGGCAAGCATCTGAACAGTTCAGGCTGTGTTCTTTTCTTGGGTGTTGTGGCAATGTGCCACCTCTTTGAGCAAACTGCAAGATGATAAGCTAGTCATTCTGTTTTATTGTGAAAATCACACATTTGTTACTCTGTGCACAAGTGTTTGTATGACATGCAGAGTGGACAGTACTGTAATCTTTGTGGTACATAACAGTTATTATATATATCATATTAGCAGACTGGATGAATAGTTTATAATAGGTAAATTTTCCACAGATTTTTAAATTCTTATTAATACTTTTTCTTCATTTCAACCTGTCAAAAACTAGATAATAATTTCCACAGATGTATTTGCTGTTAGAAATTATTCAGCCAATCATTTCTGCAAATTATCCTTATTTTGTAGCTCATTTGTGATCTGTTTGTTTTGCAATTCTGATTTTAAGAAGTTGTGCTGTTTTATTTGAAAATGGGGTCATGTGAGCAGTTTCTGTTCTAACCTGAATGTGCATCTTGCTTTGAAACAGTTTTCTGTTGTAAATATTAACATTAATTAATTAATAGCAATTATTCTTCTATACTGAATTTGTGTGTGTGTGTGTTTGTTGTTGTTTCTTTGTTTTTGTCAATATTCTTGCTAGATAATAATTTATTTTTTAAAGATTTTTTTAAGAATAGTTAGAAGATTGCTCACAGGAAGCTTCGCCTAAAAGAATAGAAATAAAAACAAATGCCTTTGGGAGAGTGGGAGAAAATACTCAGTGGTTTGGGAAATTTGCCTTATTCTGATGAGGTTCATCATTCCATCACTCTTATGGGAATCTGAAAAAGATCCCTGGAAACTTTTAGTGTTGTTTTTTTTTTTTTTTTTTTTTCTTTTTTTCTTTTTTTTCCAAATTGTACTATTAATATTTGAAATGTTTTAATTTTTGCTCACTCTATAGAGTTTAACATTTTATTATAATAGTAATAAAATGTTGTGATAGGTAGCAGTTCATCTCAATCAATTACACTAACAGCAGAAAAGGCTTTTTCTTAGCAAACACCCACAGCTTGTATAAATACAGCTCTTTTTCTTTTCAATATAAGTTGTAAGCCACTTTTAGTCTAAAGAATCCCTCTGTCTACAGCTGCAGTACTTGGTAAGCTGCCAAAAACAATAGGGCATTAATTAACATGTGCCAGGGATTCATCAATAAGCACAGTGGTAGATTGCAATTGCTCATGGCTTCTTTCCTTTCCTTGCCTCACCTCACCTTGCCTTTCTTTGCCTTGTCTTGCCTTGCCTCGCCTCACTTTTGCTCTCCTCACCTTTCCTTTCACCCTCCTTTCTCCTCTGCATTTCTCTGCACTTCAAGAAAGACCTACACCAGTATGTAAATCAGCTCTTGCTAAATGCCCAGTAATACAATTCTCTTTATTTTCCAGGGCTGTTGTTAAATTTTTCACATATCCAAGAAAGATATTTATTCAATTTCTTTTTCATGTTCAGAATCCATCTGCAGGTTGCAGATGGTAAAAATAACATATTTTTTTTACTTGGTATGCAGACTGTTCTGTAAATAAATCATCTGGTAAACTAAAAATAAAAAAATAAAAAAAAAAAATCATATAAATTAGAGATGTAAATTAAATTTCAGTTAATCTTCAGGTAGGCTTCATTCCCTTTATCTCCAAAGAAACCACACACTCCTCACATTTTCTTATTTGTAATTATTGCTATAACTATACATTTTATATACACATACATACATAAAGAGATGTCCCAAACATTTCTCCTTAAAAATTCACTTATGACCCCAACACCAGGGTATAGTGGAGGTTTCCAATTAGGTTGCTGATATCTTTCACTTGGGGGGGAATAATTTATAACATAGAAATATTGGAAAGAAACAATAGAAGGGGAAATTTGTTTTGCTTTTATATCACTCATGTCTGATAAATAAGATCACTTGCCTGACAACCTGGGTATGATGAGAACTTTCTTTTTTTCCCCCCACTCTTCACAGCCATTATATCAATTTTACTTAGACCCTTGTCCAGAGGTCCCTTCTAACTTCAGCTATTCTGTGTTTCTGTGTGATTCCCATCTTATTTCAGAAAAAAACAAAACAAAACAACAAAAAAACTTTTCTCTCTCTGGACATAAAAAGTTTACTGTTCTGGAAAACAGGGTAGAATCTCAGGTTTCACATTTGTCATGTGTTTCTAGCTATTGTTAATTTCAAATAGCATTACTTCCTTGGATTTCCCATTAAGACATGCTCCAGAAATTACCCCATTTTAATTTGGAACAAGTAAGATTCAGAAACAGAACAGACCAACATTTCCGATTCATTTCCATTGTAAGAGCTGAACTTGTCTCATAGGCCAGACAGATGGACTGTTGCAGGGTTGAACTCATGAGAGTATGAGGAAAAAAAAGTAAAAAGCCCAATAGATTTTTATTTTTTTTTAAGTCTCACATGTTATCCAAATCTTCAGCTACTATGTTGAAAGGTCAAAAAGTGTAATTGATGTTGTGTTATACCAAAATGTGCTTAACTTTAACACAAGTATTTAATACAATAGCAGTCTTCTGAAAGTCAACGTGTGTCATCACTTATCTGAATCAAACAATCAAACAATACACATTTTCCTAATTTATCTGTGTATAATTTACCTAATTTATCTGTGCATAGAGATGGACAGAAGCAAGGAAGGAGGGAGGGAGAAAGGAAAGTTGCAAAAATTTGTTTAGTGTTGCAGAATAGTTTTCCAGTTTTCCAAACACTTCCATTTCTTCTATTTGAAATTTTCTAAGAAATTTGTTCTGAAGATTTGAATTTTGTTACTAGAATCAATGTTTTAATAGTCAAAAAACCTGAAATCTCAGCCAGACATAAAAAGTCCCATATTTATGGGATGTACTTTAAGATCTGTTATATGATTCTACATTTTGCTAACAGCAAAATTTTGTCTATCATTAGCCTGGTAAAAACTCACCTTCCTAAAGAACCCAAAGTTCTCTTTTGTGTAAGCAGGCTCCAAATTAGTTTATTTTTCTAGCTGGATAGACATTTCTTGGGTAGACATTGTGATTCTAACTTCTGGGAGTCATGTGAAGTCCTTACATTCTTGCTGCTCTTAGGGTAATGTGCTTTTCCCAGTGGACAGCTTGACTTATGTGGTCAGTTTGATTTTCTATTTCCTTGTTTTCTGAAATTGATAGCAATTTACTACATGACACTTTTGTTTTGTGAAGATTGTTAACACAATTACGTTGGCATAGGAAATTCAAGCCTGTAAGAAAAGCACAGCACGCATATGCTTTCAGCAGCATCCTTTGCAACGCTGAATTTTACCGTAGAAATATTGTCCTCCAGGGAGCTACTGGTCATCTGCCCCACTGTTGTTCACATGGGGTACCTCTGGATTCATCTTGTCACCATCTCTTCTAGGCTGCTTGTTTCTGAGGAAGGGCATGAGCAATAGCAATTAGTAAGCCTGTTATTGCCAGGTAAGACAGTCATTTATTTCTGCTATTCAGTCTTGAAACTAATTCCTCCTGGGCTGAATGGTTGCTCCATCCAAACACAGCTTCACCATGAGCAGGGGACCAGGATGGGTTTGCTAAATTTTCCTTACAGATCAATCTGGAAGTAAAAAGTCATGGCAATAACAGGAAAAAAAAAAAAAAAAAAAAAAAGGCAAGCTCCACTTTCAAAGTAGAGTTTTCAGTCTTTTATACACACACTGAGAGAGTTCCCTGAAATCAAACAGAATTCATAAACTGCACAGAGACAGGCTCCTCCAGGACTGATTCTTTACACTCCCAAAGTCACCTCGAAGGTGAGACAGTGCACAGAGCTCAACCTCGTAAACATGCTGGGCTAATTAGCTTGTGTCTGCATCAGTCTGGCATTGCCAGGAGGAAGATCTGGTGGAATATGTACAAAGAGAAAGCAAAGAGGAGGGTGTCAGTGTCAGCAGCTTCTAACTGGGAAAAAAATAAAAATAAATTTAAAAAAAAAAAAAAAAAAAAGCACAAACGTACAAAATACCGAACAGAACAACATTATAGAGAATATTGCTTTTTAATATTCACATTGTGTTTGTATGGAGCAAGCACTAGCTGGGGGGTATCAACCTATTTGTGTGAGCCACAATGTGTGTATCAAAACCATTGGAAAGGTTAATCAGCATAGAATGGGGCAGATATTGCCAACAGTGCTTAAAACTACTATTAACAGCAGAACGGCCAGGTTCATGAGTTTGTGCTTTGACTTTCTCCTGCTGTGCTGTTTCTGCAAACAATGATTTAGGAATATTTATTTAGACTTTGCTTCTAGGCTTTTGCAGTTCATAGACTTCAATGAACTTGATGAACTTGTCCTCCATGAGTTTGTGAAACCTTTTTTTTTTTCTTCACAGAATCGCAGGAGGGCTGAGCTTGGAAGGGACCTCTAGAGATCATCTAGTACAACCCCCTGCTCAGGCAGGGCCACATAGAACACATTGTACAGGATGGCATCCAGGTGAGTTATGAATATGTCCAGAGGATGGCATCCAGGTGAGTTATGAATATGTCCAGAGAAGGAGTCTCCACAACCTCCCTGGGCAACCGGCTCCATCACCTAAACCACAACAAAGTTCCTCCTCATATGGTGTGGAATCTCTTCCCATATAGATTTTCATATAATCTCTTTTCATATAGATTCTATTTCGTATCTGATCATAATTTCTGCCCCTTCACTGTATCTTTGCTACTTGGACCTGTTTCTAAGATGAAAGAATTAGAACTTCATGGAATATTCAGGACGTAGGAGTACACAAAATTTAAGCCATAACATGATGATATTTTCTTTACCAGATTTTTTTTTTCAGTCATTATTATATTCAAATACATTGAAAATATTTTCAGCACTGAAAAACTTTGTCATGTCACTCACTACTCAACCATTTCTTTCCCAATCACTTATCAATATGTTATATAGCTTAAAATTCATCACCAATATAGGTAGTCATCCTGCAGAAGGACTGCACGGGTAAGAAATGAAAACATTGTGAAAACAGAGGGGAAGCCACTTTAATTATGTCAAGGATGAGAATATATTGGGGAAAAAAAGAGTGGAAACAGAGCATCGTGGTGGGTGAACAGACTAAGTCTAAAGTGGCTGGATTTGTGAAAGATTAAATGTTGGAATGGATAATAGCCAAGAAGTACAGGGAACAGAGTCCTAGTCTCATCCTGCCCTTTGCACAGGGCCTTCCTGTCCTGTCTTTTGTTTTAGACACTGCTTAAATTTATCAAGAGTCTCATGGAGGAGAAAACTTTGTGCTGCAGAACCCTTTCCTCCCCCATGCCACAAGTGAGGAAAAACCACAGCCAGGACCGTGCTGGTCTCCGTTCTGCCAGCAGAGAGTTCCTCCACAGCTGTGAAAGAGCCCCTGGTAGCAATGGCATCCATTTTCCTGTTTTTAAAATGCAGTATATAGACATAGGAAATCACATGAGCTACAGCTTGAAATCCATGTCAGAAGTTGCTGGTGCCCTGTGTAGACCTGGCTGCAAGACAGGGCACAGGGGTGAAGGGCGAATAAAGGGTGAGGGGTGGTAAGCATCCAGCTCACTTGAGCCTAAACATGAATTATTTTTAAGGTAAGCACTACTGCTTGTAGAGGAAAAGGGAGTCCAAATGATCACAGTTACAAAGGAGCAGCAACTAACACAATGAAGGGAATTCACAAATAAATAGATTATAACACTATGCTGAAAGAAAATTGAAACTGTAGAAAAACATTTAAAGCAATATGGTTACAGAACAATTCAATTCTCCTCATCATGATATGAAATGTGAAGAAAAATCAGTGTTTGCTACAGTGTAACTTCCTTTTTCTATCTGCTGTATGCTAAGACCAGGAGGAACAGCCTGGCAGAAGGGAGGGAAAGGAGACAGGGCCGATGGTCTTGCCCCCAAGCATCTGCTGCTGGCCATTGCTCTCTAGTCCAGGTGAACTTCAGTCTGACCGAATGCTCTTGTTCCCATGGTCTTCCTCCCATCTGCATCCTCTCAGACTCTACTTACCATCCTCCCGGGATGGGCTTTGGTTGTTTGGAATTATTGTGCTGCAGCAAGTATACTGCAATGAATACAAGGAAGAGTAATCCATTATAAAACACCCTGCCAGAATTATCATTATTTTTAAAATAAACAACATTTATTTGAGCTCATAATGCCAGATATTTTGCCGTTTGACCATACCACCTCCACTGCACGAGACATTTGTAAAGGGTTTTGTTTATGCAACTGTGTTTCATGGTGACCTCTTTTCTCAGAGGGAGAAAGGGCATGCATTAGAGCAGGAGATAGCTGTGGGTTATTTTCAGTTTATGATATCCTTTAGAGTTCTTCTTGACATTTCTCTATAGCCAACAGAAGCACCTAGAATTTCATGAAAAGGAAGGCTGTGAGAAGAAAAAGGTATGAGAATACCTGATGGAATAAATGGAAAACTAATAATTTGTGTATCTATTCACATTCTGAAAAGCAGAGGTATATTAATTTCCCTTTTTGCCAGAACCACAGTGCTAGTATTTCATTTTCTGCTAGGATCTTCTTTTCTTTTTGATCCTGCATGTCACCTGCTTTTTACTACTGTGTTTTAAAGGAGCATGAGGAAAATTAGGGTTAAGAAATTAGTGGAAGAAATTGCTTTTACTGAGGACAAAGTATGCTTGAATCAGAAAGAAAAAAAATTATACAAAGAATGAGCCTTGTGACAGTTTGGGTTTTCACTATCACCATAGTTAATTGTTTAACATTTTTTCAGGGAAGGGAAGGGAAGGGAAGGGAAGGGAAGGGAAGGGAAGGGAAGGGAAGGGAAGGGAAGGGAAGGGAAGGGAAGGGAAGGGAAGGGAAGGGAAGGGAAGGGAAGGGAAGGGAAGGGGAGGGGAGGGGAGGGGAGGGGAGGGGAGGGGAGGGGAGGGGAGGGGAGGGGAGGGGAGGGGAGGGGAGGGGAGGGGAGGGGAGGGGAGGGGAGGGGAGGGGAGGGGAGGGGAGGGGAGGGGAGGGGAGGGGAGGGGAGGGGAGGGGAGGGGAGGGGAGGGGAGGGGAGGGGAGGGGAGGGGAGGGGAGGGGAGGGGAGGGGAGGGGAGGGATTACTCATGTATTACTCATGTGTATTTGTTCTTTTTGGAAAACTGAGCTTATCAAAGAGAAGGAAGCTGCACATGGTGACAAGCTGAGCCACACCACAAACCCTGAATTAGCAGGGAGTGAGGTTTCTCTTTTATCTCATTTTAAATGATGGTCAGCAAGACTCACTTTTTTTTTTTTTCTTTTTGGGGTGATGATGCTAAGGCTATGTCATTATTTTTTGTAAGTTATTTTTACTATTTTCTAATTGGACGTTTTGGACACCACAATGTCTGTTTGCAATAATAACAGTGATCACTGCACCAGCCATAATTACAGCTTGCTGACCCTCTGATTAGAAGTGTCGTCTAGATTTTAGAGTGCCATCCAATTTTTAAGGATTGTAATGGTCATCAGTGATAGACACCTGTGACCAGTTATGCCACCATCCTGCTGCTCATGTTTTAAGCCCAGAAGTGCCAAAGATGGTTCATTGCTGAACTGAAGTGGAAGATCATCACAGCTGTCACTGGAAGGGCTGCACGGCTTGGGTGACTGTCACAAGGAGAAGACATGGTGTTGTTTTGTCACCTCGCAGCTGCACAGCTGTACACTTGGATTCCATTATTCATTTGTTGATTCCCTCAGGAGGGCAGTTGCAGGTAAATGAGACCCACTGAAGAATCAGGGATCAGCAAACTTCAGAGGTGACCTCTCCATCAGATACTTATCGAGGAAATGGCTGGAGGTATCTATTACACTCTTGGGAGAAACAAGGAAAAGGAAAGTACAGGAGCAGTTCTCAGGCTGGAGACAGCACAGCATTCCAGGACTGTATCTACACAAGCAAATAGAGCACCGACTTTATGCTGACCCAAGGAGACATGGTGTGATGTGCTTTGGTTGCCTGTGGCTGAGCTCCCTTCTTCTCAACCTGGAGAAGCAGTGTGTTGAGGAAGTCAATGTAAGGAGATGATCATAGACCACCGATTTACACTTGTGTTTCTAGAGAATGGATGGAAATTTTAAATTTTCCTAGACTGTTTGGACATATCAAAAATCATTGTGCACTCCAGGCCTTGATCAACAGAAAATTTAGCTACTACTACCCCACTTTTTTAAAACCTGCCAGCAACACTGGCACATAGTAGGGAGTTGGATGTATGCAACATAAAAACCCTTTTTTTCCTCCCCTTTTCTTGATTTTACCCAGTCCTGCAACCTCCCTTCTCCATTTTTTTCTTAAAAATGTAGACCAATGGAAACAACAATAATAACAAATATTTATTGTACTCTCCATATTTCCAATCACTTCCTTTAAACCTCTTCTGATTCTCCCCTTCCTAGAGCTGTTAAGCATTTTGGTATCCTTCCTTAGCACTAGGACTTTTACTGCTGTGCAAATAGAGAAGTTCTTCCAGTTTAATTCCTTTTGTATGACATTCCTAATGCCTTAGACTTTGGGTGCATCTCTCAGAGACTTATTGGAATACCAGTAAGGTTCCCCACTCAGCAGCAATCTCAGCAGAACTGCTGGACAAGGATGTGTCCCACAGGTGCCTTCTGCTGGGAAGGGTTTTCTGCCATGGGTGGGTGGATGGGGCTGCCAATGCTGGACACAGACAACGGTCTGGGGTCGTTAGATCCTCAGGCCCAACTCACCCTCTGACGACGAGCCTAGCGTTTGTTAACTCCCTTTGCCCATATGTCTCCTTAGCATGTAGTTCCTCTCTTCACCAGTAGTGGTGAAGAAAATTAACTAATATACTTTCAGAAACAAGACTATCAATTGTAAGGAAGCAATAGGTTCTGCAACACATTTAAGGCCACTTCTCTGCTCACCCTATCTGACTTTGTGTTGGCATTTTCAAATGGGGAATAAATCTGGAAATAAATCTTCCAGAATATCCATAAGGAGCTCATCTATGGTTAATATAGCTGGAAAGTGGGTGGTGCAATTAATCATCACACAACAGTATGGATGGAATGGTGTTTCTCAGAGAAAATTAAAATAAAAAAAAAAAAATAAAAATAACAAAAAAAAAATCTCAAGCTAAAATAATTCATCTGAACTTCTCTTTTAGGACTCCTTTCCATAGGTTTTCTGGAATAATTCCAAGAATACAGCAGTGGTCTTGTTTGTCTTTCCCTGACTTTTATAAAGCATCTCTCCACAGACTGCTAAGTAAGAATCCCTAAAAAGTCATCACTTATGAACAGTCATCATGCTGCGATGCCAGACGTATTGTTTCCTGGTGGAGGGACGTGCTGGAGTACCCCAGCCTGCAAGGGGCTGAATGACACTGACATCAGCTGTAGATCACTGCACCCAGGAACCACGTACAAGGGTGTGAAGGGGCAGCTGTTAAACAACGGTGATTGCTATTCAGTGAGACTGGTACAGGGCAGTGGACCCAGGAACCATGCTGACAGCGCTGTGAAACTCCCCGTCTACTTCTCCATCAAATTCCTTGTCTCCAGCACTCCCAGGAGCAGCT
Source organism: Anas acuta (assembly GCF_963932015.1). Taxonomy (NCBI): domain Eukaryota; kingdom Metazoa; phylum Chordata; class Aves; order Anseriformes; family Anatidae; genus Anas; species Anas acuta. The sequence continues at coordinate 73,570,261 of NC_089017.1, forward strand.
TGCCTGGCTTGATCCATGCTCAGGACAAGACTTTGCTGCTTAGGTAAGGAGAAAGCCCTGGGAGTTTGGGGAACAGAGATTTGTCCCCTCACAAAGGTACTCTGAAAAAATACCACAGTCAGAAAAAAAGATGAAAAAAAATATATTCAATGGTCATCAAGTGGACTTCACCAATGCTGGTGTGATCTCTCCATGCTGTAAATTCTCCAGGTGACCTGAAAAATGTTTGCAGATACAGTCATGGTGCAGGCTAACCTGTGCAAGCAACATGATAATTTGGAAAATATAATCTAAACATAATTTATTATGTGATAGACTCTAGGCAGATATGCCTGAATTTATCTAATTTTCATACTCTTTCTATGTTTTCAAAACCTGTTTTGGTGTTGCTTCCTTTTCTGTAGTTCATTTTAAGTTAGGTAAGAAAATAATTTGCAAAACTGTTTTTCGCCTTATTTTTTCATTGCACCTTTTTTATCCTAAGGAATCAAGAAGTGTTTAAAAGAAGGATTTTTACAGCAATGGGTTGTAATACATCTCCTGCTGCCATTAAAGTCAATGGCAAAATTCCTACTTGTATTAATGAACCAAGAACTGAGCTTTTAGCATAATACTATGTGACTGGAATGGAGGAAATTATGTTCATTCCAATGAGAAATGAGATATGATCACATCATATTCATACAAGAGTGCAAACACAGAACCACAGTCGCACACAGTTTTTGTGAAAACTCTTCCTCTGTTGGTCAGTGTTGGGGGACAGACCAGGGCTACCATTCAAATTCACATCAGGAAGAAAAAGAGAAAACAACAACAACAAAAACAACAAACTGTATTTTCAAAAGCAGCGTTCCCTGTGTCAATTAGGGCCCCATTTTTAAAGATTCTTTAAAAAGTACTCAGCTTTCCTTCTTTTTCTTTCTTTCTTTCTTTCTCTCTTTCTTTCTCTCTTTCTTTCTCTTTCTTTCTCTCTTTCTTTCTCTCTTTCTCTCTTTCTCTCTCTTCCTTCCTTCCTTCCTTCCTTCCTTCCTTCCTTCCTTCCTTCCTTCCTTCCTTCCTTCCTTCCTTCCTTCCTTCCTTCCTTCCTTCCTTCCTTCCTTCCTTCCTTCCTTCCTTCCTTCCTTCCTTTTTTTTCTCTCTTTCTCCCTCTTTCTCTCCCTCCATTTTCCTTTTTCTGTTTCTTTTTCTTTCTTGATTTTTTTTCTTTTTCTTTTTCTTTTTCTTTTTCTTTTTCTTTTTCTTTTTCTTTTTCTTTTTCTTTTTCTTTTTCTTTTTCTTTTTCTTTTTCTTTTTCTTTCTTCTTCTTCTTCTTCTTCTTCTTCTTCTTCTTCTTCTTCTTCTTCTTCTTCTTCTTCTTCTTCTTCTTCTTCTTCTTCTTCTTCTTCTTCTTCTTCTTCTTCTTCTTCTTCTTCTTCTTCTTCTTCTTCTTCTTCTTCTTCTTCTTCTTCTTCTTCTTCTTCTTCTTCTTCTTCTTCTTCTTCTTCTTCTTCTTCTTCTTCTTCTTCTTCTTCTTTTTTCTGCTGCAACCATGGTACTGAGCTGTATCTCTGAGCTTCTCTGCAAATCTAACATCAATGATCTTTCCCCTGCTGAAGTCACCGAGGCCACTGCTATCACCTGTGGTTGATACCCGTGGTATCACCGAGGCTGCCACCACGGTGTATGGGGATCGACTCACTGTGGCTTACATTTAGTAAATTTGTATCATCAATACCTGAGTACATAACAGTACAAAAAATCCAGAAATGCATGCAGATACTGTACTCAGTGTGGATGGAAATGAACAACTGAACCTCATGAGAACTTTTTTTCCCTGCAGAATATTACAGAAGAGAGAACACCAGCCCCAGTCTGCAATGATGACACTCCTTCTAGCATCCATACATAGCAAGCATTCCTTTGTGGTCTTGTCATGGTGCTCATTCTCACCCTGAGCTACAAAGGGCATGAGGAGGTAGCATGAACACTGGGGGGAAAAATGAAATGAAATGAAATGAAATGAAATGAAATGAAATGAAACCATAAAGAACCATAAAGTACATTTCCAGCAATGACAGTAGTGAAAAGCAGCAGCTCGGTGGTACAAGGGCCTGCCTGTCCCATGGTGCAGGATCTGCAGGAGGTCTTGGTGGTGCTGCAGCCCTGCCTACACCTCATTCCCGCAGCTGTACCATGGCTAGTTCATTACTGTTGTTTACAGGAGTGAGGCCGCCTGGTGACTAGACATTTCATTAAATTGCCACAAGCCACCTGTCACTGAACTTGTTTTGATCTGCAGAGTGCTGCGGTGAAGGGGCAGCTAGTGGAGAGCTGGTCGGGAGCTGGATGCTGCAGGGTGCCAGGCAGCCCTGAGGCAGTGAGGGAGCAGCACTCCCCTGGGAGTGAATGGGGCTCTGTCTTCCCCTGGAGCATGAAACCGAGAAAGGAGTGGCAGGGAGGGAAGCTAAGGGTGCTCTGGAGCACCAGGAGATGCATGTGGAAAACATCCAGGGCACCAGGAGCAGCAGGAGACACCCAGCCGCGCAGTGGGGACCTTGCTGTGTGAGGTGGTGATGCTGGCTCACAAGCACAGCCATTCAGCTTCCAGACATTGCAGAAATCACATCCTCACCTCAATACAGCCCTAAGATAAACACTGAAGGCCAAGGACTAAAAATGTAGAAAACCAAGCTTCAGAACAGGATTTTGATTTAAGGAGAGCAGCACAGACTTAACAAATCACCTTTTTCCATTTAATTGAGAAACCAAAGCCCACTTGAATCAATAGTACTGCAAGGGCAGTTATATAGGACATACCTTTCTAGGTTTAGGTAAGAAATTATGTGGATATCTGGATTTTACAGAGTGGTTATGATTTTTACTCTTTTTCACATGATGAAATGTGCAGAGTATTGGTAGAGCACTCTTCTACCTGGAGTGATGTTCAAAATACAGCAGGAAATTTTGATGTAAAAGCACCAGTGTTTGCATCCTTCCTGACCTCTGTAAAGAATCTTTTTCCAACACACCTAGGTTTGTATTTGTGCTCCAAACCATGCACCTTGTTTGTTCTGTGAATCTACAGAAATCCAAAAGGTAACAAAGGTGCTGTCCCATGAAGAGGACTTGCAAATAAATAAATAAATAAACTAACATGGATCTGTTGCATCAGAAGGAAGGTAGTAGAGAGGTTGCCAGGCTAAAGTCTTAAAAAGAGGTATTTTTGTTGGAGGATTATTACACTGCAACCATAAAATAAAATGTTTCTCTCTGTTCATTGGCTTGGTCCTGTAATATTTGTCCATATCATCCTTGTGGTTTTGAATGTACCTAGTAGTAAAAAGTCTGTGTTGTTTGCTTCACTTAACATTCAGGTACTAAGATATTGTATGAGAGTCTGGAAGATGGAGGTTGGGGCTGCTTTTTGTGTTCCCCCCTCAACAACCCCATGAAGCAGTGTGCAGTGTGTTAGTCAGGTAACGGCTGTGAGTCCTGGGCAATGGCCACGTGTCCCAAGGGTCCTGGCACCTTTGGTCTTTATCTGCTACCTTCATAAACCTAGATAGGCTCCTGGGAAATGCTTTTTAGTTATTACTATTTTTAAAATAACATATGTATTCTGCTGTATTATTCCCCATTCATGCAATGATCTCTGCATACAGACATATTTGCTCAAAAATAATTATTTGTGTTTGTAAAGTCATCACCACCCACTTGCAACACCCTTTCCTAATGATGTGAGACAGAACAATTTGCAAATTTTAGACTGCAAAGGCTACATACATGTAAGATCTGAAATAGCACAGATGCATGGCAAAGGGAAAGGAATGACTATTATTAACCTGTTCAGAGGCCTATGGCAAAATGTACAGGTTCCTGCTTCTGCCAGAGCAGGAGCTCCATGCAAGACGAGGATAAAGTGCAAAGCGATGGGGCCCTGAGATGGAAAACATAAATACTTCGTGGCCTCCAGTAACAATGCCTGAGATAGGCTGTGAAGTTATTTATTCCACATCATTCTGTGAAACCAACCAATTCCTCCCCGTGACGTGCTTCTCAGCCACTGAAGTGCCCGTCTGAGATGGGGACTTGCGGGGTGGCCCAGCCCATAAATTCCTGTGACAGCACAAGGAGAGGAAATGTTAGAACAGCACCGCTGCCGGAGGGCTCTGTGTCTGCTGACTTCAGGAGGAGCCAGCATTGGCTTCACCATTTTCCTGGCATGGTGATAAATGCTAGGGATTGCATAAATATACCAAGTACAGACAATAAATATAATTTAATGCAAATAAATATTATAAATACAGACTAATATCTTTCAGTTAATGGTGGCTGTGGTCTAGAAGTACGCACAAATGGTCAGTTATGTGAGAGCACAGAAATTGGGCTCTGGCCCGATTCTATTTTTTAATGTATTTTTTTTTAAATTTATTTTAATTTAATTTTATTTATTTTCTTTATTATTTTTTAATTTTACTTATTTTATATGTTATATACTTTGTTTTATTTACTTTATATGTTATATATTGCATTTTATTTTAATATTTTATTTATTTATTTATTTTGCATTCTGTTTTACTGTTTCCGACTATTTTACTTATCCTTTCTGATCGCTCACAAGCGAACGAGCCCCGCAGCGCCCCTCTCCCGGTGCCCGGTCCCCGCTAGGTGTCAGGGCCGCACCGCGCAGCCCCTGCCAGCACCTCCCCGCGCCGCTGCGGTGGGAAAACTTGCCGGGTCCTGCCGCAAAGAGTCTAATTTTAAAAAGGTTTGGGTCTTTTGGTTAAGTGCCATGATTTAAAATAATTGGGGAAAAAAAAAAAAAAAAAAAAACGGAAAAAAAAAAAAAAAGTTAAGCTCCACGCCCAGCAGTGTGTGAATGACAGATCTGTTGTGGTTTGGGAAATATTTTAAGTCATTTAAGCCTCTTCTAGAAAATTTACATGTGCTCAGAAAAGGTATTACACACCAGGAAACTCATCAGGATGATTTATTTCATACTTACATATATATGGATATAATAGATTTTCCAGTTTCTGATTTCCTGCCATACAAATACGTATCACTTGAAAAGTAAGTTTACTCTTACTTCTTTACATCTATTTAGGGGTTTTCTAAAGGTGGGGGGACATGGTTTTATTTATTCATTTATTTTAAGCCTGGACTCAAGCTAAGATTTTATTTTGTTTCTCAATTCAAGTCTCATTGATTGAAATGCTAAATCATTAATTTCACGTGGTTCTAACAAAAAAAAAAAAAAAGAGAGAGAGAAAGAAAAGAAGAATTCATAACCCAGAGAGGTCTAGTCTGGCTGGAGAAAAAGCTGAAATCTTCATGTCCTTTGCAGAATTTATGTTGTGCTTGGTGTAGCAAACTCTGAAATTACTTTCTTTTTTTTTTTTTTTTTTTTTTTTTTAATAAAGTTGGATGTGAATGCTTTACATACCTCTAGTTTGGGGATTTTTCCTTTCAAGAAGGATCTTTTGATAATATAAGATATAATAGAGCCATAATTCAGGATTCATCATAGGCAAAACAACAACAGGTTGTTGGAAACTTGAGATGAAAAACTCGAAAGCTGCACATTCCTTCAAATGTATTATTATTGTCTTCGTTATTTTTGTTGTTATTGTTGTTATTATTACTACTACTATTATTATTATTACAGTGTAAGCCATTCTGTATTTACACTTATTGAAATGGCTAATTTCTCTGCCCATACCCCTTTTTAGTTTCAGTACCTTACAATGCTAATTTCCTGTTACTACAAGTAATGAGGTGAGTCTCGACAGAAAGTCTTGAAGATCTGAACAGGTCACCATAAAACTGGAATTGCACCTATGAATCCTTGAACAGGAGAGGAAAGTTGAGGAAAGCCTGAACTTAATTCAGGAAAGAATTTGATGTTATTTATTTTTTTTTCTTATGAAGCATCTGGTGCTACACTTTTGACACAAAATATTTTGACTCCTAATAACTTTGATATGATTTTGACAGACCGATTTTGTGCTCCCTAGCAGGGAGTGCAGAGCACTGGTGTTTGTCCCTCTTGTTTAACCCCACCACTATGGGAACAGGGCAGGGAAAAGTACAAAGAGCGGTGGCTCGGGATAAGCTGATGATTAAAGGTAGGGCTATATAAAGGAAATAAAGGAATCCTTCTGCTGCACCTGGGCACAAGCAGAACTAAATCTGTGAGGGTTTTTGGCTGCTTTAGCCAATATTCTGTTTTGTATTATAACTTTTGTAAAAACAAAGCTATATGGAAAGTCTCTGTTTGGACCAGAATCTTTCCTATTTGTGTTTGCATATACATGCAGAGACACCAACACGAATAAGGACTGGTATTTCTATTCCTTTTTCTCTCTCTCTCTCTTTTTTTTTTTTTTTTTTTTTTTTTTGTGGGGGGGGGGGGATGGGAGGTGGGGAGAGGACCGGGTGGGGGGTGTTTTTGTTTTTGTTCCTTTAGTTTGTTTAGATTTTACTTGTTAGTGGTTTGGTTTGGGTGTTGAAATTCTCTTCTAGAAAATGCAGCTCCACAGAAAAAATCAGCACTTTTGCCCTTGCCCAAGAAAAGAGTGAATCAAATGCAGAACAAAATGTTTTTGTTTTTGTTTCTGTTTTTGTTTTTGTTTTGAGGGGGAAGGGGGGGGAAGTGGGGTGGGGAGAAAAAACTTGCACAATTTTTATTATTTTTAAATATAGGAACAGTGTTATGGACTGTTACAATTGCTTTAGAACAGCTCAAAATCTATCAAAAGCTAAATAACATAAAAGTACAGTGAAGAACAAGGATTCAGTGAGCTACCTTGGGTCAAATACAACCTAGGGGAGCTCTGTTGAAAATGAGGTATTAAAACAGAGGTGAATGTGTTCTGCTGCACAAAAACCTGTGACACAGTAGTGACACAGTTGTTTTAAACAGATAGTCTCATATCCTTAACACACAAGCAAAGAAAAGAAAATTAAGGGACATCTTGTTTTTGAACTATTTTTCCAGGCTCAGGGGCTTTTGCTGTCTATTTCATCTCATATCATCACATCCAGACACCCTAATGCTACTCTCCAAAACGGCATTTTTTGTCTCTGTGGCAGCTTTTCACACATCTGTGATATCCCATCCACCTAACAAGCTGCACAAAGGTTTCTGTCTCCAGCAAAGGGGAAAAAAAAAATAATAATAATTAAAAGAGAGAGAGAGAGAGAATATTTGGCTGCCACTAGGTCACTTTTCTAAGCTTTTGGTGTTTGGAGGAAACAAGAGGGAGACAGCTCATTAATTCCTGCAGGAATTAACAAGACAGGGCAGTCGTGGCAAGGGAGAGGCCTTCAGCAATGTCACTACTGGTTAGCCAGCTGTGTGCAACAGCACCAAATTATGGACATCCCATCCTGACTGGGGAAGCTGTATTTCTGAAGTAGGTCTGTAGCAGCAAACCTCTTCTTCCAATGCATTTCTTAAGCCAGGATGGAGACACTTGAGCAGTAAGTGTCACCCCTTCAAAAGACAGGGATATGAGCACCCAAAATCGCTGGATGGGTCAGAAAGGAAGGGGCTAGAGGAATAATTTCTTCTGTTGGTGCTGGCAAAGACCACAGGGAGGAAATCTGGCTGTTCCCCCATCTCGTGTGCTCCTGCACACCCACGGATACTGGTGCCCCGCATACTCCGCATGGAGCCCCTCTGCCCTCTGTGAGGAGAGGCTGAGAGAGCTGAGTCTGCTTGGCCTGGAGAAGGGGAGGCTCAGGGGGATCTCATCAGTGTCCATAAATACCTGAGCAGTACTGTGCTGTGTGTTTTTGGACACAGATCCCTACTGGCATCTCCCCATCCCACACCAAACCCACATCACGGTTTCCCTCTGCCTTTTCTCCAAATCCCCACTAAACAATTTCTAAACAGCATCCCTCTTCTTCTATGCCTTTTTCCACCATGTCCCCCACACAACACTTTTTTCTACTCATCGCTGAATAACCTTAGCATAACATTTAATCTCTACCAATCAGAAACTTGATGCTCCCTGACCAAAATTAGATCCACCCCTTTCTGTTGAGGCACATTTTTGTTCTCATCCAATCTCTGTGTTGCAGAATTATATTGAGATAGCTATTTCTTGCAGTATTTTTAAAACCTATTTTGTGGCCTTCCCCTGACAACTGAACTTCAGTATTAAAAAAAGTACTTATAACTCAAAGTGAAAAATAACATTCAGGATTTACTGCAAAAATCCCATTCAGAAAGAAGCTAGTAGAAAACTTAGATGGTCTTAAAAAAATAAAAATAAATAAATAAATAAATAAATAAATAATAGTTAACGTCCTCTAACATACTTGAAAAGCTGACCATTTTCAAAAGATGGATTCCCTTTGGATTCCCTTCCAAAAAAGCCATGTCCCTTACCCAATTCACAGCACTGCCTCATCCAGCTGAGGGCCACAGACCTCATGCCCAGCAGACCCCTTTACACCAAAACAGAAGAAGCAGAGATGTTTGCCAACAGGCAGTAGCCATGTTACGATTCTCTTTTTAAAATTTGGAATAAAAAAGTGAAAATTGGTGGTTTTGTCTCAACTGCTGATATGAAACTGCCATTTAAAATAAGAGAAGAAATAATAGAAGTATATTTATTTGCATTAGTAATATTTCAAAAGATAAATGGCAAATAACGTTTATTTCTCTAAATGTATTACAAACTATCTAAAAACAGGGGTCTGCTGGCTCTGGCATCTTCTGCCTGTGCAAATGCCTTCTGTCTCAGGCATAAATCTCAGACATTGCATTTTGACCATTTCGGGTTTGTGGAATACTCTAATTATAGGATAAAAAAAAATATTTACAATTCTGGTGAAATATGTAAATGATGCAAGACTGAATCTAATAACAAAAACAGAATTTAAAGGGAAAAATACATAAGTTGACATGATGCAGGAGATAAGTGCTTTTCAGAGAACAAGGTTTGTGCTGTAGAAGGTGGACAAAAAATACAGAGTACAAAATGAATGCACGTCTCTTCAGAAGAGTACAAGCTGTCTTTTGACATGCAACCAATTCAGTAAGGAAGAAAAGAAGTGGAATTGATTTTAGCTGGTGCAAATGAAATTAAGGCTAAATTGGTTGTCACATCAAGATGATGCTAGCTATGTAAATGTTTGCTATTTATTAAGCCACCATTTAGAACTTAGACTGATAAAAATGTAAGGCTCTCTTATTGTTCATTTATGACACAAATTCTGAAGTTTAAAGAGAAAATATGTGGATTATTCAACCCTTTTTCACCTTTGAGAATTAAAGTTAAAATCTCTTCTACTTTTTGCCAATATTTTTCTGTAATTGTAGCTGGCATTCACTGTAGTTCTAGTCTACCAAACAACAACAACAAGAAGAAAAATCAGTTCCCAAAACCAAACCACCAAGGTTTTCTAGCCAAGGAGTATCCCATTACATCATTGCTTCAGATGCATTCATTCTCTACAATATTGTTGGCTGTTTCAGGTTAACTATCAAAATCATTTGCCTGAGAAGCGAGATTTAATTGTCTTACAACTACCTCTGTGAAGTACAATAGGGATTACAAGCACTCATTGATTATACTATTGGGCAGAATAAGGGACTCTTATTCTAGCATTTCTCATTCATTTTGTCATTGCACTCTCTTTGAAAGAGACCAAATGGGTCCCAGCAGGTGAAAGCAAAGAAACCTGAAAGGCTCCCTTTGATGAATGACAATACCACAACCACCCTCCCCCCATTTTTGGAGATTATAAAACCTTATTAAATCATGCCCCGTTAGATATTGATTGAGAGGGAGCTAAACTAAAACCAACAATAGCAGTGTGGATCAGAGAACAGTGCTTTCATCAATGGGCACTGAACACAGCTAAGCTTTCTTTTTCTTTTTTTTTTTCTTTTTTTTTTTTTAACTATTTACTTTTGTTTAAACCATTATACAAGAAAGTCACACAATTACACCAGCTTTGTCAATCACAGATAGGCAGTAGCTGTCCCTGTAGTACTACTGATTCATCTTCCAGACTGTAGCAAGAAATCACAAAATCATTAAGAATAAGGCTCTAGACTTTTTTTATTATTGTTATTGTTGTTATGTATGTATATATGTTTATATTTATTTATATTTATATTTACATTATATTTATATTATGTATACATAAATGTTCTGAGCAGTTATCAAAACTGCCTCTGACATCAGGATGCTCTTAATTATAGCAAAGGTCATTTTGAACACACTGCACAAAAGGAACAAATGAAACCATTTTTTAAAGACTGCTTCAAAAAAATCTTTAAAGTTTTGTTTTATTTTAAGTTACTTATTTTAAGCTATTTGTCGTAGCCACTTTGGCATGACTTGAGTCTGTCTGCTTTGAGGAGATGTCCTTAAGAAGACTGCCTATTAAATTAATTAACTCTCAGAGTTTTGTTTATTTTTAAAGCACAGTACATTTTTGACCAATAATCAAACATGAACAAAATGCACCTTTAATCTTATGACTATCTTTCATGTGATAACAGATATTCTTAGGCCATCCACTGAATAATTTGTTTGCTTTAAATATTTTGCTTTAATTTAATTTCCTTTATACTACCAGGGGTTTGCAGGCATTTCTTGTCCTAAGCAGGACCTTAGGTTGGACATTGTTTAAAGGAATAAAAATAGATTAAGGATGAAAGCAATGCATTTTTAAAAAAACATCATTTTTTCTATGATAAAAGTTGATTTGCAAATTCAATAAGCTGTGTACAAATTTTGCTTTGAATTAGTTATGTCTGAAGAATCAAATCATTTTTCAGATCATAATAATCTAAATAGTTATCTAAATCTGAATAGTTATTATTCATCACTATCAAATAAATGATTTTTTTCTGTTTATTATTAATAACCTTATTTGAGTGAATTGCATTACACTGTATGAAATGCCTCTTTTTGTATCAAACATATTTATGCAATAGACAAAATTGTTATAGAAATTCTGAACACACTATTTGGGAGTTAAAACTTGTTTCGATTACTGTACTATGAAGTGAGAGGATTAAAAATAATGTATTCTTACTCTGAAAACAGCTTTTATTGCTTAAAATTTGGTATATTTCATTACTTCTTTGAAAGCATCTGTAGAAGATCCTAGGGGTAAAGAAAGTATAGAATAAGGAAAAAACAATGCCCTTGAAAAGGATGTAAAGAAATTAATTAATTATATTATAATCACATGTTTATGTTTATAATCATTTTTGATTGATTTATACTAGCTTTATCCTAATACCTTCCTTGCTGCTATTTAATTTTTTTTCATTTGTTTGACTTCCCTTTGTCAAGCCCATCAATATTTTTCTGTGGTTTCATACTATAACTTGCATTCATCTAAAACATTAGTGAATATTTATTTCAATCTTATCCTTTTTAGTTAACTTTATATTCTTGTGTCTAAATTTTACAAAGGTTAATTGCTATTTAAACTGAAGCCAAAGTACTAAATTTTACAGATTTTTTTTAGCCTTCCTTTCAGTTTCTTTTTGTTTGTTTGTTTGTTTTACTCAATACGTTAATAGCAAATTTGATAATAATAAAATCCATATAACACAGATTTGGAATTTAAACCACAGAGCTTCAAGTCAAATTGTGAACGTTACAGTTAAACTTTAGAATACAATATCTTGAATGTGTTTTATAAATACAGCTTGACAGTTACAGACCTTTAAATTTTCATATGCTACTCAGGATGAATAATTAACTGGCTGAAATCTATGATTAATTGTATTTTCATTTGATCTAACTTCAGGCAGAAATGTTACATGCTAGTTTTACAGTACCGATTACCCATTTCTGGTCAGATTGATGTTTCCAAGAAGAAAGCTTAACCTTTGGTTTTCCTTTAGTTTTAACAGAATCTTGTAATTCAGCCATCAGCAACTGCTTTGCAAATTCTTTCTCCCTTAAAGAGCTCTATGAAAATGTAATCTTATGGCTTAGGTTGTTACAAGTTTTTTTTCCTCTCTTATCTTCTCTATTATCTAGGTACAGAGCTGTAGAAATTTTTAAAATTCTGTTTCAGAAAAAAATTTATAGCTGCTGCAGGAATAAAACTGCCAATTACTTGATGGTAAAGCACAAACTATTGTATTTCAATCTATCTTCTGCCAGACACTTGCAATCATTTTTACCATTTTTACCATGATTTACTTTTAATCATATGTTTGTTCTTCCTCTTTTGTTCCATTTTACTGGTGTCCAAAGTATATTTTAAAATAAAAATCAATAAAAATTGAAATAGTCTAGCTCTGAGGAATATGTTACAATTGAAAGTTTCCAAGCTGAATCATTATATATTATTATCATTATTATTATTTTAACTTTAAATTTTAAATAATTTTCAATATGCATAATGTAGCAGTAATACAGTCAAACCCATAGTATGACATCAAGCATTCCATTTAAAATTTCATTTGTGTTTAAATTTCAGTTTACTCAGGTTACCTGGGACTAGAGGAGGCTGTTGTACAATTGCACAAAACCACGAACTGTCATACCCTGTTACCTTACAATTGCATCAATTTTTGTTTAATAGTAGAGTGTATCGATTAAGTTGTAGTGCTCCTTTTTCAAATATGAAATAAAATAAAACACACAGGGCTTCAGGTATTTAATCCCTTTAAATATGCATCTGAAGTTACTGTAAAATTCAGGCTATCAGAATAGGAATAATGTCTATAGATATTAAATATATTCACTATTTTTTTTGCAAGGGCATTGACAGAAATCATGTTTTTAAAGCTGTCTGCCATTACTTTATTACACATTTTCTAGCTAGAAATAATTGTTTTCATAATTGTTGTCATTTTAGGTATATCTAGAGAAGTACATATACGCAGACTGACATATGTACACAAATATACACGTATTGTTTACTGACTGAAGTTTAATTGGAAAACTTTAATCGGAGGTCATCTGCTGAAGGGATGAGCTTTTAGGGCAATTCTCACCATTAACTTTTTGGGTTTTGTATTTTTTAAGTCTTCTATATAATCCACAGAGAAAAATAGGTATTTCTATAGAGCAGGGATCTCAGGATGTGCTCTTGGAGAGAAGTGAAGATCCCATGGTACTGATCCAGGTTCAAAAGATGGGCTTCTTTAATGATCCCTGATATAAATGCATGCTAGGATTATGTTAAGGAAAAGGTGTGAAATATTAAGTTAACAACATCAAATTTAGCTTCAATACATTAAAAAAATAGAACCCATATGATGAATATATGCTTTTTTATGTATAACATCTCTTTTGCTTAGACTTTCTCTCAATGCTGCTGAAAGAGCCTGTATTCAGTTACAGTGGGAAGTTACAATGTTTTCCAACTCCTGTGTTTAAATTTTACCATCCTATTAACATAATTTGGGCATTTAACTCCTCTATTAAAGAAATGATATGAAGTTGATTACTCTTCTATAAACACACATTCAAATGTGCCTGTTCAATTTTCACCTCTAGCATCACATTAATGTTTTTCATATTCCTGGTATTTTTATTCTCCCTCTAAATTTCTTTGAGTCCCTTTTCCATGAATATTGGTGGCAACGAAGCCATTTATCAGCTACTCTTGTTTGCTGAATAGATAGCTGTTCCAGTCAAGGAACCCAATTTTCATACATTACAATTACTTACGATTGTTACTAATGTATGATAATGTAAGGAAAGTGTAGACTTGTTCGATATCTTGGGAGGAGTCATTTTATATCATTAAGTGACAATATCATCACTTTGTACAAATTCCATGAAGCTGTTGCTGGCTTGAATGTAAAACAAAAAAATCTCCAAATAAATTATATATTGTTTCTAACAATATATACATGTTTTCATGCTTGCTTGTATGTGTCATCTACATCTATATTTCCATGCTTATTTTATCACCATTTCACATAGAAATTATGGCAAAAACTTCTCTGTCTCCAGTGTGAAGACAGCCCATAAAACATTAATTGACTGTTTTTAAATGCACTCTGACCCCTGCCTATAAAATCTCAAAGTGTAAAACAGATTTAGACAGAACAAATAAACTAAATACAAGAACTCAGAAGCACAACAGTGAAGTTAACATATGAGTTTATGGAGATAGTTCTTAGCTGCATGTAAACATTTTGAAAAGCTTTAAAATGGGGCAAGGTGAAGTTGTGCTTTGGTTTGAAATTGCATTAAATAGGAGAGCTAGATTTGCAGGGTGTGGTTTCGCAAGGCGGTGACATCTTCTGTTCCTGTTGAGATCCAGAGATGTTAGGGACTTGTCTTGTGGGTCTTTAGTTTCAGCTCAACACAGAATCACAGAATGGTTTGGGTTGGAAGGGACCTTAAAGCCCACCCTGTGCCACCCCCTGCCATGGGCAGGGACACCTCCCACCAGCCCAGGCCACCCCCAGCCCCATCCAGCCTGGCCTTGGGCACTGCCAGGGATGGGTCAGCCACAGCCAAAGCTGATATCTAGAAACTGAAAGAGCAGGAGCCAGAAACTACATCTTGGCTAGGCTTATTAAAACAAGCTGAGGATGGACAAAAGAGCAAAAGGATCCTAATCCCTCAGGGAAGTGGAATGAAATTGTTGGATAACAGCACACGCTAGCAGGCAGCTGTAAAAGGTGTCATACTTTGCTTTCTGGGATGCCTGTGAGTTTCTCATTTGATCACTAATTTTGAATTAATATTTTGACATAAGTAAACCACATTAAAGAAAGGTTTGTTCAAAACTGAAGATATCAGTATACGTATTTTTAAAAATAGCCCACTGATGTATACAAAAGCACAACATCCTCCCATTGAGAGAGAAAAAAAGAAATCCTACTTTTCCACAAAACCTATCCAGAACATCTAGAAGAAGAAGGAACCTTTCTGAGTCCAGATGGCACACCAGGAGAGCGAGGAGTTTGCTCACAGGGAAGGAAGTGTTTAGCACACCTTACACATGGACAGAGGTTTCTCCATCTGTCACAAGTTCAGTGACTAGAGGGGTGGCACCCTGTTATTATTTACTATTTCCAGGCACTGACTGACAGTGACACCAATTCAGAAGGTGCAGAAAGGGCTCCTTCTTGAGGCAAGCAGTATCACAGGCTGTTTTTAAGGAGTCCCACTGCAGATGCAGTACCTGGGTGGGGTGCTTACTGCTCCATTCTGGTTCTTGGTGAGCCCTGTGCATGCTCAGCTGTAAGGCTCTTGCATTTCTGGATTGCACTTTTATATATATATATCATTTAACTGGTAGAAGAAAAAAATAGTCTTTTCATCTATTTTTCCCCTTCTTTAGCTTGTCTATCTCTAAGTACATTTACACAACAGACTTCAGAGGGCACTGTCTAGGTTTTGGGACAAGTCCTATCTGTATTCTCATTAAAAAAAAAGGTGGGGGGGAGAGAGGGGGAGGATTTGCTATTGCTAAAATATCACCTGTAAATTAAAACTGTCATAACACCTTAGTAATTTAAAATTATTAGATTTTAAATCACTGTAAAATCCAGTGCAAAATGTCACTAAATAGCCAACTTGTAATTTCAAAGAACAAAACTGATGATTTTTCTTTAGGGGAAAATATTTATTTTATTTTATTTTATTTTATTTTATTTTATTTTATTTTATTTTATTTTATTTTATTTTATTTTATTTTATTTTATTTTATTTTATTTTATTTTATTTTATTTTATTTTATTTTATTTATCTGTTTGTTCTTTACTAAATTCAGCCCTTCATTTACCTGAGGCTGTGAAAAGAGATTGCAAAGCTACGCCATTTCTCGGTTAATTAGTGGTTTCTTCTTTTTTTTTTCCCCTTTCTCCATTTATTTTCTTCCACAGACATCCGTTTCTATTTCTCCTGCCAATCTTGCCTTTACAATTTTCTTAACACCAGTGCTAAAAGTGGTTCCAGCTGGTGGCAGCTTCACAACGCCAGTGTGCTTTGAATCACAGACAATTGTCTCAATGTGCTAATTCACTGGTGTAATTTCATTTCATACAAGACCCCTTCTGACTTCTTAAGAGAAAAACTCCCTTGCCAGCCAGGCCGATGTTAAGAAGTCACTCTTCATATTTTCTGAGGCTGCACTTCAGAACAGGGCAGAGAAGAGACACTCCCCCAACAACAACAACAAAAATCATAAAAACTGTAATGTGAAAACTGTATTTCACATGCCATACATGATGCAAAGAAAGGAGAGAAGCAAAAGGAAAAAGGAGTAGCAATAAAATGCCACAATTTGACTCTGTTTTATTTTATTTTATTTTGTTTTGTTTTGTTTTGTTTATTGTAGAATCTGGGGTGTAGTGCACAGCTGAGGAGAGTTTCTTTGCTTCTCGTACGTGACTTCTGTGAGCACTCTGAGAACACAGGGGACAACAACAGGGTGAAGAACACAGAAAGCATTCTAAATAAAAGCATTTAAAAACCTTTCAAGATATTTCAGGATAGCCTGGATAATAAGTTTCCTCTTAAAAACTGTTGATGTATATTGAAAGATTTGATTAGCAGCGGCATTATATTCTTATATTACTGTAAATACAGAATGAGATTCAAAATCCTGGAGAAATCGTCAGCTACTGAAAACTGAAATGTAATTCTTAGGGTGAATGAACAAGGTGTACACAAGGAACTGGTTTAAATCAAATATAAAATATAACAATTTCAGTCTTTCACTTTCAAACATACTTCTAATGTTTATTTTCCTGTTCTGATCTCTTTTTTCAGTATGCTTCCATCTGCTCAACTAGGTTTTTCCCGTTACAGAAAATCTTCCAGCAGTGCATTGGATTACATGGCTAATATCTGTTGTGTATGGTTTGCTTTCTCTTTAATTTATACCACATTTAAGAAATGGTAGGAGAGATATAATCAGAAAGAAAACCTGTTTTTGCAATGTATACAATATGGTCAGAATCTGTAAGTGCTGCAGTAGGTTCTAGCAAAAAAGTATTAAATCCTCATATTTTAAAATAGTTTCTGGACAAAGAAAATACACTAGAAAGTAGGTGACATATAGGTGACTTTTTTTTTTTTTTTTCTTAAAGTATGTCATCCTATGGTAACAACATCCTATGGTAACATATACTTTTCAAAGCTTTTTTTATTGTTTTTATTTTTTTGTGTATATTCATTCAGTAATGTGAACATTGATATTTTTACCTGAATACTGTAATAATCCACCAGAGAAATGATGATGCACAGGAAGTATATGGAGAAGATTAAATCAATTTTTATATATAAGTCATAAAAAGTCTTAAGTATATAAGTCATAAGTATATTAGTATATAAATATATACTAAGTATATATATAATATTATATATATTATATATATAATATATAAGTATAGTATATATAAGTACATGTATACTTATACATGTATATAAGTTTATATAAGTATATAAGTATATAAGTATATAAGTATAAAAATTGGCTGGGTATTAGCCGGGCCCAAAGAGTCGTGGTGAATGGAGTCAAATCCAGTTGGAGGCCAGTCAGTAGTGGAGTCCCCCAAGGCTCAGTACTGGGGCCAGTTTTTTTTAATATCTTTATCGATGATCTGGATGCACCCTCATCTAGTGCACCCTCAGTAAGTTTGCAGATGACACCAAGTTAGGTGCGTGTGTCAATCTGCTTGAGGGTAGGAGGATCTGCAGGAGGATCTGGATAGGCTGCACCGATGGGCTGAGGCCAACTGCATGAAGTTTAACAAGGCCAAGTGCCGGGTCCTGCACCTGGGGCGCAATAACCCCAAGCAGAGCTACAGGCTGGGAGATGAGTGGTTGGAGAGCTGCCTGGCAGAGAAGGACCTGGGAGTGATGGTGGACAGTCGGCTGAATATGAGCCAGCAGTGTGCTCAGGTGGCCAAGAAGGCCAACGGCATCCTGGCTTGTATAAGAAGCAGTGTGGCCAGCAGAGCTAGGGAAGTAATTGTCCCCCTGTACTCGGCTCTGGTGAGGCCTCACCTCGAGTACTGTGTTCAGTTTTGGGCCCCTCGCTACAAGAAGTACATCGTGGTGCTCGAGCAAGTCCAGAGAAGGGCGACGAAGCTGGTGAGGGGCCTGGAGAACAAGTCTTATGAGGAGCGGCTGAGGGAGCTGGGCTTGTTCAGCCTAGAGAAGAGGAGGCTCAGGGATGACTTTATCACTCTCTACAGGTGCATTAAAGGAGGCTGTAGTGAGGTGGGCATTGGTCTATTCTCCCACGTGTCCAGTGATAGGACAAGGGAGAATGGACTAAAGTTGCACTAGGGGAGGCTTAGGTTGGATATTAGGAAGACCTTCTTTACCAAAAGGGTTGTTAGGCATTAGAACAGGCTGCCCAGGGAAGTGGTTGAGTCACCATCCCTGGAGTTCTTTCAAAGACGTTTAGATGTAGGGCTTAGTGATATGGTTTAGTGGAGGACTGGTTGGTGTTAGGTCAGAGGTTGGACTAGGTGATCTTGGAGGTCTCTTTCAAACTAAACGATTCTGTGATTCTGTGACAGTAATAGCCAATATTGTTTTATCTTAGATTGTATTGTAATATATTGCACTATTATTTCTGTTGTAGTTTGGGCAACAGACAAGTTGCTAACTGTATCTCATACACATATTTCTACTCCAACATCAGTGTTCCTGAAAATCAATACTCGTGACTAAAGTGAAATGAAACATAAACACCTATTAAGCCTATTTAGCAAAATCAAACTCTGTGTGCCCACTGTGAAACGGTATCAATAACACCCAAGCAAGATAGTAAGGTGAGTTTTGGCTAAAAATATATCTGCAATAGAGAAAAAGGAAACTTCAAAGGAGATATCAATCAGTCTTCATTGGGGCACAGAATCAGCTGTCCCTCTAAAAATCCATAAATCCTTTAGCATATCTTCTGTCACAAGCTCTTCTAACCCAAATTGTCTTACTGTGTAGGAGAGGAGCTTTTTCTTGACAAAGCCTCTTCTGATGAGATGCTTCAGAAATTTCTTAACTGAGGACACCACCCTTCTAAAACTGAGAGTGAATATTATGAAAGGGTTTCACACAGCTTGCTTTGTTTTGCTTTGTTTTGTTCTGAGGACAGCCAGGCTGTTGTGAACAGAAATATGGCTTTAGAGCCATGGTGATACTTGTAAAATCACAAAGTCATAGAATGGTTGAGGTTTGGAGGAAAAAATGTGAAGGATGAGTTTAGTTGATTCCCCCTCCTCCACTTCCTCCTGAAAAGCTCAATTATTTTGATCTTTCATGAAGTTCACTTTTGAAAATTGAAAAGAATATTTTTTCCAAAAAGGGGTTTAACAGAAGTTTTTAGACAGACTTATGCCTCCATATTGCCTTTCATAGTTCAGAAAACCCCAAAACATCACGTTGGATCAAACAAACTCAAGATATAAAGTTGGTTAAAGGGAAGGTGTTAGATATTTTGGGTTGGAACATAATCGTTTTCACAGCTCTACTTCACAGGCAAATAAAAAATAGTCCTATTCCTCTACTCCATTTGCCTGATGGTATGGGTTGTTGCTTCCTGCTGCTGTCATATTCCAAGCGGGCTAAGAGTAATAGGGCGGGCAAGGAATAATGTAACAGTACAATTTGGCTGTTCCGTGTATGAAAATAAGGCCAAATAGCTTCTAACGATGTCTCTACCCTCAGGAAAATAAAAAACACTGTGATGTAAATTATAACTAATGTATTTGAAGATAAAAATGAGCGGCAATAAAAAAAAAAAAAAAAACAAAAACATTTTCTGTTTTTACAGAATTCTGTATTTACATGTATATGTAAATTGATGATGAAGTCATCATTTAGCACAATTGTTTCAATTACTTGAATGTGTTTTACTCAGCACTAGACACATTGTGCTATGAATATTTCACCTAGTTTCAGTAGCATTATTATCCAGCTTGAATCATAGTATTTGAACCCATAGCCAGAAAGTTGCAGGAAGGGGCACAGCTGACGCTTGAGGAGATGCAGACTCTTTTTCTGCTGAATCTGTAGCTGTCACTCAATAAAAGACACTTCACATAAACTTTTTTGTTCCTCTTTTTTTCTATTTTTTTTTTATTTTTAATAATGTTTGAAACCTTTGAAGGCACACCACACTTTCACATGATTTTCTTTTACAAATTCTCCTCTACCTTCAGCTCTTAGTCCTTCCCCCTTTCTGCCAGCTGATTAAACACAGAAACCTGTGAGAAAGCCACAGCTAAACCCATCATGCTAACAAAGTTGGTTCCTCAATAGGGCTGGTGTCGAGTATGTTTCAGGTGCCTGATGAAACATTTTCATGAAGCAGGGTGTTCAGCAACACAACTGCCACTTGGGATTAGCAATTACCCAAAACCATAAAGCGGGGATTGAGAACTGCATCTGCATGCAGAAAAGTTTTAATGAATTACCCTAATGAGTGATCTGAAAATGTGACACTTGTGCACAGGCATTCATATGAGCAAGGACTTTTTGGAGTAGACTGAACACAATGCTTATTGTAACTAAATAAACTAATTCCAACCATTAGCAGCAAGCTGTAATGGAAGTGTGAGCTCATTGTACAGCTCTTGTCACTAATTGGAATGTAGATACCAAAATGATAATCCCTTAAAATATTTTGGATGGATGGATGAAAGGAGAGATAGGCTTTCTGTACAAAGCCACTTCTGCACTGTCTTCATCCACTTCAAATATCAAGTTTGTGAATCCTCTGTGTACAATTTATTAAATACACCCTTTGTATACTTGTTCTATAAACTCAACTACTTTTACAGCTATGATAAAATCATTATGTGTAAAAATATAATTTACTGTCTACAGTAAATATAATTAACTAGTCCTGGTACTCGTGATTTTCATTTCATTTGGTGACTATAAAATATCTCTGATTTAGTAAATGGTATTACAGAAGGCCTAGTAAAGTGCTGTTTCACTTAACGTTGCTAAATAATTGAGTAAAAAGAAGTGATGAGCAAATTGTGTAGAAGTAATATCTAGCATCACTTTTATCAAAAGGAAGTTTCTTTAAAGTCAAAGTTCAGTTTCAGCATTTCATTTTGAGCTAAATTATACCCTTTTCTCTTTTAGAAAAAGAGACATGTTTTAACCCAATATGAAGTATACATTGTTTCAATTTTAACAAAAAAATTGCATTTTGTACAAGTTACAGCATTAACTTCCTGCAAAAACATTTGGTAGCACACAGTGGCATTTAATTTCTGGAGTTGCCAAGCAGCTGCCTAATTTCCTCAGCAGATTTACCCTACAGTCAGAAACAGGATGAGGGATGGGGTAGGGGTTAGCAATCCTGGAAATGCCTCTGCTAAGCATGTATAGACACACAATCTCTATAGAGTACATATAATAAGTATTTTCATTCAATAATAAATGAATGAGTATATGAAACTATGTCATAGTTCTTGCCATAATCATGTTTAAAATGTGCATTTATTGAGTGAACTGGCCAACAATATTAGTTGATCAATTTCATTTAAAAAAAAAAAAAAAAGTTCTGTGACTGGCAGCCAAACTGGAAATGAAATAATACAGAAGGGACAAACATATATTTGGGGAGATTAGGATCCACAAAACACCAAAATAGAGCCTAGGTAATACTGTAAAAGAACAGAATCACTTACCTGTAGTGAAGACAAAAATAAAACTCAGAGGGGGTATTTGTGATAGCAAAATGGCTTGATTAACCCATGGCCTTTGAAACATGCTCCGTAGGTGATCAACTTAACCAGTTCTTCCTACAGAAGGCAAGGCATGTGAGCCGTACATACACCTGCACCAACAGAAGACAAAAACAAAGCCACTAACCAAATTCTGTTTGTAAGTGCTTCACTGGTGCTGGAGGAGGATGCTGTGTTGTGAACGTGAGGCAGTAAGAACGTGCTTATGTGAAGGACGGGCCTGCTGGTCATTAAAAGCTATATGATAAAGTTTCAGGTCGTCTGGTACCCGGTGGTTATTGACCCTTTTTAAAAATATATACTAAAAATTTTAAACTGTTGTAAACTTGATTCTGTTTGGAAGAGGTGCTCTGGTCTTGGTAGGTGGAACCTGAAAAGTCCCCAGGAGGCTGTGCGGGGACCAGCACCGGTGTGTGCTGTGCATGGTGTCTGGGTGCTGGTGGGAGAGAACAGTCTCCCCTGGCAATGCAGTGTCATCGTGCTGCTGACCCTTCTCAGCAGGGTGGTGCAGGGAGCTGAAATCTTTCTTTCTAGCAGGCAGGTTGTTTATTTCAGTACAGAAACATTTGATGCATTTGATGTAAACAGTTTGTTTTGTATTGTTTTAACTTATAGACTGCCTTTATCTATATATCAGTTATTTATTTATAAATTGCCTTGCTCATTGCCATGAAGACATAAGGTACAAAGTTTTTTTACAGGTTTTCTGCTTTTTATACTTTCTAGGGTAATAAAACTTCTCTGCCTGTATTGTTTTTAAGTGGCAAGTCAGTGAAAAGATATCAGCCCAGATGCATGCCATCCAAAGGAAGAACAAAGATACATAGACCATAATAGTATTATACAGGTATTATAAGAAAAAAAAAAATCTATATCACAATTCTGCAACCTACCACACACATATGTATGCTTTATCAGTAAAAAGAATGAACCAGAAATAATCAACGTAATGTTAACTTTCCAAAAGTTCTTTGGAAAAATCCAACACTATTGGCTGCTGAAGAAATAAAGATATTTTGATGTAAGAAAATAGTCTTTAAATAGATGAAATACATTTTCTATAAATAGATAATGGGCTGAAAGAGAAAAAGAAGCATACTGATTTTTCTTGAAGCAAAAGATAATAATTAAGTGCTTTGAGCCCTGTAAATAGTTGATGTAATCTATTTTCTAATGATCAGCAAAAGCCTGACAAGATCTGCATGTAACACAAAGTAATTCAGACTAGGCAAGACAAGGGTGGCAACGATCTGCAGAAGCATCTAAGAAAGTTTCTGTGTGCAGAAGAAAGCGTCAATGAAATTCATTATCATGACATGTAAACTAACATGTTCTGGAAATAATACAAGAACAGCTCAGACTAACATTACCCTGGTTCTGACCAAAATGCAGATATACACATGGGCAAAAAGGATAAGAAAATATTGCAAGGAGGACTGGACACGACTCTCTGTGCCAGGAATACAATACCAACTGTTAAAAACTCATCCTTCCTTCACTCAGAATAGCTTCCTCATATCTATGGTCACCCTGAGGCTAGAGAAATAGACCAAGTAAAATGAAAAGCATTGAAGGTAATGGAAATGGTTAAATATGTGAAAGGCGTCCTGCTCAAATAACAGCTAAAAAGCCAAAAGCTCTTTATAAAAAGAAACCGAATAAGAAATGGCAGCTGTACATAACTCAGGCTGTGTGCAGAAGTCATATGACATGGGGACAATGTTGGTTGGAAAATGTAGTGTAATGAGCAAAGTCTTGCTCTGAAGCATGTATAACCTACCTGTGGAAATTATTGCCAACAGATACCACACAGGTTGACAGCTTAGGGCTATTAAAACAGATTAGTGTATTGATACAAATATTGACGATATCTGTGTTAATTAAGGGATGAATGCACAACTGTTTCTACTGTACAAAATGGTTTGGGACTCAGAGCAGTTGGGATACAGGCAGGAAGGGGAATATCCTGCATATCCCTGTCTGTATTGCCTGTGAAGCATGTGGCTTGGGACAATGTCACTCAGGATGCTGACAGAGGAATATCTTGTGTGATTCACCAAGGCATCATTGATTCTCATGTTTTCATATTTAGAATCAGATTAAGAATAAGAAAGTTGCTGTTTGCAATTATATATAGCCCTGGCTTTAAAATGCAGTAGCTAATTCTTTTTAGCTCAATTTTTCAAATCAGTTACAGAGGCCTTTGAACAATGATACTGAAATAATATTTCAAGTACATCACAGTGCCTGATGAATTACAGAGCTCTTGATTAATGGCACTTGTTCAGCATCACACTGACAGTAGTTTGAAGTGAAAAAAAAAAAAAAAAAGAAAAAAGAAAGAAAGAAAAAAAAAACAAAAACAAAAAAAACCACAGTGCTTCAGCCTGTTGTGTATTCTCCTGTGATACGGATCAGGCATCATCTGCACAGATTTTATATATATATATTATTTTTTTTACTACTTATTTTTCTGTTTGTCTACTGTTGTGTTTTTCAGTTTGTCAAGGGTGGATGTTTGCCCTGCACTGGAGCTGAGATGAGAGGAGCTATCCTTCAGGAGGTCTGCAGCAAGGTTTTGCTGACGCATCCCCACCTAGCTTTGACTCTGCAGTCAAAACACTCAGCCCTGCCTTCTAACATGCAACACAGTGATGGGGAGGTGAAGAGAAGGGAGAGGAAAGGAGCTGACTGTTTGTGCTGTTCTGATCCATCAGCAAACAACCAGGCAAACAACCAGTGGGGAAGTATCCATCATACAATGCCACCAGTGAATTGGAGTTGACTGGAGGCATGCCTCACTGCATGGTGTGGAGTTTATGTATTTTACAAACCTTATTTCATTAGCTTGAGGCTGTACAGTTTTATGGGGCCCCAATCTCCGCTGGTTTGAAATAAATTCCTGCTGTGCTGTATATAACAGCCTGACAAGGGTTGAGGGGCCATCCTTGTACGTGCAGTTGTTGCCTGTATTTCTTCTGTCACTGCCAGACCAGGAGGTCACTCTGCTCCGGGATGAGAGGGGAGGTGTGCACAGGACTAGGAGACAATAACATTTCTCAGCCTTTTGTGGTCTTGGGATCAGCCTGTGCTGTTGCAGCTTCTTCCACACCCCTGCAGCATCACCAGCATGGATGACACCAGCAGTGGCAATAAGCATGACTTAGTCTGCAGAATTTTTTCCTGCTCATTATTTTGTTATCTGTGCTAATGAACACAATGGATTTATATGGGAAAAGGTTGTCAGCACTCGTATGTCCAGTCCTCCCATCTTTATGCATCCACTGTTCTTGTGAAAGCAAAAGCAAGCCTGCCTCTGGGCCTGATTTCAAGGTGCTCCGGAGGGGCAGGGGTGAGGCAGAACAGCTCTTGAAAATACACCGGATAGTGGAGTCACATGAGAAATCCATTTTTATGGGTTTGGAGGAATGAGCTCCACTGAACATTAGAAGATCCTTCACCTTCATAGGAAAGTACTGCAGGATCAGCATGCTGATGGAGAAGTAGGAGCAAGATGAAGACCACTGAAAAAAAAAATCAAACTTTTTTTTTTTTGGTATTGTCAAAATAATTTCCAGTAGTTTAAAGGTATTTCCCCTGATGAAGCAACACTACCTCATCTGCAACACCAGGCAAAGTAATGTCCTTACCTGCTCTTTCTTCTGCATGTGAAGACACATGGAGCCTGTGACATCTGTTTGGTCAGTACAACTTCATACCGGCTGTCCACATCAGGTTTTTGCTCCTGCTGGTAGGCAGATGTAGAAAGGAAGGCATTGCTCTGTGGTGAACTGAAACTATGACTTTTCACTCCTTCAGAAGCAAGCAGCACTATGAAAACCTCAAGCTGCAAAACCAAAGCACAAAGTCAGGCTTGCATTTGCTGCAAGGCAGACATGACCCACAAATAGAGCCAGAGCCCTACATTTTGACTCTTCTCTCACAATATTTCTTGCGTCTCCTAGTAATGTCTGCCACAGTCTCCTCATCTGGAAGAGACAGCAATACCATATACTCAGAGGCAGCAAGGATTTGCAATGCACAGAAAGACTGTGAGGTCTTTGGGCTTTGCAGTACACAGAAGCTCAAGGTATTACAAATACTGCCACCTCTTTTGTACAGGGTCAAGCACCAAGCAGTTTCTGTCCAAAGGAGACAGAAATATTTGCACTCCCCTCTTCTAAAACTGTCTCTTTTCCACAAAGGATATTTGTACATTTTAATACTACAACATGGAGAAAGGCTAGAAGAAGCTTTTTTCTAGGGACTAGAAAAGCATTTCATCAGCCCTTGCTGGCAGGAGCAGCTTCTCAAAGCCTGGCTGCTAGCAGAAGTTCAGGGAATAGAGAGCTTTAATAAATGACCAAACAGCAGTGCTCCTGACTCTGTCGGGGCCCCAGTTAGAGAAGGATTGAGAAAACATGCACAGAGGTGTTTTCTGCAATAGTCCAAGGTGGACGTTGCTCTTCCTGCCCTTGAGTTGACTCCTCTTGTCCCACGTATCACCAGGGATACCTCTAGGTTGTGGTGGTTCCTTCTTCACTGTCCTGGTGGACGCAGAATCACCTGCCTCAGTATCAGCACTTTTTCAGCAGCCAACAGCCTCAAAGCAGAAGGAAGTCATGGTATGGGGACAGAAGGAAGACATTGAACATAAGGCTTTGTATAGACCCAGAAAATGCTCCAGTTTGGTTGCTTTCTTTCAAAAAATGGTGCTCTTTGAAACTGAGGAAACCTAAAACTTCTGTACAGGCAAATTCAATGCCCACTTCTGGAGGGTAATGGTCATCCTCCAACAGGTATTAATTAACAGCTGCCTGACAACCCTTACTGCAGATGGCATATTTATTTTTTGTGGTATTAAAATTAAAAATAAATAAATAAATAAAATATCCAAGTGAGATATATGTGAGCTTCTGCTTTTTTCTTCCAATGTGAGTGAAGACCATTTTTCATCAGCAGAACTGCTTCGTGCTCAGTAAAAACAAAATTTACACATTTTGGTAGCTAAAGACAGTTCAGAGAACTAATTCCAGTTGCCATGATACATCTTTCCAGGTTGCTCTTTAGCAGTATTTGAGAACAGAAAACTTCTGTCAGGAGAGAGACTGTAGAAAAGGAAACCATACATTGCTTTCTGGAAGAAAAATAGCACTAAAACAGCAATTCAGTCTGAAAAACAAAGCTGGCTAGATGTTGAATATTTTAGAATTATTCCCTGTACTTTCTACATTGGGCAAAAGCTGCATTTATTTTCCTGAACAAAATAAATTAATAAATTATACCGGGATATACTTTTTTTTTTTTTTTTTTTTTTTTATTTTAGTAGCTTAGCATTAGTATTGTTTTAAACACAGGGAGGTTTGTATATTGAGGATGGAATTTCACTGCTTTGCAGAGTGATAATTTAAACTTTGACGAGATGTAAAAGTTGTGGAATGGAACAGGGAAAGCAAACTAAATTAACGAACAGCAGGATGAGTTAGCAGACACAAACCCTTTCTGCAGTGAGCCCTTCCCTCCTCCTCTGTACGCTGAGCAGGAGCAGTGAGGGGAAGGATCTGAAGGCAGCTGTCACCACCACCTGTGTTTCCATCCCAGCGTGGGGCTGACACTGATGCTGCAGTCAGTGTGCTCCCCCCACTCTTTTTTTCTGTCTTGCCCTACATTTTTTTGTGCATTTATCTCCCAGAGCCTTCCAAGCAGCTGCTTCTCCTCTTCAGTAACAATAAAAGACTAAGAAGGTACCAAGTGCTGGAGACTGCTTTTCAGAGTTGGAGAGGCATTGTGATATGACAGCTGCAAATAAAACTCTTGCAGCAGAGAAGTCCCTGGTGGTATTCAATCTACCTTCCCTTTCCATACTGACAGCCTTGAGGGCAGCACAGAGTGGGGTCCCAGCTGAGAGGGGCTGCTGCTTTGTGGCTCTGTTGCCTGAGGTGCCTCCATCTCTCCGTGCTTAACACGTCAGCCACCTTGGTGCACAGTCACCGTCACAAAATTTTGAAGGTTTCACACCCTCACTGTCAGAGCAGATGCATTTCTCACTTCTTTGGGAAAGGAGGGCCTGCCTGTAAGCCATGGCTAAGAGTAATCAGTGCATCCCTTCCTGGTGCATTTTTTTTATATGGGGCACAAGGGGATGTGGAAGCTAAAAGTTTGCCAGTTGAGATGAAGGAAGGTCAATAGGAAGATTATCAACCCTGCCCAAAGATCTGATAGGGTTCTCTAAGGGGAAAAGAATATCTAAGTGTCTTTTGCACAACAGAACAGTAAGCCACCATCCGAGCACTCTAAAAGCTGTAGGATAGGTTACATATGGTAGCTGGAGGAAGATGGAGCCTGCTGCAACCACGATCTTGCAGTGCATTGCTGTAGAGATCAGCCTGTTCCTCTCAGGCTGCCCTATCACTTGGAGAGTGTGTAGTGGGACTGAGATGGATTTGCCCCTTGTAGGAGCCCAGCGTGGCATCACTAGAGCAGCAGAAGTGGGAAAAATTGCCAGACCTTGGAGGGGAGCTCATGACAGCATGCTGTCATCTCCACTGAGCCTCCTTCTCATACAAGTGCAGTGAAAAGGTGGACCCACTGCATCTTTTAGGACATTTCCCCATGTTCCTCCAAGGCTTTGAAAATGAAGGTGGGAAACTAGATGAGTTCACCACCTGCTCTCTTTCAAAGTAATCACCCCTAGCACCCAAGTATCAGCCTGATAGAAATTACAAAACGTGAATAGCCTTTGTGTCTCTGGCTGGGTTTATCACCCAATGCTGTCAGTGATGTTAAGACGGCAGTATGGATACTGCACACCTCCACATGCCACTGTCAAAGTTCACATCAGTAGGAAAAACTAAAAGGAAACTTTTTAACTGCATTGACATTTACAGGCACTAGAAAAGACCAGAATTAGATGGCTTCTGAGAGCAACAACCGTCCATTGAAAATTTGTTTTTCACCTTTTTATACAAAGTTAGAAATTTGCCATGCAAAATTGTCAGTTACTGTACCTGACATAAATTGTCTGTATCAGTGTTTCCCAGAATTACTACTATTGCTGCCAAAGGGGCTGCTTTACAAAAGAAAAGGGAACAGCAGGTGGTTCCCCTAGAATAGCCGTAGCATCAGCAATTATTAGTAGTGAACAAGACATATAATATAATACCAGGTTTTGGAAGGCCTTGTCTGTGTTAAAATCACAGCCGTGACAAAGGACAAAGTTACAGCATAGTTATCCCCTGACCCAAACACAATATGGTTCTATTTTGCAGTGTTGATGGGTCCATAACTATGTTCCACAGCAAGGCTTAAAGGTTAAGGTTACCAGCTGCATTCTGCAATGAAACTGTTGTAAGTGGGTCCCATGACACAATTGTATTTCTAGTATAGAAAAACCCTAAATAGGCTAGTTGCTATAGATCTCTCCCTTTTTCTCTGTCTTCCTGGTGCATGCATACACACTTTGCCCTAAGGATATCTCTGGAGAGCCCTGCTTCTCCATTTACTGTAATATGAAGTGCTTTGATATGATGACAGGGTCACTGTCTATCAAAATCAGGAGATCAAAAGATTCACAGTTAACTAGTAAGAAGTAATCAAAACACTATGACAAATTCTGAAAGAGCCAAGCCTGTCTTCTCATTAAGCAGTGACAAAGCAAATATTTTTTCATTGTATGTTCAAGAAATGTAATTGCTATTTTGCAGTTTACTCAGGCACCTTCTTCAAATATACCTGATACATCAACTCTGTGCAAATACAGAAAGCACTGCCAGTTCTATCCCAGAATGGCTGAAAATCATGAAAAAAGAAGAGGCAGCCTGACCTTTATAATGGCTGTCGATACTTTAATAGATACCTTCCAGCTCTTCCACATTTACATGACAAGTACAGACAGTAAGACAAGAGGCAGGGAAAGCGGGGTTGGAGATACCCTGCTAGTGACAAATTTCTGGTGATCTGAACTGTTTTGATCTGATAAGTGATGGAAACACATGTCTGCTGAAATTCTCCTGTGTCAGTAGAGATCTTTCACTTCATGGTATTTTGTGCTAAATACAAACCAGTAAGTTCAAGACACACAGATATAATAGGAAGTGAATATTAAAATTAGAAGGCTTATGAATTGAATGATGAAGATTCTGATTTGTGGGTCTACACACTTCAGTGTTTTCCTGATTTCCTTGACACTAATGAATTGAATGATGTAGATGATGATTCTGGGTTCTACACAATTCAGCATCTGCCTGATGTCCTTGACATCTGTTTTTAGGGCACATACCATAAGCGTTCATTGTTATGCCAATGACACCACTCTCTGGCCTGCCATTTCCACTGACCACTCCTGACGGGAAGTCTCATCTCTGTCATGGTGCCAGCTGAAGTGCAACTGTGGATGTCACTGTATTTCTCAAAAATGAAAGCTGAAGTGTTGAAAATTGGCTCTCTCTTCATTTATTACAATCTGCTCTTTTACTTTAAATATTTTTTTCTTCCATCCTTCCAAAATTATTAAATGCTAAATGATATAGCAGGGTTGTGAGGAAAATAGCTTAAGGAAAACACCTTAGGCACCTTGTTTTTCTAATGTAGCATTAGAAATTGCTGCTGAAGAGCATGCAAAACAACAGCAGTGAAGGAATTTAACACTAAGTTTGTACCTGCAGTTTTTTAATTACCACCTAAAAGTAGTGGTGAACCATGAGATTTCTTAATCCAGCCAGATTGAAAGGTGGTCCTGGATTGAAGAACGATTAAATCTACCTGTTTCCATTAATGTATCTGAAGGTTTCTGTGATTCCTTCAGAATTCCATCTATCACTTTCTAGCTGAACGTGAAATGAACTTGGTATTACTTGAGGTATAAAGAGCAAAGCCAGGCAACTCCTGTAATTCTGCAATAGTAACAAAATGAGAATGAAGCTGAGGAAAAGACAAGGGGAGAAGCACTCAGGCAAGCAAGCTTGAAGAAAAAGAGTTAGTATTGTCATATGGCAGTGATAGAGAACAACAATCTAGGTGAGATAAAGCCCATAGTTTATTTTTATGCTGCTAACAGCTCCATGTGGGCTTTGAGCCACTGGCTGCAAGCAGGTAAGTGAGAGAAGAGGAATCAAAAGTATCCATGCAAGTGAGGCTCATTTCTTTCTTTTTGCTTTTGTTTTAGTGCCAAGGTGTGTTTTAAAATATGGCAAAACAAAAGAGTCTTTAAAAGTCTTGTAGGGTTCTGGATCAACAAGGGGACTGCCTGTGCATCTGCTAGAGCTCTTCAGTGTTGTGGTGCTAAATGGATTAGAAAAACCTTGGATAAATAGGTGGGAATGTAGCAAATTATTAAAACATACTTTAAAGGTCATTATCTTTAGGTATGCGTCAAAAGGCTTTGCTGAATGGCACCTTTCAGGTGTCTGCTGCAGGGCAGTACTATGGAAACCATGACAGAAGAGGAATAATAAGATTCAGGCTGATATTCACAGGTTGGCAAAGGTGGATGGGGGAGTCGATGAAACCAATGAAAATTGGGCAGTGGATTAGTTACATCCCGCAGGTATTTGCCCTGTCTCTCCCAAGACATTCTCAACCCTGAGGCAAAAACATCTATTCCATTCACGAATCAGCTCCTGAACTGACACAGGCTTCAGCATGGTTTATTAAGAGAAAGCAAAATCTGAATTAGTTCACATTAGTGTGCCAGGCTGAAAAACAGCAAGTTGGGAGCTGATTTGTGAGTATATAGCTAATTCTGAATTGGCCATCCTTCTGTTTGAGAGATGGGTCCAACAGTTGAAGACAGTAACAACGTTAGCTTCCTGATTTTAATTCATGTCCACAAGTCTATCGGCATCACAGATATGCTAGAGGTTACCTCTTCTCCTTCTATAGTTCTATAGTTCTGTTTCTGCCATTAAAACACTACTTATATTCTCAAGGGCACTTTATAGGAACTCTTGTAAAACAAACAAAACAAACAAACAAAATAATAATAATAATAACAATAACAATAACAATAACAATAATAATAATAATAATAATAATAATAATAATAATAATAATAAAACACAAAGGCTAAAGTTCACAGGGAACTTAGGAAAGCTATTTATTTTAAACAATATATAAAATGTGAAAATATTCCTGTGACCTTTTTGAAATTATAAACTCTTTTTGGTATTTTTCTTAAAGAAGTCACAAAGAAGTGCATTACACATAATTTACATGCAGCAAAACTTTTAAAATTAGCATGATGTTGTAAAGATCTGCACATGACTTAAATGGGCAGTTAGCAATATGATTTATAGATTACTAATGCAGAGCCATTATCTGTTCTGCTATATTTTCATTTCAAGTTAATGGTATTGAAGTCAACAAAAGATTTCAGGCATAGCTTAGAAAATAATTTTAAAATAGCTATATAACTGAATTTAAGCATATGAACTACCCTCTAAAGACATATAGCAGACAATTTATTGCACTGAATCCAATGTTAATCTTATCACTGGTTTGTAGCCCTATGCAAATGCAAAACCACTATTGACTGATGTTTGCCAATGTTCTGCTGGAGTTTCTTCTGAACAAATTGGGAAGAAGAGGTAACAAAGAAGACTGAACTGTGTAGCTTTCACACCTCACTAAGTTTGTAAAAAATTTTTGACATCAGTTGAAGGAAGTCTTGGAGGTCACCTTGCAGACTAAAACTGGGAGCAATGTCAAATGCAATCATCTCTCACATATTTGAAACTTTTTGAGAGTAGTCTCAATCTATTAGTGAGTGGGACAGAATTGGGGTGGGTGCATTTGGGGGTTTCCATTTTTGGAATGACTCTGCTGGCAATTAGTAGATCACTAAGCATAGCCCTCCCTAGCCATTTAGGTAATTTAATATTATTAAATGTTTCTAAAATAAGAAGTGGGTTATAAAGTGTATCATTTAACTTAAGAATAATTTGTTCCATTATTTAAATTTACCCAAAGGATTTTGTCATGGTACAGTCTTGAGGAGTATGTACAACACTACTGTGCCTGTACCACTTGGGTGTTTAATTCCAGAAGATGCCATCATACTAACTTATCTTAGTTTTGATCATTTCAAACTTAGACATTTCCTTCCCATACTCATAGTCAGCTGCAGTACCCAGCACACAGGTCAAGGTCACCACTTTTGTCATACTTACGTGAAGTTTAGTGCTGCGTGGAGAGGACCAGACTGTGTGGAAGAAAATGAGCTGTATTTGTGCAAGAAGAGATGTAAAAATGCAGATGTTGCCTTTTTTAGCACCTCCTTCAATATTGAAGCGATTTCAATTAAAAATATTATCTAAAGATATATTGTCAGAGCACCATGAGCAGGACTGCCTTGTCCTGAAGACCATAACTAATCTTTTACCTTACTTATCTTACACATTATCATGTCAAAGCCTTGATCCCACTGTAACCCTGCTAGCCTCAGCCCTTACTTTGATGCTTTTATAATTCCCTGTGCTCCTTCTGCTTTTTGTGCCCTTTATCAATGGTATAAACTCCTTACTAAAACCACCATTGCACTCCAGTTTTCAGCCTAGGTCTCCTGAGCTACACAGAGGAAAAATATAACCCCTGACAGATTAGTTAATAGCTGTTCATTAATAATATTATCCTAATTTGAATCATACTCCTAAATTATAATGAAATATATATTTCTAACAGTAAGATTCTTCATCCAGACATAAAACTGCCAACTCTGGTCCTGTCTGATGCCATAAGCTTTGTTACATCTAGCATAGTAAGGTCACTGAGAATCTCAGCACAAAAAATATTTGCGTGCTAAGACTCAGAAAAACCTGCAGCTGAATCAAGAGTGAATCAGGTGGCAGAGGCTTCTCCGGGGCTAAAAATCTACTCATTTGAAAAGCAAAATTAAGATCCTCATCCCACACAGACAATTAAAGTGCCTTGTGCTGTTTTTTTTCTCCTGGAAAGAGTCCAGCAGAGGGCTACAAAGATGATACAGGGCCTGGAGCATCTTCTCTATGATGAAAGGCTGAGAGACCTGGGTCTGTTCAGCCTGGAGAAGAGAAGACTGAGAGGGGATCTCCTCAGTGTATATAAATATCTGAGGGGTGGTGGACAGAAGGATGTAGCCAACCTCTTCTCAATGGTTTGTGGGGATAGGACAAGGGCAATGGCTGCAAGTTAGAGAACAGGAAGTTTCGCACTGACATGCGAAAGAACTTCACAGTGAGGGTGACAGAGCACTGGAACAGGCTGCCTAGGGAGGTTGTGGAGTCTCCTTCTCTGGAGATATTCAAGGCCTGTCTGGACACCTACCTGGGCAGCCTGCTCTGAGGAACCTGCGTTGGCAGGGGGGTTGGACCCAATGATCTTTCGAGGTCCCTTCCAACCCCTACAGTTCTGTGATTCTGTGATTCTGTGATTTATTTTGTTTTATACCATATGATGGCCTCATGACCTGGTAATCACTCTGATTGCTACCTTTTCTTTGGAGTTTGCTTTGGAAATGTTATCTGGGGGGCTGGCTGAAGACTGGTGGTCACAGCAGAACTGGTGGGCAGAACTCTGACTGCCCCAGATCGCCAGTGATTCAGATCCATTCTGATCACAGCCCTGCTGTGCGGGCTTGTTTCCTGCGCCAGCTACACAACCACAGAGACTATACAGCATTTGGAAAGTGTTTTCAAAGAAGGCTTTGATAAATAAGTAAGTTGCAATCCTAGATTGCCTATTTTGGTGGGCCCAAAATTGTAGCTATTTGATTCAGTGCTGATTTACCCTTTGAATGGTAGCACATTCCCTCCCCGTCCTCCTTGGAAATACCTTCTTGAAATAAAAATCCGCAGAACTTCTACTTTCTGAGAAGAAAACCCACGTCTATTATATTTTCTTTGAAGTGACACCTGCCAGAGCAACAAACTGCTGTTGTGTGTCCTCCCCTGTTATCTAGAGGTAGCCATCCCTGGGGATATTCATCCTCAACATTTCCCTCTGCAGTGCAAAACTCACAACTCCAGCCACTGGATGTTTCATAGCTGGCCACAACACTTAAGACCCTGTGTGTGCCTGAGGAATTAGGTGTTGCCACTAGAGTTTCAACAAATGCCATCTGGCAGTTAAAATATTCTATTCCCAGCAAAAGCTAAGCACTTCCTTTTGTGCTTATTGTTCTGGAAAAAAAAAAAAAATAATAATAAATTGTCCTTGTCCCATCTGATTTGACCCAGCAGTGGGTAGAGTCAAAGCAACAAAATTTTGCTTCCCGGAGATGTCTGCTTAACCAAAACAGCAATAATTCCTACCTTCCCTTTACGTCTGGTGTCTCTGCTCCTCTTCCTGCTTTATTTCTCTCCTTTGGTCTTCCTGTAACTCCCTGCAGGATCACGCAGCAACATCAGTAATACCCATCTGCAGTGGGTGGAGGGGACCAGGGGCAGGGGCCGGCACTGAGCATCTCTGTGATGGAGCAGGACCACACCACAGATGAGCTTTGCTGTCAGCAGGATTTATTGCATAAGGACCTATGTGTTTAAAGGAACTTCAGTTTTATGATAAGATACCTGGACAAACATAAGTCTTAAGGGTATAAGTAATGCCATTAATTTTGATTATAAAAATTAAGCACATTCTTAAGAACTTTGTTTATTGGGAAGGGTGTTGACATTAGCACAGCTGTAAGTATGTGCTTATGCCTTAAAAATGATTTGTTGAGTCAACGTAACTGTTACATGTATGAACTGAAGTTTCAGAGCTGTGCCCCCCTCTCCTCAGTCCATACCATAAACACTTCAAAAGACCAAGATCATTAATTTAATTGGCTAATATATAAATATTGACCATGAACCTCTGTACAATTAACTTCACCAGAAATTCCAATAGTACTAGAACAACATCCCAGCCTGTTTTGTTTTTATAAACTATTATTTCAATTTGCCATTGGTGTTTCCTTTCTCTTACCAGCAGTCTGGAGGTTTAGGAGAGTACTTGTAAATGAAAGATTTGTGTTCACAAGTGACCAGGCTACTCAAGATTTTAAGCATTTTTTTTTTCATAAAATCATTGTAATTGCAGCTCCCAAACAGACTGCAGTTCTTTGTTAGTTATTTCTCATTATAGAGATGATTTTGAAATATTACTCTTGCTTTCAAATGTAGCAGTCTGCTTAAATTTATAATGAGCTATTTTTGTTCCGTAACACTATTGCATATTGTTTTTTTTTGTTTGTTTGTTTTGTTTTGTTTTCCTTGAAAGTGCCTTTATTTCATTTTTTTATTATTATTTTTATTTTTTGATAAACCAATAGATCTATATTTATCCATGCAATATCTGTTGAAATGTGACAGGAATGCTTGATTTCATGTATCTTGTACCTCCAGATTTTGGATATTTCTATCACCAGCTTCTTTTCCAATCAATCAGTTATTATGTAGTTTCTTTCTTTTTTTCTTTTTTTATACAGCAAATATTTTCCCATGATATCTTGCAGTTATATATTCCTAGCAGCACAATTACAGGAATTGTTAACAAGATAATAAAATCTCTGCCTACCCAAAATAACTTCTAAATGATTTCAGTATTATAGAGCTTTTTATTGAGGGCATCTACATAAATTTATCTTTGTGTTATTGTTAATAATTACTGTGCATGCAATTATTTCCTTTTCATCTCTGAAAGGCAGAGCTGGTACCCACACAGAGTGGCATGTCATTACAGATCGTGCTTTGGTAGAGATGCTGACAGGACCTCTCTCATCTGCCCAGCTGTTTATTATGAACTTAAAAGCAGCTGCACATTGTTAGGCAAAGCAGCCAGTGGGATTCGACAGAGGCCAACAGGGAGTGGAGTCAGAGCAAGGGAAGCAGCTGGCGATACTGTATTTTCTCATAAAACTTGTAGGGATATAATGGCTTCAGACCATGCACTCTGCAGTTTCACTGGGGTTGAGCCAAAGTTTCCAATGGATATTAGGAAGGAAGACAGACACACACGCACATGCACACACAGGTAGGAATGCATGCTGAAGCCTTGTGTTAACGAGTTTTGCCTTGTCAGAGAACCAGTTAAAAAACAAATTTGAAGGTAGTCTCAACTCTCTGAGTCTCTTTCTTAACCGTTGCTTTACCTGCATAGCAAAATTTTCTTTATTGGTTGCTTCGCCCATTTGAAATACATCAGTTCTAAAACTAATGAAGATGGTTGAGTGGGTGGCATTGGTAGTAGGGTGATGGCTGGACCAGATGATCTCAGAGGTCTCTTCCAACCTGTGATTCTACATGACCTGCCCTGAAATAGCAGAATTAAGAGTAAAAATCATAATCCTAAAAATGAAGAGCTAGTATTTGCCATGTATCTTAAAGCATTTCCCTACTGGCATAGATGGTAAAGAGAGAAACTAGACTTAGAGTGGGAATCAGCTAAAATAACCAACCGGAAAGACAATGCCCCTCTTTTCTCAGTGGCCTAGGTAGGTGTCAGAGACTATTTTATGCCTCCAAAACGGAGGAAGAGGGAGGGGGAGAGAAAGATCTGCAAGAGCATCAACGTCAAAATGTGCACAAGAAGGGCTGGGAGGATGTAGGAGAGCTAGAGGAAAGAGTGGGTTAGGATTTGGAAGATATGAAAGGTCCCCTGAAGACTGAGGCTTGACTTGTGCAGTAAGAATCCTAGAGGATCTGACACCTCTACAGCAGGCCTCTAATCAATTTTAATTTATTTAGCTGACTTCCACTTTTGTAGAATTAACTTCTTTCCAATTAGGCTTGCCCTTAAAATAAAATGCCCTTGATCTTTGCTAATATTTGTAATGGAATCCAAATCCCCAAGGATAAAGATATTAGGATTCAGAGGCAAGTTTCTATTCTCATTTTTATATTTACTTTTCTATTACTTTTCTTTTGAATTAATACACTTCTCAGCCTGGATTCACCCTTGCAAGTCCATGAAAACCAACTACAAAGCTGCCCTCCTCCTTCCTGCTCTCCCCATACACAGCCATGTTGTGAAGGCAGCAACCTCCTCTTCATCAAGAGACACTTTCTGGGTGCATAGTAAGAATTAGGCTGTTTCTGAAGTTTCAGATTGAAATTAAAGCTCCTTCCACTTTCCATAAACAGAGATAGAGAGGAAGGGAAGTCTTACCTGAATTGGTACCATGGGTTTTGAAAACCGTCTTTGCCTTTTCTTCATACCTGAAGATCTGGTCATCCCCTCAGTGGTGAAGACCATTTTCAAGTGGCATTTTGGGCAGAACCTTCTATGTCTTGATTATCTGAAATAATATAGTGTCCTCCAACAAAATAGATCTTCTATCAAATGCATCTTCATTTTAGGAGTAATTCAAAATTGTTTTACAGTCACTAGCTATAAAATGCAAAATACATTCAAAGTACTGTCGATGTATATTATTAAGATTTGCTTTCATGAATCTCTTAAAGTCCCCAGTTCTGACCAATATCACTACTTTCAGCAGCACAGACTGGGAGTGAAATACCAGATTGGAGGATAGACATTTACTGGTGTAGCGAGGTGCCATATGAAGCAGGGATGGATCAAAAGAGGCTGAGAGTGTTTGATTATTATATGAAATTAAATGACTCATAAAGCACTTTAAAATGGGATCAAAATGAAAGAAAGTGTAAAGATTAAGTTGCTGTTCAGTTTCTGTGCAAAACTTATCCAGACATTGCAAAGCAGACCATTCTGAATGCTCTTCTAATCTAAACTATATACACATTGATCCTGGAACATTGCTCTGCTGATGGTAATCAAAGCTTGTACAGAAACTTCTCTGAGGCAGTGTTTCCAAGTACTTCTAGCTCAGAGGAGGGGTGTAAGCAAAACACTTTTTTCCCCACACACAGGAAACCTTTTTACTTTTCCCATAAGCTTTTTACTACTTGGTTCTGAGAATGGCAGGAGACAGGAGTTTGCATGTTCCAGATTTCCCTGCTACCACACAGGAAGGTAAGCTAAAGAAAACATGGAACTTGACTAAAACTTCGTGGTGGCAGCAGCTGTATCAAACCCAAGGGAAAAGAGGAAGATGCTAAAAAAGGAAATGGCATGAAAGTGGCACTCTCCCACACCTTACAATTACAGTTAGTCTAAGGCCACAATAAACTCGCAATGTCTCATTACAGATGTGCCCATTGAGCTAGTTAATGAGCGGGTGTTCATTCAGTCACAGAGCAAACCTGTTCCACTGCTGTGGAAAAAAATACGTGGTCAAAATATCCAAGGGCTCTTACCCTCTGGGCAAGACTGCCCATATGAGCAGTGGGGTTGAGAGAGATTGGCAGGCTCCTCCTGCAGCCCAGTCAGGTGAAATATTGTAGGACAGGGCTACATGCAATTTGACTAATGCTCTGCTGGAAAGACGTAAGAGCTCCTCCAGGCCAGCTTCATTCCCTTTCCTTCCCAGTCCTGTCCATCTCCTCTTGCAAGAAGACAGGGAGAGAGACCTGCCCCTTAACACCATGCCCCGTGGGTAACGATGCATGCTGCACACAGCGTGGCCTTTGCAGAGGCCAGGGCAGGGCTGCCTCGAGTGCCTCGCAGCAACCCTTGCAGGCAAGATCAAGGCCAGCGTGGGAAGATGACTTGTTGCTTCCCTGTCACTGCTGAGGCAATTGTCATTAATTCCCTGCCCTTTCACCTGTGCATAGCAGTCATATTCACCAGGGACCCGCTTTAATGAGTAGCACTTAGTGCACAGACAGACTTCTGTCATTGCCCACAGCCCACCGGCTTTTCTCTCTCATTTTTCAGACTTCAGCCCCTGGTGTGTTGTAGGAGAGCTGCACACCCAGGGAGTGAAGGTGGTGTGCTATTTGTCTGGGGCAGCTTTTCTGTGCCCAGGGCATCTGTAATTCCCATAAATGAGGGGAGTTGTAGGACCCTAGCAAATGTCAAATAAGTGGAAAGAATTAAGTGGCATAATGAATGAAGCTGTCATTAAGCATAACGTAAGCACTTTCTTCATGTTATCTGAAGTTATCTAGACTGACAAGTAAGCAATGTTGTTATCAAGCACTTTAACAAAAAGGGATGCCATCTGCGTGCAATGCACTGGAGCCACAGATGTGCCATGTTTAAATAAACTCTAGCATAATAATAACTCTAGCTCTTGACCAGCCCAGTGTATAAAATCAGTGAGTCTGCTTTGTCAATTAGTGTGGTGAGGAGTGCTCTCGTCTCCCTTCTGTTGGCCCAATTAAAAAAGAAAGCTTTTTTTTTTTTTTTTTTTTTCCCTTGGACCACTGCCCTCAAAATACTCTTGCACAAATTCATGTGAAATGTTTCATATTCCATCAATCAAGAGTTTTACTGTTGGAAACATGGACAGTTCCTATGCTAGTCTTTCTTCTGCTTGCTGCTCTGGTGATTTACTACAGACCTCACTCATTCACACTGGCCACTGGGGGATCACTTCCCGTGCTTGTAAAATCCTCAGAGGGTTCATGTAGTCACATGCCACCTCTGGCAGCTGCTGTATTGGACAGAGATAAGAAATTCTTTGATAAGACAAAGGATCCAGTTTTACAGAAGTTTACAGCCCTGCTGGGAGGCAGTGATTTAGTGATCACAGATGAGTGATGGGTATATCCACAATATTCAGTCACAGCAAATGTCAGTGTATTTGCACATCCTCCCGGGACAAACACACACCACTTTTGGGAGCTCACCCCACACTGAAAGCCTTTGCACACAGAGAAAGAAGTTCTCCTGGACCTGGAGATTTGTTCTACAACAGGAAAAAAAAAACATTCATTACAGAGGGGGGAGAAGGAATGAGACTCTCTGGGGCATGTGCAGGATGGTAAGAGATTTAGGGAGGACTGAGAAAGCAAATACAAATTCCTTCCTGTAAACTTTCAAAACAGGATGTAAGAGGGCTGGGTTTAAAATTATCAAGTTCTTCTAACGTCTTGGCAGATCTAAGCCTTGGCTCCATGCTAATTTTCTGTATTCCGGTAAATGGCAGCACATGAGGGGAAAAACCCACACACCTCAATAAAGCACTTGGTGTACAAGAAATTTGGACAGCAGTTTGGTACCAGCATGTCACTGAACAGTGCTTTTAAAGGCAGTGTTTATGATCTAAAATCAGCAATACAACATCTCCGGGTTCAATTGACCTCCAAGCTTGAGTCTGAATATCCAAGATGCATGTTAGCTCTTCTGGAGCTTTGATCTGTTAGAGAGAAAAATAGAATTATCATCACATTCAGCCCAGACGACAGATGATCTGATATTTTAAAAATACTTTTGAGATGCCGAAGTTGAGGACAGAAGTATGCTGCATTCCTAATTAAAGGGAATAAGAAGTGTAGTTTGATCAGCATGATATTCCAGCTGAAAATAAAGCACCTAAAGATGATGTTGTTAATAGCTAATGAAAGAAGTGCTAGCACATGAGATGTACACTGACTGACTGGCCAAATCTCTCCCTGACAGAGACAATTTAATTACATTTCTTCACGATAACATCACCACTTGCAGGACTGTGGGAGTCTGTCAGCTCCTAATTTAAATCATTATTTTTGAGGTTGAAAATATTCACCCATCCCAAATCACAACAGGCACAGACATGACATATCATATGAAGTGCCAGACAAGAGATACACATATATATTTATTTTTTTTTCACAAATAAGAAATACTTTAATCCTCTGAAACGTGATTGAACTTCAAACAAAACACAATATTGTCAATTTCACTTTCAGTGTTCAAAAAATAATGTGCATCACTCTCCTCTCCCAAATTCAAGATGTTGACTTGTCATAACATTATTTACATATACACACAGATAGATATATACACATAGTTATATGCACATACATGCGTACACATACTTATCTGCTTATATACACGGGTATGTATGCATGGAGATATAAGTTCACATACGTGTATATATATACACATATATATACATACAAAAGGAGCCCCTCACTTCTCCTCTTGATTTGCAAACTATTTTAGTAAAAAACTGCTTATGAAACAGAGAACTTGCTTTCCATCTATGACTAGGCCAGAAACTTCTGTTTCTTTGTTTTTCAGACTTTTTTTTTTTTTTTTTTTTTTTTGTAGCGCAGTCTGACATTTTAGGACTTTGAGAAAATGTTCCAGAAATCACACTGTATTTGTTAGGACTTTAGTGTTAATAATTGAAGATCAATGCAATGTAGGCTTAGCAAATTACTGGGTTTGTTTAAAAAATCACTTCAGTTCAGAGAAATGGAAAATAATGCTTACCTTTAACAATTATTTCCAAGACATGTATTAAAGTACAATTAAAATAAATCGGTTGAAGTCAAAACACTTTATTCTGAAAATGCCAGCAGGGGATGTGTCAACATGATGAAAAGCCATTTTCCATCTTCCTTCTAAAATAGGTTTCCAGTGAAATTTTCCATTTCCCAGAAGATGTCCACATGAGCCAGTCCATCATGTATAGCTGGTAGACATGTGTCTGTGTAGTTGTTGCTTCAGGCACTGGGACAGCAGATAGAAATGGAGATGGGATAGTCTGTGTGCAGCCATGGTCCCACCCTGTCTGCAGGCCATCTGCTGCCTATAGCTTGCCCACGGGTATATGGATAAAACTCGCTGTTACCACAGTGTTTTATGCAATGTACAAATTCATTGTTCTATGGGCTGGGCACAAGTGTATTGGGCGTCCATGTCCAGGTTTTGGTAGCAGGGGGGCTAATGGGGTGGCCTCTGTGAGAAGAACCCAGCAGTTGCCCCATGTCAGTAATGAGCCATTTCCAGCTGCTCCAAAAGGGACCCACTGGCCAGAGCTGGGCCTGCTGGAAAATAAAACAACAAAAATTGCAGCACAACACCAGCTGTGAGAGTGAAGAGTACAAAGCAGCCCTGCAGCCCCCAGGTGAGTGCAGCAGGAGGGCAGGAGGTGCTGCAGGCAGGCAGCAGCAGTTCCCCTGCGGGCTGTGCAGGGAGAGGCCCCTGGTGGAGCAGGCTGTCCCCCTGCAGCCCATGGGTCCCCCATGGAGCAGATCTCCACGCTGCAGCCCCCCCATGGGTGGAGGAGCCCCCGGTGGAGCAGGTGGATGTGGCCTGGAGGAGGCTGCGGCCCACGGAGAGCCCCCGCAGGAGCAGGCCCCGGGCCGGAGCTGCAGCCCGTGGAGAGGAGCCCCCGCAGGAGCAGGAGGTCTGGGGGGAGCTGCCGCCCACCCGTGGGGGACCCGTCCTGAGTCTGTTTTGCCCATGACAGTAACTGTTGAGTTATCTTCCTGTCCTTATCTCAACCCTTGAGCCTCTTCCAACATCTTTTCTTGCCCTTTCCTTTTGAGGAGGGGGAGTGAGAGAGCAGCTGTGGTGGAGTTCAGCTGCCCACCTGAGTAAAACCACCATGATGAGATAAAACAAATTGGGTGATGGTGAGAATCTCATTGCAGCTGCCAGAGTTCATTGTAAGCCTCCTCTGATGGTGTCGCTGATGCACACCAGGGTATCGCTCTGGATCTCCTGCAGTGGTCCTTTGCAGAATTTCTAACATACCAATGAGTTAAGGCTCTTGGAACAAATTTGTCTCGTACATCTGTTCAGTGGATTTCTGTTGGTACAAAACCCAAATGTGGTACTTGCTGGCAGCCAGCACTCATATGCACTAACGTCTGTTTTAACCTCAGTTTTAATGTTTGATGTAATTATTTAAAATGCTGCAATATGAAGTGAAATGAGATAATGCTTCTTTTAATGTTCCCTTTAAAAGATAAAGATATTTCATTTTTTCTCGCTTAGATCTGGCGTGAAAATCTTGATTGAAATGAAGTTTCAACAAAAGTGAAGAAAAATATTAACAAAGGTTTGAGCGAATTATTTTCTTGTGGCTTCTGATAAGCATTCTTTCATTGAGCAAGAGTGAGTAAGGGAACCTGAGTTTCCTTTTCACTCAAACAAATTGTCGTACCCATATATGCTCTAAAATGATCATATTCTTTAAATTCACCACACACACACAAAGCATATTCAGCTTTTAAGCAATGATAAGGAAACCATTAAAACATAAATTTCAGCAAGCATCTAGAGCTTTCATTTGTTCAAATCTACATGGCATGGTATTTCCTCATTTCATAAACAATGTATTCACTTTGAATGGGGCTTTAGATGCTGTATGTGTTGCAAAAGATAATGACTTGAAGCAACTCAAAGGTGCCTATAAGGATGACATGAAAATAAATACCGTAGCAGTGAAATCTGCTTTAGAATTTGGCCATTTATTTATCCATCTTCAGTTATTAATCATGATAGGCATAAACACAAATTATTTATTGATGTTATGTTATCTCTCTGGCAGTATGGGTGCAGTGCTGTGCAGGCACGAGGTTTGCTGCTTCTAATGAAATCCCCTTTCCATGGAGGGCTCCCAAAAGCATTGTAGCCAGTGGGAATAAAAATGCATATGCCTAAAACGAGTGACACTCAGGTTTTAGGCCTGCCTGTCTGCCTGCTTTCCCTCTGACCCCAAATTAAGCCTCAGAAGGTGTAGCTTTTAAGACAGATACTGGGTACATTGTACCTTCTCACAATTAGTAGAAAGTGCTGTTTTGTAATTAAAGGATAAAGTGGGGCATGATGAACATATGGATAAGGAGACCCTTAATAAGTGATGGAGACTTCAAAAGAAATTGCTAATTAGTATGCATTTGATGTATACTATACCAATTTTAAGACTTTGCCTGGAATAAATTGCTGTGTTGGGTGTTGGAAGGAGTGGTGAGATTAGCATTCACAAAGGGGGCAATTTTCTGTCTTCTTGACTCCGTTAAATGGAGGAAATAACTTCCAAGGCTGAAGCAGTAGTTAGCCCATCAATCACTCTCACAGCTGGAAACTGGGGATCCCAAGTGCCGAGATGAGTTAATCCTCTGGTTAATAAGTTCATAGTGGCACCATATGGTGCCGGGCCACTCCACACTGGGGCAAGGACAGCGCTGTTTACACAGGCGTGCTGCTTTCTCGGGTACCGCCCCGCTGGCAGATCCCTTTGTTCTGGAGGATCAATTTACTCTGCAGAGTAAATTGGCTGAATTGATCAGTTCAGAGCACGTAATTGTTGGCTAATCCCGGGGAATCATGTCCTGCCCGTACAGGAGA
Organism: Anas acuta; assembly: GCF_963932015.1. Taxonomy (NCBI): domain Eukaryota; kingdom Metazoa; phylum Chordata; class Aves; order Anseriformes; family Anatidae; genus Anas; species Anas acuta. The sequence goes on from NC_089017.1 coordinate 73,615,022, forward strand.
GACAAAGGGTGCTGGCAGCCAGCGAGGTCCTTGCACGGTCCTACAGGCTCTTTGCTCTCCACGTGATGGGCAGGCAGCCTGTATTGACTTCAGCTGATGGAGGTCTTGGAAGGCCCAGCCTCCTCCAGCAAGGATGTTTTGGGTGCCCCTGCCCACCTGCTGCCACTAATTCTTCCTGGCCAGGCAAGAGCATGCTGTTCGATCCCACCAGCTTCATGGGTGCCCAAGCAAGCTGCAAAGCAGTGCTTCTTCCAGACCCAAGCACCGAGTCAAATCGGTCTGCAAATACACAAAGCATCCCCCTTCATCTTTTTTTTTCTTTCCAAAATAAAGGGTAACTTCTTCTTTCATGCTACCAAAGGAAAAAAAAAAAAAAGAAAAAAGAAAAAAAAAAAAAAGCAAGCATAAAAAATAATATATTCCAAATATATTCCAAAATATCAAAATAATACATTTTCTGCAACATCACTAATGCAGCATTAAGTAGAGTTTTGCAACAGTAGGATTGTAGCACTGATGAAATTCAAAACCCCTTTTGTTAGAAGGAGTGTCTTTTCTCTACAACAGCTTCTTGGTGTAGTGTGTGAGGACTTTTCTTAACTTTATTTTGCTTTTTGTTTCGATCCTTTTGAAATTTGTGGATTGAACTTGAAGGATGTATAAGACCTGGCATATATATATAAGTATATATATATGTATATATAAAATACTCTCTCTCTGATCTATACTTCAAATCTGAACTGAAAAAGCTACCTCATAGATGGTTGACTTGTGAATCAAATAGTTTTGGAAGTATTATATTCACTTTGCTGTATGTTGATTCACAATATTCATTTGAGTATGTAGAACTCATCATTTTGACAGCCAAACATCATTGTCTTACTAAAACAAAAAAAAAAACAGGAACAGGTAAATATTTCCATTTTCCCTCCCTTATGTTCCCTTCCAATCCTTTCCCTTTCCCCTTGCCCTAAATCCTGCTCATTCATTTTAACAAGTAAGTGCTGGAAGGAGACATGGGCTCTTGGGAATTTTTACCCAAATTCTCCTAAACTGCAATGAAATTTTGTCTCATCTCTTTTAATTTGTAAATCAGAACTGGAGTTCAGAAAAATACTGTTCAGACAGCTACTAGGATGGATTAGAAAGTATCAGTAGCAAGAACAGTGTATGCTACTTCCACTGTGCTTATATAAAAGTCTGACGAGGGTTTTTTTGCAACAAGTAGAGCAAGGGCACACTAGATCAGGCAAGGAGCATCTCTTCATCCGCATTTTACTTTTTCAGAAAGTAGAATTTTGCATGAAGTGTAAACAATTGAAAATATGCCCCTGTTCTGCCCTCTTTGCCTTTAAAATGACCGCAACATCAAAATAAGATGCACTTTAGGCTTTTTGTTTTTCCTCTGTGGTTTGGAAATTTTCATCTTCTGGCACATGGGGCAGGACCGTGGATAGGAGCTCCAGGCCAGGGCTTGGGTGTGCCCGACAGCATTTGGGCAGCTGCACCAACCTACCCAGAGCTGGAAGATTGAGCGACCTAATGCAGAGAGAGCTCAGCCTCGAAAAGCAATTACATAATTGTCACAAGGCAGAGTGAACTCTCAAATTGTCCTTCCTGAAGGTTTCAATAATTTCTTGCTTTATTAAAGTCCCCACAAGAAAATGAGCTTGCAGAAAGTGCCTGACCTTATGCTTCATCACCTTGCAAAATCCACAATGCTGTCACTGCAGAAGAACAAAGGGAGTGGCAAACAAAAAAAAAGCTGATTTGCTCTCTGCCTTTAGAAGATATCTGAATGACAGTTTCCTGTTTTGCTTGAATATGTCCCTTGGACATATAATAAAAGCAAAAAGTGGCCCTCTTTTGGCTTGTAGACATAAAGAATCACAATTACTGGGAGAAGTGATCTCAAATAGCCCTTCTGATACCTAAAAGATGTAAATTGTACAAAGAATTGAAGTATATAAACGTTCCTGCTTCTTTGTAAGCTTAATACAATTTTCCTCTGAAGAAAAGAGGTTCTTCACAAGAATCAGCTTCAGAACTAACCCCATTGCTGGAGCTTCAAATTCCTGGCTGCAGTGGTAGAAAAATGTTTGTTCCACTTTTCCTTTACTCTTTCAAAGGACAATTTGTCAAGTCATCCAGTTCCCATATTTTGAAACTGGCTGTGTTTGCTCAGACCCTTGTAAACCAGTCCTCCCATGTTCATGTGCACCTGACAGACAGTATGGGCTGGTTGCAGGTGATTTAAGCCAAGTCATTTGCACACTCATAGGAAAAGATCATAAGACAGCCTTTACGTGTAACACAGAAAAGTGGAAATTATCAGATCCAGTTGCCAGGCACCTAGATTGCTCAGGAATTAAGAACAATTCTGCCTTTCCAGTTGCACTCTTTTAGCTGAGAGTGGCACAGGAGGTGAGAGTCTGATGACTGGCCCTACCTGCTTGTGTCCAATTTACTCTGTATATTTTGGAGATTTATATTTGAATATCGAGCGCGAATCTTGGCAGCCCATAATTATGCTGCCAATTTAGGATATTTTGCTCAATATTTTGCTCAGGCATGTGCTTGAGCATGATGATCTGACACCTAGGCACAGACTGATGACCCCAGGTAAGAAAGCAGTGGGGCCAGACCCACTTCCCTCATGAAAAATAAAATGTGTTACGCAGTCCTAGGCTCCGGTTTGCACAGTACTAGCACCAAGTGACCTGTTAAACGATGACAAATCCTTCGGCTCCTGGCTTTAGACCTCTGACCTCTTGACTTCAGGCTGTATCCAGGGAGCAGTCTTGTCAGAAGAATGCAATAAACGGCTTGTAGTCTAGTGGCCTCGAAAGAAAATACATCAAAACCAGCTGTTACACCACCAGTCGTCAAAGGCTGACAACATGTTAACTAAAATAAGGCCTTTTTATTGTGTGGGCTTTTGCAGTCGCTGAAGGTCCCTAGCTGCTCCCCCTGCCCCCTTTCATGGCAGTAAATGCCATTCCAAGTATATCTTCTCATCCTTTTAAACTGTGAGTACGAGCTGCTCAATTGCCCTCTCTTTCTCGTTTTAATTAACTGTGTTGGACTGTGCTTCTTGGCTGTGAGCTTTATATCCAGCTTTGGGCAGTGTCAGAGCACAGTGAAGTGACTTGTCAGTTCATTTCTGCATGTCCACTTCACTCTGACTTGCACTTAAACTTTATTTTGGTTCTAATTTAGAGTTTCTCTCTTGCTCTCTGTTTTCTTTTGGAAACATTAAATAGAGGTCCAAGAGATTTATGATGGAATAAAATTTTCATTTGCCTCACTGGTTCCAGTCCTGGCACCTGCAATGATTTGAGACAGAAGTTAAAATAGTCTCCTTGCTTTCCTAAAGTCCTACTCAACCCAACTTGGCCAGAGACCTGCTATGTCTCATGTATCCTCTTGTCCCCTTTCTTCTCAACCTCCAGGATCTTGCTTTTCCAACTCTTTTGGGACATCTTTTAGGATGAGGAGCCAGGAGAATAGAATAGAATAGAATAGAATAGAATAGAATAGAATAGAATAGAATAGAATAGAATAGAATAAATAATAAAATAAAATAAAATAAAATAAAATAAAATAAAATAAAATAAAATAAAATAAAATAAAATAAAATAAAATAAAATAAAATAAAATAAAATAAAATAAATAATAAAATAAAATAAAATAAAATAAAAAATAAAGTAAAATAAAATAAAATAAAAAATAAAAAACTTGAAATCACCAGTTTGTGTTAGTTTCTGTTATTCCTTCAACTGTTACCTCTCCTTAAACACATGGGAGACCAGATCTCAGGTCATCAGTATTTCCTCCTTTTTTCTCTGAGTAGTCTAATTAGAGGCTGATGCTTAACTGTTAAACTTCATTATTAATTTAAAAGTTAACCCTTTTTTCACACAGTGCCTTGGGAACTTGGCATTTAATTTACAAGAATGGATCACTTCTAAGTTGATGAACTAAAATTCAGTCAAAGAGATGCCTAACTGGTGTGCAATGGGTCTCACAACAAATAGACAAAAGGGGGTCAAGAGAACAGAATTACCTTTTAGTGCTTCAAAAGTGAATATTCTTTAGAGCAATTTTACAACTCTGATTATAAACAAAATTTTTAATGTACTCAGAATATATATCTTTCTATTTGAAACTCCATCAGGCATAGGACTCTACCACACTGTCTGCAAGAAGCACCCTTATTTTTGTTCCACTGTATATGTAGGGTGATAACTCTCTCAGTATCTGGAAATATAGGCTAAAATTCTCTGCTTTTGACTGTTCACTTTAGCGATGTACAAGAAAAGAAACAAATCCACTTTTTCCATGACAAGGCAGAACACCAACTGAAAACGAACTTGGGAAAATAATCTGATAAAAAGTTTCTTGGATTTTGAAATTATTTTTTGTGTACATTGGTCTTGATCCAAAGGGGGGGGGGGGGGGGGGGGGAAAACACCTTTGTAAGAAAATAAAAGAGACTCTTTTAAACTTTTTTAAGTATAGAAGAAATAGATCTTTCTATGCCAGCTTAAAGGAGCATGTGTCTCTTACTGTTTTGGAAAGTGACACATTGTGCGGTGGAGTAATGGGAAGGGTCATTGCCATAACCTATGTGGATCATAAGTAAGGGAGTAGAAAGCAAGGAATGGCTGACATTTTTCATTTCAGAGAAACACTGAGAGCAAGGAAGTGATTGTCCCAAGACTTCCTTTTCTCTAGCTTTGCATGTCTGATTTATTTCATACAGAAAAAAGAATCTGCTTGCATGCATATATATGCATGCTTGCCAGCAGATTAAGTAGGGCCATTTTAAGTATTTACTTATTTTCTATGATTTCAGAAATGTGCTTACCCCTGCAATGTGAAGGATTGCAAGGTTAATTCCTCAGTATTGCCCAGGAAAACAAGTACAAGCTCTTCCCCAAGATGTACAGCTCTTTCATGTTAAATAATTCATTTCAGTCTTGTTAACTACATGGTGGTCTGGGAGCCATCTCCACTGGCACATATATTGCTTTCTGTTTTCACAAAACCACTTCCAAACAGACATCAGACAGAGCTCAGCTGCCACGTGCACCAGAACGAGCTACCCAGGCACAAAGCCAGTGCAGATCTGACCTGCTCCCTGCCTTCAGAGCCCTGTGGCACCATGATGCTGCCCAGATGAAGCTGGAAGCAAAGCATTTTCATTCTGGTAAGAGAAAAGCTGAAGGACAACTTCAAAGAAAAGCTCTTGCTTCTTACCACACCGGAGGGCTGGACCTCAGCCAATTCAAAGCCTACAACCAGCCCTCCTCCCTACCAAAATGAAGCAAAGAGAGGTTCTGAGCCAAATGCTCTAGGATGGTCAAACTAATCCCCTTCATTTATTCTGGAGACAAGCTATGTCTGGAGCTGATTGTGGTTCCCTAATTTCATAGCTTTCTGAAAGATGTGTAATCCCCTAGGGGACACACATGAACATCTGTGCAGATTTTCACAGGAACTTAGGGACAGCACTGCTGAGAAAGCTCACCCGCTGCAACACACTTCTATCCATGGTATGTCTGAAGGGGGCTGGTACCAAGTGGGGACTACACACAGCATGAAAAAAATCCACTTTTTTTTTTTTTCTTTTTCTGGGTGTTCATGTGTTACACTTCCTTCCTGATAAATGGTGTTTGTCAGTGGGAGTGTGTCTCCTTGCAGCACAGCTTTCATTGGCCTGTCCAAGAATGCCAGAGCCCTATGAACCTTACAGGGAGCAGTATTATGGTCCTCTGCAGCTGAAGATGCCCATCAACAGCATAGTACTGTTTCAGTAATCCCATCTTTGCTTTTCTGGCCTCAATCATGTCCTCTTTAAGAATTCAGCAAAAGGTATGAAAAAGAGGTATTTCCAGTGCCCTATTTGAGGATGCACTGGGTAGAGAAATACTCATCCAAAAATTCCTCACGGTTGGTTGTGTGAGGACATTATTTTTGGAAAATGAAATTGACTTTTTTTTTTCTTTCCTTTGCTAATTCACACTTGTGATTTCCCTAAATAGTCCCTGATGTTTAAACGGGGCAGTAGAAGTACCAGTGCTACTTCTCCTCCCTCTGGATTAGCTTCCTGAGGAGAAGTAACTCATCACCAGTCAGCCCATGGATGTCTGGTGTCTTCAGCTAAACACTACCATGCACAATTGCTAAGAAAATAAAACAGAACAAATTAGCCTTGGGAAAATGGTCCTGCGCTTTCACACATTCTTTTCAAGTTTTCTGTGCTCTGAACTAGTTCAAAATTTATAAAACTGGAAAATACACTTCTACTTTATAAATGCATAATACAAGGAGTCAACATTTATATTATGTCTGCAGCTATTATGCCTGTTTTACACAATGCATTTGAAAATGATTACCTTTATATAAATCATTACTGCTATGTGACACTCAAAGTCTTATGAAAGGTATTGAGACAACTGCTCATTGTAACCTTTAAACCACCTCCTTACATCTATGAGGTCTGTAAAGGGACTTTAAAATGTGTGAAAGTATTATTTAGTCCCAGATTAAAGATCTTTGCCCTCCATTAACTGTAAAGTGGTTTCAATATAAATGCCTGTTTGGTTCACTCTCTTTAACAGAGAGCAGCTGAATGAGACTGCAAAACCATACCTTTGATAGTTCTGCCTCGAGTTGAGCTTTCATTTTGGACAGTTGTCTTAGTAACAGGAACGATCTTTGCATTTTTGCTAGTATATCTGTTGTGTACTGTGTCCTAAGCAGGTTTTTCTACAGATATTTGTTTGTGAAAACCAAGCTCGAATCTCTGCTGTTGCCTGAAAAATTATTCTCTAGACTGAAGTGTGTGTTTTAGAAACCACCGATGTAGAAACTGACAGCCTTGGGGGTGTAGGCATCGTTGGCTGAGTCACTTGTAAGCTATTGCGACTAAATGACAGTTTACCAACATGCAGAGCCATTAGAAATGTACAGCTGAGCGCATTGGTATGATATATTTTATCTCATTTGCTGTTAATTTTCCATGCTTGAGTTTACCAATCAAAGCCTGCAAAGCTGGGGACAAAACGCAGAGGCAGTGCTCTGAAATCATACCGCAGCCCTCATTCAAAATAATGCATAATAAAGTACAGATGCTACTTTGCATAATCTAGATTATAAAGGTACAGCTCAGCTTTGATGGCCTGTGTGAGCTCTTTATAGCATTTAGAAAACTGCCTCAGAAGGCAGACAAGACAGCTACAGTAAACATATGTACATGTACACAAATGTCTGGATATATTTTGTACATATCTGCCAGCTGCATAAACATCTGTCAACTAAGTACTGCTTATAAACCACATGCAATGGATATATCACATAAGAGCATAACAAGTGCAAGCAGTTTTTCATTCAGATATCAGGTATACATTAATTTATGCACAGATACATCTGTAAATCTATAGGTACTTTACATATGTTTATGTTTTATAGATCAATCATATGTATTTATAATGCTATATACTTTACACAGGGAAAACAGTACAAACATACATAGGTGGATTCCTGATATCCAAGACTAAAGTTTATAAACACATCTATGCAAATGTAAAAGTGATGCATCTTTTCCATACAACAGATCTGGTTCTTTCCTCCTACATCAGCCCTAAACTGATGTACTTTCATTAAAGAGAAATGTATTTCTACAGATTTACTGTAACACAGAAAGCTTCAGACTCCAGATCTGCAAATTCACTACCTAATGGTAATTCATCCTTGAGGTAAAAGGTTTGAAAAAAACAAGTCTTCCTGCTGTCTTTCTTCCTTTATTTGATATGTGATATTGTCTCACAATACCCTGCGGAATATATCCACAGGATAATCTCTCTAGCTGGGTAGTCAAGTGATGGAATATCTGTGATCTTGTTAAAAGTCACAGCTGGACAAAAAAAAAAGTATTTTTTTTTTCAGTTTAACTTAAATCTGTCGGAAATCAACGGGTGGACTGTTGTAGAGCTATATTAGAAGATGAATGTGGTCTGAAGAGAAATTTCTATGGAATTTTAAAAGAAAGTAGGAAAATTACCAGCCTAATAAGAACTGCTTTGTTTATATTCTATGTGACTTTGTTCACATTTGTCATGAATCATTCTAGTTCTCATTCACTCTCTTCTTAGGCTCATTCTACAGCCAATAGTTAATAAACTACCCAGTAAGAAAATTACTGCTTTCTTGTTGAATTTAATCACATCTTCATACGATTTTTCCACAGAAAATATAAATCCTTTCAGAACGTACTTTCATGCAAACTTTATTTTATACAGTATGAAAATAATTTTCATTTACTTACCATAAAGAGTTCTTCTCAACTGTGGAAGCATTAAAGTAGCAATAAAATCTGTTGTTTCATTTTATTTATACAAAAATGAGGAAGATTTTTTTTACAAATGATTTTGTCAGAAATGTGACCACACTTCTTTAGCATTTCCCTTCTGTTTTGACAACTCACTGAAAACTCTCACAACTTTTTCTGTATGATAATATTACCCATTAATTAATAGCTTTCCTTTGCTCACAGTTTTGATGAATTTGCAGTTGTTAACACAACAATTATAACCACCATTGTTCATGTGGTTTTCTGCATATTCACTGGCCCTGGATATTAAATACTCTCTAAAAAGTAAATGAATTTAAAGTCCTGGGGAAAAAATATCTTTCAACAAAACAAAACAAAACTAAACTAAAACCCCACATTAATTTTATATTTCATTATTTCAACAATTTGTTAGCAAAACACAGTTCAATGTTCTTTTATGTGAGTTAGCTGAAAACTTGTCTGGTTTTACATTTTCAAGCCTCAATAAATCTATATACCAAGAAAGATTAGATAGTTCTTAGGCTGTGATGGTGATAACATCAATACTGTCTTATTAATTTTCCCTCCAGATCAGAATCTAGGTCGATGGCTCCTGTTTTACACTTAAAAAACAAACAGAATAAACTATCTAGGACAGGGATTGCATTTTGTTTTACCTAAAGGAGTAAAATAGTTGATGGTTTAATCGCCCACACTAACAGTTTACAGTTAACATTTTATTTCTAACATGTTCGTGCTGAGAGGAGAGGGTGCTCCCCCTTTATTTCTTAACAACATTTCTTCAGGAGGTGGGGTCAGTGTGTGGACAAGTTGCAGATAAAAATGGGAATGAAAATTTGAAAGCAATAAATTCAGTAGTCTGTTATTGATTTTAATGAGGTCATTCTAAAAAATACAACTATCACATAGCCTTCATAAATTGCAAGACAAAAACTATTTTCAGATAAGGTCAGTGGAAAAAAACTCTTAATTTCAGTATGTGGTAAAGCAGATACGTATGTATTTGTCTTTCTTGACTACAGACCATTCATTGAACTTTTTATTTGTAAATCAGAAGATTAAATCAATTGTAAAGTGCTACAGTGATCCACTAATCAAAGACATGGCCAAATCTGACAAAGATCTTAACTTTGAATACAATTACTGTTATTGCAGGTTATGTACAACTTCTTTTCTAAATGGGAAAGGTATGTGTACAACAATGTAAAATATATATTCAAAAAATATGCTATAAAATATGGCTAACCTCTTGACTCTTTCTAAGGTAATCTTAGTCATTCTCATTGGCTAAATCAAGGGAAGTCCTTGAAATAGAGATAAATTATTTTTTTAAATCAATGTATTCCTTGCTCCAGCAAAGACTTCATGTAACTATGAGTGAGTCCCTGGAATCTGTCTACATGTTGAAACTGTTTGGTACCTCTAGTCATGAATGTTTTGGTTGCTTGGGAATAAACATCTTTGAAAACATTTTTGAATCAATCATATTCTAGAAGAATTATTTTCAATTGTCCATGAAACAGTTATCCTCCCCCAAAATTTAATCCCAAACAGGGATTAAATTCAATCCCCTGTAATGACTACTAAATTGTTAATTTGTTTATTTTGCAGAAAAGATATTTTTTTTTTTCTCACATATACAGCATCTAAAACCACAGTGTTTCATTAGTTAAACTACACAAGAGGGATGAGAGCGCTTTCCTACATTGTGGCATTATTCTAAGGATAAATACACTTGTAGTCCTGGAGGCTTTGCAGTGGCAGGAGCACCAGTATCTAAAATTAAGAAAGAAAGATAAACAGAACAGCAGTACACTTATTTCTGTTTCTCCACACAGACTACCATTGCTGCCATGCAATAGCTCTGCTGGAAGAAGAGCTAACTTTTTTTCAGTTAGAAGTTTGGAGCCTCATCAATATTTGCCACCCATTGGCAAATAAAGACAGCTTTACTATTTTGTGTGTGTGACAGCTGTGAAACAACAGAGATATGCCTGGAGAGGGCAAAGGAAAAAAAAATCCTATGGACTTCACTGGCATTTACGATTAGATTCTATCACACCGTATCTTCACACATACAGAATTCAAAATCTCCAAAATTCAGAACACAAAACATTTAGAAGTTTGGAAGCCAAACTGTTACATTTATTTATTTTTATGAAATGGGTTAACAAAGCACCTGTGGCTTCTTATGGTAGAACCCAGAAAAGAAACTAGCCATTTAGACAAATTCTGGAGGGAAAAAAAAAAAAAAAAAAAAAAAAAAAAAGCACAGAAATACCATGCTACACTCATAACTGTCAAAACTGAGCTTCCTTCTGATAGAAAGTATACATCTCTTTGCCACTTGACTGCTTCCATTTATGGAATTAGATGAAGTGAAGCTCTTTTTTAATTTAGCGTTGAGTATCTGGAAAGTATTTACACTCATTATATGTTCTAATTTTTCAGCAAAAGTGAATCTGCTACTTGATTTGTGATCAGATTTGCAAAGATCTGATACTTGCCATTCCCACTGGAAAACTGTAGGTGTTGCTGGAGCTGCACAGTTGCATAAGACAGGCAGGTGACCTAATCACACCCTAGATGTACTGGTTAATATTTTTAACACCCTCTCAAGCAATCTGTTTTCCTGCTTCTGTGTGATACTTGAAAATGCATTTGGATTTGACGCATCCCTCATCACTTGAATTTTTTTTCCCCAGTAAGTAATTTTCCCTGTGTGAATCTTAGCTTATTAGTGGGTCATGCCCAAAGAGCAGCTCTATAATCTAGCAGCAGAGTAGTCTGCAGAAGTTGTAGGTTTTATTTTAAAACTGAAAGGCAAAAAAGAAAGAAAGAAAGAAAGAAAGAAAGAAAGAAAGAAAGAAAGAAAGAAAGAAAGAAAGAAAGAAAGAAAGAAAGAAAGAAAGAAAGAAAGAAAAAGAAAGAAAGAAAGAAAGAAAGAAAGAAAGAAAGAAAGAAGAAAGAAGAAAGAAAGAAAGAAAGAAAGAAAGAAAGAAAGAAAGAAAGAAAGAAAGAAAGAAAGAAAGAAAGAAAGAAAGAAAGAAAGAAAGAAAGAAAGAAAGAAAGAAAGAAAGAAAGAAGAGAGAGAAAGAGAGGGAGGGAGGGAGGGAGGGGAGGGAGGGAGGGAGGGAGGAAGGGAGGGAGGGAGGAAGGGAGGGAGGAAGGGAGGAAGGAAGGAAGGAAGGAAGGAAGGAAGGAAGGAAGGAAGGAAGGAAGGAAGGAAGGAAGGAAGGAAGGAAGGAAGGAAGGAAGGAAGGAAGGAAGGAAGGAAGGAAGGAAGGAAGGAAGGAAGGAGGAAGGAAGGAAGGAAGGAAGGAAGGAGGAGGTACAACAACAAAAAATCTGTAAAAGGCAGTTGTATTCCAGGGCCTTGGTAGGACTCAGGAATGAGTTTTCTTATTATGCATTTAAGAAATTTGGCTGAGGAAGCAATATACTGCAGACAGTGTTCAGAGTTCAGTCTCCTAGTTTATGACTTTTGTTATCCCAGTGGCTGATTCTCCCAGCACAATCTACTTCCAGCCTTTTTGTCATCAGAGTGGAAAGATCAGCAGCTTTTGACATGGCATGAGCTGCCAGCTGAGCCTAGGGACTGCATCACCAGGATAAGAGAAAAGATCATAGCCGGGCTGAGCACAGCTTGGCAGCCAAGGGGCCATGGAGCAGCAGAAGCTGTGCAGAGATCCTGGGGATCCAGGCACTGCCTGGCACTTGTTTTTCCTGGGAAGTCCTGGATGCAACCATCTTCAAGAATGTTGTCCTGAAATTTTCACACTTGAGGCATATCTCACTATGGTATCCCTGTGTCACTTATGTTGGGCATCTTCAGAATTGCCTAAAAATAGATTTGTCAATCATAACAGTAACAAAATGGGAAACTTTCAGCAGTCTGACGTAGCTGAATAGAAAGATTTACACTTCCTATCGTGGGAGAAAACAGAATGAAGGCTGATAAAAATATGGCATTTTCTAGACAGATCAAATGAAAGAATAACTATAATTATCTCTGTTCTGCTGTTGCCTGTCTCATCAAAACATCTTTAAACCACTCCTTTCCAAAGCATAGTTCTCTATGGCATAACTTATATGTAACTTAGACAAGAAGTAGGTTGCAATATAAAGCAAAAATGGATGTGTTTGTACTTGTCTTTCTCCCTTTTTTATGCAAAGTCAAATAAAAAAGATGCTAAACTGTATTCAATCAGTAAAAAGGTAAAAAGATTTTAAAAAAAAAAAAAAAAAAGAGAGAGAGAATTTAGTGTGGAAAATATACATGGTATACAAAGACTAAAAGGAGTATACTTTTTAAAGCATGTCTGCCTTAGAAAATCTTGTTAGCATCGATCCCTTTTTTCAGCATTTAGATTCTCCAGGAGAGGCTTAAGGATTTTGAGTCAAACTGCTGGGTTGCCAAGTTACCTCACAGCCTCCTCCTCTGTGTGCAGCAGTGGCCGAACCAACTGACACAGCAGTGAACAGTGAAGCTTGGAGGGCTTCCCATTTCTCTGGAAAGCCCACCTGATGCTGCAGTAACACATGACTGATGCTGAAGATGCTGCTGTGGTGGTTTCACCCTGATGGGCTGCTAAACTGCACCACAACCACTCTCTTACTACCCCTCCTCAAAGGGAAAGGGCAAGAAAAGATGTTGGAAGAGGCTCAAAGGTTGAGATAAGGACAGGAAGATCAATCAACAGTCACTGTTATGGGCAAAACAGACACAGCACAGGTCCCCCACGGGTGGGTGGCAGCTCCCCCCGACCCCCTGCTCCTGCGGGGGCTCCTCTCCACGGGCTGCAGCTCCGGCCCGGGGCCTGCTCCTGCGGGGGGCTCTCCATGGGCCGCAGCCTCCTCCAGGCCACATCCACCTGCTCCACCGGGGGCTCCTCCACCCATGGGGGGGCTGCAGCGTGGAGATCTGCTCCATGTGGGACCCATGGGCTGCAGGGGGACAGCCTGCTCCACCAGGGGCCTCTCCCTGCACAGCCCGCAGGGGAACTGCTGCTGCCTGCCTGCAGCACCTCCTGCCCTCCTGCTGCACCCACCTGGGGGCTGCAGGGCTGGTGCTCACTCTTCTGTCTCTCCCAGCTGCTGTTCTCCAGCAGTTGTTTTTCTTTTCTTCAATCTGCACTCACAGAGGTGCAAACATCACTTTTTGGCTCATCTCCAGCCAGTGGCACGTCCCTTTGGAGCTGGATGAAACTAGCCCTTACCTACTGTGTAGCAGGTTCTGGATTCTTCTCACAGAGGCCAGCTCTGCAGCTCTCTGCTACCAAAACCTGGACGTGGACACCCAGTGCAGGTACTAATGCTACTCCTGTTGTGCTGACACTCCCTGAGTGAACTTCTACCTGCGGTATCCTCCAAAATCACCACTGCTTTGCAACATGTGGAATACCAGGTAAAGTCAACATTATTTATTTGGACCTTAAACTCATTGTAATTCACACAGAATCACAGAATGGTTTGGGTTGGAAGGAACCTTAAAGCTCACGCAGTGCCGAGCCTCTGCCATGGGCAGGGACACTCCCAACCAGACCAGGTAACTGGGCAGTAATTGTATTGATGGCTGAGGGAAGATGTTAAAACCTTTTAATTGCAGTCTGAGCTGTTTTAGCTTCCCATATGATTAAGTATTTTCCTTCACTGAGCTATCTTTCACTTGAGAAGACATGTTAAAAATCGCCCTAACTGATGGAGACTGCTAACTCTTTTGAAGTTGAATGCTTTCTGCCTGCCAGGAGTTTTCAGTGAGATGGATGAACTAATGTAGCAGAAAGAAGAAAATGTGACTTTTGCTTTTCCTTTTCTGTTTATTTGCGTAGGTTAAGCTTGCATGAGACACCTCCCTGACGGCTTGTGGGGGTCTTCCTGGCTGGTACAGACCATAAAATTACCTGTTAGGGAGAGCAGCATAGCTCACAGTGCTTGCACATGCCTTTGCCCCATCCCTTCATTAAAAACAAAACAAAACCAATAGTAGTGGCCAGTAGTAGTTACCCCATTGTCTACTCATTGTCTATATGGACCATTGAACTGCAGTACATACCACATCGTAACCTATAAAATCCTCCATCTTCAGTACTCCACACTCTTTTATATGACATGTGTATAAACTTGTGCTTCTGTAGGAGAAAATAATGGACAAAAGCTACTCACTAGCAATTATCTGAAGTTGTGAATTGATTCAAAACATGTCAAAGTGACCTTATTTGTTCTGCAGATCATCCAGCTCCTGTTAAATGCATGTTTAACTTCATTTGGGTTGGGAGCAGGTTGTCTTTTCTTCTGCTGGAGTTTTTTATATTTATGTCAGTACCTTTTTTTTTTTTTCAAATTAAGGAAGCTGTTATCATGAGATAGATATCTTCTGGCACTATGAAGCTTAAAAGAGAAAAACTAATCCAGGGCAGATCAATTATCTTCATCAAATGAGCTTTCTGCCAACTGTGTAGCATTATCAGAAATTTGAGCAGAAGAAACCACATGAAATATCCCTTAGAGCCTTTCAAATTGTGTGTGCATGTTTTTTGGTTTGGTTTGGTTTGGTTTATTCCCTCCTCCCCTCCCCCCCTCCCTTGGATACTGGATTAATAAATACTTGATTGCACTATCTTTTTTTTCTTTCTTTCTTTTTTTTTTTTTTTTAACACCTCAGTTTTCAGTTAATATAAATATTTCTCTTTGTAGAATATCTGGGAAGTACACCACTGACAATCTACATTGTAAGGAGGGATTTGACTAAATGTCGTCAGTAGTGTCCATAACAATAACAAAAAACAATTATAAGTCTCAAATAAATTATCAAAGATGAGAGACAACAGAAATGGGCAAAGGTATGCTCATCGATAAAAAGCAAAGCCTAAAGTGTAACCCAATGATGTTTTGCCATTTCAGACTCCTTTTTAGCAATCTTGATTTAAATTAAAGAAGGGATTTTAGAAAGTAGAAAGTAAATGAGAATTGAAGAGTACTTCATGCTTTGGTGATCCTAACACTTTTATTAAAACATTTTTGACAGTTGTGGTGGGGTCAGAGTTGGAGTTAGTCTCCTGGTAGTGCTTCTTTTGGAGTATGATAGCAAAGCAGAATTTGGGCTTTCTGCCTTCAGCTCTCCAGGATATCTTAAATAGTATGGAAAATAACTTCCTAAGAATCAAGCCAGGTAGCTCTGAGATTCCTGAAGTAAAGGCTTGGCCACATGCTCTTGGTGAGTCTCTTTGTGCTCAGACCAGGGTGTACAGACACAGCAAGCTACACAATTTCCTTTCCAAATAGGCAGTGCAAGCCAAGATACTGGGCTCTTTCACTTGCCACTGCACAGCAGAGCTGGCACTCTGTCTTAAAATACTTGTTGTTAGTAACCTGTGATTGCATCCACATTTCTAGCAGACTATTTTATGTAAAAAAAAAAAAAAAAAAAAAAAAAAAAAAAAATTGGTATTTACTGGATTCACATAAGTTTTGCATGTTTTTGGATTGGCACTCTGGTGTTTGTTCACTCTCCCCTGGAGGGGTTTTTCAGAGTGTTATCAGCACAGGGTCAGACTGATCCTTCCTGCTGTCTATACTTACCTGCAATAATTGCTGTACCCTACTAGGTGTACTATATACCTAATGTACAACTTGTGCAGAGTTTAGAGTGACAATGACCTGTACAAAATATCCGCTATTATACAAAAAGGCTAACAGCAGTAATTAAAAGGCAAATTATGCAACTACATGCTGCTTAAAATTATTAATGAAATTAAGAGCATGTGTCTGCTTTATATGTCATCTAAACCAATAACAAAAGATCTGAAAATGCCTCATAGGGAAATGACAAGTATACAGAGCAGTATAATGCCTTCCTAGTAATTGCAGCATGAAAGATATTCTTTACAGTTCTTGCAGAATGTATTTACATGATTATTCTGATAAAGTGATCTCCTCTAATACGTACATTTATGATCAAAAAATATGGTTAAAATTGTACTATTCTACTCAGCACTCTCCTTTCTGCTGATTTTAATTATTAAACCATTTTAATTCATTGAATCCCATTAATTCTGAATAACCAATGCAGCTAAGAAAGAGTGATCTAGAGTTTTCCTTTAGCTCAGTTTCAATTGCTTGCATTTGTATCCACTCTCATGGTGGGGTATGCACCCCCTGCAGCTGGAACCTAAACCCTTGTTGATGTTTTACATTTTCAATGGTTTGCCAATTAAAAAAGTAATTTCTATAGCAAGGACATGTCCCTCCTGTCCCCTTCCATGGAGTGAAAGGGCTCTGATAATTTCAAAGCAGAAGTTCAGGATCTCCAAACTGGATTCCTATTTCATACCATAATTCAGCTCAACCATTAGCACGTGAGGTTGACTAAACTATAAGAATTTTTTCAATTATTTTGCAGTTCAATTTTAATTTTACTTGACAGCAAAACCAGGAGATGAAGAGAGGAAAAACAAACAACAACAAAACCAAATCAAAACAAAAACCCTGCTCCAATAGCTTTAGCAGTCTTTACTTACAAAAAAGAATATTTCTGCCCTGTGATGCTGTGTGCAGTGTATTCAGTGAGAGTTGAACACCACTCAGAATTTAGGGACTGTAAAAGAGTAAACAAAGGAGTCAGTAAGGGAGAAATGTCAGCAGAAATTTGGCCTGGATAACTAAAATCCTACAGATCTAGCTGAAATGTGCAAGGATCTCCGTGAATCATAAATCACTGTCGTTAGTGAATGCTAATAAACTCAGAGGGGATCTCCAGGGGGTGTCTGTAAAACAAGATGCAAAACTTGACTGGGATCACAGGAGAAAACTGCAGATCAGTTAGAGCAATTTTAAGAAAAGTAGCATGAAAATTGTGTTGAAGAAAACAAGTAATCTGGGAATCAATTAGATTATGAGAGGCTAGAATTAGAGACAATAAATATAATTTAAGTTTATTTGTATATACCTAAGTATGGTAAATCGAGAATAATTCTTTCATGATCTTACAAAATTACTGATTTATTTTTATATGATCATATAGATGGTCAGCTTTGTTATAGCATATGCCCTACTGTGTGAGCTTCTATCCATGGTTTTGTATTAAATTATGTTTATATTTATATTTTTATTATATACATATATATATTTTAATAGGTATCAGTTAAAACGAGGGATCTCTCCCCATTTAGATTAAAATCTGACTCGTCTTCCATATTTCAAGGTCAATCAGCAGGGAATCACCAAAGATGGACCTTTCATGAGATTTCCCATGGACTAGTTCGTGTTCCAAAGCTATTCAGCTTTTCTGCTAACACCAGACTGTAGGTTGCAGGTGCTGCAGCGGATGATGGAGAGGTACATGAGTATGGCAGTGAATTATAGAATGGCTTTGGCTTGAATAGTGAGATTACCAGGTCACAAGTAAGAGACTGCATTTCAATAAAATCAAATGCAACCCAGCAGAACCCCTCTGAGGGCAGTGGGATAGACTTTAAGAGTTTCAGAGAGCACAATTTGTGAATCTTGAGGGAAATACAGAGGCGAAGAAACGAGCACAATCCTTGGAAGTCATATGGAAGGTGGATGCCACTTGCTCAGTGTGCGCTGTGATGCTGGCATCGCAGGGCCCTGTCCCATCCTGGTGTCACCAGAAGGACAAGGAACCCTGTGAAGAGATCGCAGCTGGTGACCAGGGGGCTATGGTAAGGGCACACAGTGGCTCCCCACACTGTCCTTTTGCTGGCAGATGGGATCATGCTGTGCTCACACCTCGAGCAGGT
Source organism: Anas acuta (assembly GCF_963932015.1). Taxonomy (NCBI): domain Eukaryota; kingdom Metazoa; phylum Chordata; class Aves; order Anseriformes; family Anatidae; genus Anas; species Anas acuta. Next base: position 73,633,142 of record NC_089017.1, read on the forward strand.
TGAGGTGGCCAGCCCAGACCCAGGAACACATCCCACCTCCTGTGCTGATGCAGATTTTGGCAGGCAGAGGGGCATCCAAGGGCTTGTTGGCAGTGCTCCTGTGCCATCACTGCACCAGGAACTGGGCAACAGCTCTCACTCCCTGCTGTCTCTGAGCAGAGAAGTGGTTCAGGACTGGCCTCAGGGCTATGCCAGGTCAAGAAGGAATAATATTCCAGCTCAGGCTGGCAAAACCCACAAAGATATTTTGCCTTTCGCAGGGTGAAGTGAGGGCTGTGGCACTGGAGCAGCAAAGCACACGACTGCCTACTGCTAGGGACCGATAGCAGTCTGGAGATGTCTCTCCCCTGCCTGTGGGATATGTCGCTTGCATGAAATGTTTAACATCAGCATGGTCAGAATTATGGATCTGAGTCCTGGCCAAAACCTAAAGATGCATTAATTTGAAGATCTGTAAGCCAGGCTGCCTGATCAATAACTGGGATCTGGAGCTGGCCATGCCCTTTGTGTGTTATTCAGGTTTCCTTTTTCTGTGCGACTATTTTTGTATGGTTGATGTCATGGTCATGCAAATTAATGACATTTGTGGTTATTTGTCACCCCCAGAATAGTATTTTTGCTTTCCTATATCTAAATGCACTTGTGGACCTGCAAATTAGGGAATAGGACCTGTAAAAGTAGGTTAAGTTCCTTAAACCTGGGGGTGGATGTGGCATTAGCTGGGGGCTCGGTACAACTGTTGTATTTATTTTAAAAGGAAACCCTGAGACAGCAGAGACTTCATACTGCTAATGATGTCTGGCAGAAAGGTTACATACTAATATGGAAAATGACAGTGTGGAGTACATTCATCTTCTCAGTTCATTCATGGTGCTTCAGGGCATCATAACTGCTGCAGGCATTATCGCCTGTGAATGAGGGACCCCACATTCTCCACAAAGCAGTCATCAAACGCTGGATCACAGCACCCGCCCTCCCCTGTGCTGCACCGAGGCCCTTCATGTTGAATTTAGACTACAAGACTCAGGAATGGAACAAGTGTACTGAAATATCTGAAACAAAAAGGTAAATGCATATCGTCATGATCCTGCATACAGACACCTACTGGCAAGGCAGAATGTCAGAAGCTTTTCCAGTTCACACAGAAAATGCCCTGGAAAACACCTTTTTTGTACGTACAGAGTGATTTTGCAGAGACAAGTGGCAATGAAAGCCATGTCAGGAGCAGGCACACAATACACTCCAAGGGTTTCAAAAGAGCCCTATGCTCCATAGCATCAAAAAGCTGTAACGAGGATCAAGAAGAATTAAAACTGATGATGTGACAGAAGTAATCCACCTTGCAGCAGAAGGTCATTACACCCACCTTCTCTATTGAAGTCATTTCAGCTCTGAGGCCTGAGCTAAAGCTCCCTGGCCTGAAAATGCTTCTAATTAGTGTATTAGCATGAAGATGACTGAGACCTGCATTTACTCCTACACAACCATTTCCAGGGTGTTTGCAGGCAGGCTGTAGGCTCAGAAGCTCCTTGTTACAGTGCTCTGTCTGACAGGCTTAAATGAATTCTCACTCAAAAAACTTGCTTAGCACAAACAGAAAGAGCTCACCTCTGGTCTCAGACTGGTATAATGGAATTATGCTCAAGTACAATCAATGAGACACTAGAATTAAATATAAATGCTGATAATCAATATATATATGCATGAACACACACATCCCTAAATTACATAAGCTTAAGCAAAATAAAAATGGTTTGAAAACAATGAATTAAGTTAAATATTCTAAACTCTAGGTTAATCATTTATTACTATTAGAATTTATAAAAGTCAGTTTAAAATTACAATGCTTGCTGATGAAAATTTGCTTCAGAAGAGACATTTACAAATACTGTCAATCCATGCGTGACTAATGCACACACATGAGTCCAGATTGTCTGTTAGGCTTGTGCAGTCAATAATGTCAATCTGCAGTGCCATTCAGGAGTCAGCCGCTAGGAGAAATAACGCTTTGGAAATCCTCCACACTTCTAGCCTCACACAGCCTGAGTCCTAATAAACTGCAAAGGAAATTAATTTCTGCTGCTGCTTATTGCACTGCCACAAGGTCCTTAAGTCCCATGAAGAGGGAAACAATCATGCTCCTGTGCTCCTCCAAGGCAAGAACTGTTCTTAATAAAGCATCTTTAACTTCCTCCCTTCCTCTCACCTGTTCCATATTTCTCACCCAATGCGCCAGCGTTGTCCCAGGATCCTGAAATCCCAGGTCCCTAAGAAGCCACCTAGGCCAGACTGAGGAGATGTCAGTCTGTTTCCTGTGGGAGCTATCCCTGGAGGATCAAAAATTGCACTGAAGCAGATGCATTTGCAGACTTTCAGCTCTGACAAACAGCATTTTCAAACATAACTTTATTTCATGTAAAAAGTCTGAATAGGCTCTACTGATGACTAATATCTTCCGGATGATCTTTTTCATGGATACAGGAGTATTCAAAACCAAAAAATCAGCTGGTCAGCATGCAAAACACTTGGAGGGAAATATTAAAGTTTTTATGTTCCTGAAGACCTAAGATGAATTTTGTTCTAATTTTCACTAACAGGTGGTTTTTGTTGTTTTGTGTTGTTTATATATATATTTGTGTGTATATATAGATATATATGGAATAGTTTAGTTTTTTAAATTTTGATTTCACAAGAAGGCCACAAAAATAAACCAATTGTCAGTTCAGCCCACCCAGACAGAAAGTCTCATAGATATCGGGGTATTTAGTCCCTTTGTACAGCATCCCTCTTCCCTGCTTATTCCTAAAATGTCTTATTTCCTTAAGCCCCTGTTTGCCCTTACAGAAATATCCATCAGGGATTAACATGCCGTGGCACAGTCACCAGTCTCTTCCTCCAGAACAGCTTGTTTGTAGCACTGAAAAACAAAGTCAGTCAGTGCAGAACCAGACACAGTGCAAGAAATAAACTTCCAAGCAAAATGTAAATCGACTACCCCTGGAGAAGTAAAATGGGAAAAGCAACCTGCAAACATGCTCAGCCTGGAGAGAGCACTGTGCCAGCACCAGGCTTCCCAGCTCTTATTTGCAGTGCCCTTAACAACAACAACGACAACAAAATCAGCGAAGTGCTGATGATCTTTTCTGGAAAGACACAATCAGCTTCTGAGCAAGAGAGTCTAGGACACAAAACAGCAGTGGCTATTTTAAAACCGTACCTGATTGTTTTGTTTGATGCAGAACAGGAACTGGCAGTACTTAACAGAGCAGCTTGCACCCAAACGGAGAGGAATTTTTCTGGATGGTATGGTTATAAGACCAGTGGACTGTTTCAAAGGTGAAAAAAAAATGTTAATGCAAACTTCGTCCATTCAAGTTATCTATCCCTAAGCAGAACTGTAAAGAATGAGTATTAGGTACAATGCATGCCCCAAAAGGTCAAATATTTCATGAAATTGTAACACTTGTTTATACTATGCAACTGCCCTCCAGGCCCAAGAGCTGCCTGATTTCTCTTTTTTTTTTTTTTTTTTTTTTTTTTTTTGTCACCTCTGTGTTTGAAGACAAGTTTTCTGAAATGAAAATCAGAGGTAACAGCTGAGGTGGACATGCTGGCATTTCATAGGATAACACAGCCTGTATGAAAGCTGCATTCTCTTTCTGGGCCATGAGAAGCTGCAATTCACCAGCCACAAATGTTGTAAAGGATGGGGGGAAGGAGGACATAAGTAGGGGAAAATGAGTGTAGATGGGATGACTGACGGAGACCTCCTGTCAGTTAATAAGTCTGTTTCCCTACAAGTCCATTCCTCTTCCATCAGATGCTATCACATCGTGGTATTATTTTAATAAATGTCATCTTCCTGATGACTCTTACAGGAGATTATTTCAGAATTTCACTCCCCAGATGCCTCACAACCTTTAGCTTATTTTCAGTTTATGCACAACATTTGTTAACTATTCATCTGTGAGCCAGTGCTGTCCCTTTCTTAAATATCTTTTTTCCTTCCTGGTGTTTGCTTCTGGCACAAATCAGAGGCAACAGTGTGTCCTGTTGCAGCCTTGCTTTGCAGGGTGAGGTAAGCCAAGCTGTGCTTGTCCCTGCTTTCAGGATAACCTGTTCTCTAACCTTCCTCTTCAGCCTCCCCTTTCCTCTGGTCTGATTTCCTCCTCCTCACATAGGAGCAACCAGAACTTTGCAAAGCATTGTAGATGGGATGTCCCTGGGTTACATGAGGTGAAAGGTAAAAATTCCTGAATGCTTTGCAATCAACACTGTATCAACACTGATGGCTTCTAGGCATTCAATGACTGACATCTTCAGATTTTTTAGGAAAAAAAAAAAAAGGCAAAAAAAAAAAAAAAGGTATTTTATATACATATGTTATTCATCCCTAAGTTAAAGACTCTGCACTCTCCACATTAAATTGTGGAGTCTATTTCATGTTTTTCCAGCTATCAAGATTCATCAGTTCCTTTGATGTACTCAAAGCTTCCAGTGTTAATCCTATTTTTTGAGCATTTCCAGATTTCCATTTGCACAGTACTAGTTTGCCAAGTTGCCAAGCTACCTTCTGAATAAGTCACTACTAAAGAAGACTGGACTAAATACTAGTGTCCTAAGTAAGTCAATTCTTATCGTTCCCCTGCCTGATGCTTTTCCTTTCAGCACAAACAGTGCCATCTTTTCTTTCAGCTCCATGCTCATCTCACACTTTTCCAACTAGTTCCTATTTTGCCAGTTTAACTGAGAATTTCCATTATAGCAGTATATCAGATGCTTAACTGAAGTCTGACAGATTTTATATACCTCTGTAACTTTCTTCTTTCTGTATCTTTCTCCTAAATGTGACTACAATGCCTGAAGATACCCACTTATTAAGGCAGAAGATTACTTTTAGGAAAACCCTGTTGCATTTTCAGTCTGTTTTCCATTTACTAGTATGAAATATAACTTTTCTATTTATTCTTCCTTTCAAAATTTTCTCTAGTGTTCTAAAGCCTAGTGTCTAGTTTGCTTTGGAGATCAAATCACGGCTCTGTAATTTTCACCTTTCCCAAACAGAGAAAGTTAAAAAAAAAAAAAAAGTTTTTTTTTTTTTTTAAAAAAGAGCTCTGTGAAATTCAACATATGCCAACAACAACCAAAAAAAAAAAAAAAAAGACATAAGAAGTGATTATCTAAAAATGTTAGATGGGAAAGTAAAATTAGAGGGCTCTTACTGAAAATAGAAAATGGGGAAAAAGCTGAGTGATAATTTTCTGAGGAATCTTGGATGTTTTACAGAAGAATAATGAGATCAATAGTAAGAGCTATAGTTAATCTGCTGAGTTTATTCAATAACTACTCTCTCTAGATAGCAAAGTAATATTTAATCTCATATGGCTTGAATTTTGATTTTATTTTAAATTTAATCAGAAGTTTATGAAAAAATAAGAAAATGTGAAAGCCAAAAGACTGAAAAAATAAAAGTAAAATCAATAAATGAATTTGTCTCAAATGTGTTGGTTCCAAAATAGAACCAAGTAAATAGACTGAATCGATGAAAATATGAAATATATATGTACATTAATTAGCAAATATGTTAAAGACAAAATTTTGTGAATGGGGACATTAATGGCTGTTAATAAATGTATGTATTAACAGGGAGGATGTTGGGGGGTGGGGAGAGGGGAACAGGTAAACAAACAAACAAAAAAAACAACCAGCAAGCCAAGAAACAAACCCTTAGGAAAGAACATGCAAGATTCAGTGAGCAGTGTATAATCATCATGGTAAAAAGTAGACATGAAAAACTCATGAATTCTCAAACTTCTACAATAAGGAGAGTGGTAAAGTCCCCATCTCACACTAGAGCACACAAAAAAATGGGGGAGGCCTATATGTTCTTGAGATCACAGATTGGTTGAAGTGGGAGGACACCTCAACTTCATCTGTTCTAACTTTACCAGACAATGTTTCTGTATTCCTCCCAGGTTACCCGACGTGGCTGCTACTTCTGTGTTTTTAATTTGTGTTTGAATTTTGCCAGGAGCATCTTGTTCATCCAAGCAGGTCTCCTTGCGTTGTTGCATGACTTCCTGTTGCATCCTTTAGGATGGACCCTTATTTTGGGAAGACGTATTCCTTGAATATTAACCAGTTTTATCTGGTCCCTCTTCTCACCAAGACTGTATTCAATGGGACTCTTCCAAGCAGATCTTTGAAGAGGCCAGTCTGCTTTGCTGAAGCTCAGAGCTGCTTAGCTGCTTTCCACTCTCCTCCCTGCCCTCAGGATTCTGAACTCCACCATCTCATGGTCACTGCAGCTCAGGTAGACTTTGACCTTCATGTTTACAACAAGCCCTTCATTGTTGGTGAGAAGGAGGTCTAACAGATTGCCTCTCCTCTGTCAGTCAGGTCAGGAAGTTGTCATTGATGTTCTCCAGGAACCTCCTGGATTGCTTATGTCCAGCTCTGTTGTTCCTCCAGCGGATAAAGGAGTGGATGAAGGCTTATTATCTCATATCACCCCTACATGTTTTCCAGGATTACAAAAGCTCCACGAGATCCATTCTTCAGACAGTGCGAACAAGTTGTATCATCCACATCTGTGAAATTCAGATGCTGATTAAATTTGTATCTGAGACATACTTCCAGAGAAGACATGACTTCATGGAGCAGAAGCCTAGAAATTCAAAATATCCACTTAACTTGGTGTGATCATATTCAATAAAAAAGGTGTTCTTATTATTCTCACATGCCTTCTGGATGAGATGCTGGCAAATATGCAGTGATAGGTTTGTGACAACTTGAACTAGAAAGTATATTTGAAATCATAACACTTTCTATGCTACAGAAGCACAGGGTACACTTCCACTCACCATTTCACAGGCTTGACAGCAGGCAATGCTAAGCTATCCATTTACATAAAAAAAAAAAAAAACAAAAAAAAAAACCACTGATTTTTCTCAGTTAAAATAAATCAAGCTTACAACTTAACACATTGAATAAATAACAGAGTAGTAAAATACAAAATAGAAATAAAATAGCATGGTATAGTACATTTCTGTATAACATAATAATTTACATGAAGCAAAAACACTAGAAAAATAAAGCTGCAATTTAAAAACACCTTAAGAAGCAAAGGTGTGGGTTTCTTGTCACTGTAGAAATTACAGCAGGTACCAAGAGACAATTTTGCTTTATTTCCCTTTCCTGCCTCTCAAATATGTTCTTTAAACAGTTGACATTTCTCCGCAAAATATTATCCATATCTCCAGACGGATGGTGTAATTCCAACCACTACTAATATTATTAATGAAGAGAGTTGGCTTCTTTCCCTCAGGAATTCTAATTGATAAAAAATTATTAGTCCTATAATCTAATGGAGGCTTCTTCTTTTGAAATGTGTCTGTTCCTGTGACATATGTCTGCTCTTTAGGAATACTTCCAAGCATAATAGTAACAAAAATGCATTTCCTACATTAATATATATTAATTAATATATATATATATATTAATATATATAATATATATATTATATATATATAAACATATATATATGTTAATATAAATATATGTTAATATATATATATAAACATATATATATATGTGTATGTATGTATGTATATATATAATATATATATATATATACACATATATATATATATTAACCCCATAGCCAGTATCTTAAAGGTGCTTTTTTAGTGTTACGTGCATTTGTACTTTATCCATGAACTAATGTGTTTTAAAAGCAGAACACAAAAGGTGAAACTAGTAATATATAACTTAAATAGAGAGGAAAAATATATTGAGGCAATGATTCCCCGCTGGTATTTTTTCCAGTGTACCAATTCTTGCAGTTTCATCATACTTTTTCACAGTGTATGGTGTTTTGCTTAAAATAACAACTACTTGTGTGAGGAACTGTTTCACCTGTGGACAACTACCATGCAGCTGAAAATCGCCCTCCAGCAGAGGAGGCTGTGACATGTCTGTGCAAATGATAAGGGAAAAGCTTAAAAAGAGGGTCCAGAGGACACCTGCATCACCAGGGATGAAAGGAAAAGTCCAGCCGCCTCAGAGGTGGCCCTGGGAGGTAAGAAGCAAGTAGCAAATGAGGTCTTCATGTGCAAATTATTGAGAAAATTTAACTAGTAGAAGCCCTTTCACATTTGTCTGCAATGTGTGATTGGGTAATATCTGGTCCAGACAGTGGGAAATAACTGGGCCAGATCCTACTCGAAAGCTTAGTGTAACTTCATTGATACCTTCATCTCCCAGTCACATTATGCTGACTGACATTTTGGTTTGGCATCCCCAGTAAAATTTACTTCTATTTATTACTCTATAACTCAGAACCCAGGATGTTTAATAGCTGCAGAAGAAACTATCTTCTGCAGTCACTGTGGTGTTCTGAGGGCTCACATGGCAAGCTGCATTTGTCATTGTGGAGAAGCCGTGAGCTGTGGTTGAAAATACATTTTTAATTTTAATCTGGCAGTTCTGAGCCTTTTATGTTATCAACTACCATCCTGCTGACAATTTATATAATTTGTGGCTGTAGCAATAGAAGAGGCCAATAACAGAAATTATAAATCTGTTTGTTGTTGTTGTTGTTGTTTTCTGTTTAACTCCTTCATTGCACCTCTTTCTGCATATTTCTACCACCACAGTAGCTTGCATTACTTGCACTGTGGCAAAGCAGGTAGATGCCACGTGCAAACCCAACACTGAGATAACTGCACAAGTGGAGACTCTGTCTGCAGACTGCTGGTTGCAGACCCCCAGCTCTGCTTTGGAAGAAAGGAGGTTGTTTGGACAGCTTTTTAAGGAGGCAGAAATTTACCTCCCGTGCTTATTTTTGGAATCACTTTCACTGGAACAATCATCTTTATTATTATTCTTTTATATCAATGCTAAAGACCTCTTCAGATCCATGAGGCTAAGCCAGTCATTCTGAATTTGTTGCCTGAATAGCATTCTGACTCTTCAGAGTTGCAGGTAGTAATATAGATATCCTTGAGCTGATGAAGGACAAAATTTCCATATGCCTACGGAGCTTTATTTGCTTACTGCTGATTTTATATGGGCCATTGCACGAGGTACTGCGTGGAGTTAGGTGATCAGCCAAGAATGTTCTCTGACTGCTGTAAGGCTCCTTGTGGTTCCTCTCATCCAGGGCTCCCAGGGCTTCCCCAGAAAGTTTTGGGACTGACTGCATCTGCAGTGGTAATAAATTGTGTTGTATCTATTGGCTACTGTGTGGATCTTTGCCAACCCTGGACTCCGGACCTCCAGTCCCAAGCAGATATCCACGACTGCTGGAAGATGGATATCACAGTAGTAAGCACTGCCTGAGAGCAGAAGGAGTTGACCCGTGTTACTCACATTTTTTACCATAAAGTACAGAAACATCTACCCTCCAGCTGTGATCTTTCACAAGCAGTGCAGCTCCTGCCCTTGGCATTGGGCGTTTGTGTGTGGTCACAGTGGAAATGACATGCCCTGGGTGTGATCTTGTCAGCTACTCGAATCTGAATACCCCCAAATGGGGATCACACTGCTGTCACCATCTGCTGCAGTGGGAAGCTTGCCTTCAGCAAATCTGTGGCAGGTCACAGGGCCTCAATGCTTCAACAACACCTCAATGGTCCTCTCATACCTATTTCTTTCATAGCCCGTGGGAAATACATCAAGGGCTCTTCCAAGACCCCTGCTGCAATCTCATTTTCACTAATTTTTGGGCTCTGATGGCTAAAGTTGGCTGAAGAATGTCTGCCGCACCAGGGTAATCCACATGAGCCAAAACATCTACAGAAATCTAGCACATGGACCAGACTACGAATCATTCGTAGTCTTGCATGTGATACTAAACAGTACAGCCAACAATGCCCTGCATTCGGCAGGTCCTCAGCAAAAAAGTAGTCTGTACCAGCTGGCTGCAAACAATTCAATGCAATTATAAGATGCTAATATTCTTTCCAGCAAATCTAAGAATCATTGTATTTGGAAGAAAAGGATTTGCTGTTCTTCTGGAAAGGGACCAAGATGAAAAGAGAATAACTGGATTTACTGAAGTTGCCATCCAAGTTTCCAGCATGGTTGGCAAAGTGAATTTCCTCAGCTGTACAACTCTGGCTGCACACTGTTACATGACCAGAATTCACTTAGGACTGCAGTGGAGCCTTCAGTATGGGTTTTGAAGACCTTTGGTTTAATATTCAAATAAATGTTTAAACATTCATGTCCTTCCTTCAGCTGACAGACCCATCTTGGATCACACTGGTAACAGATTTATAGCCTCTCTGAAAATGTGCTCTCCGACGGCTGCAGGAGAATAATACTTTGCACTTTGATGGTATATTTCTTTTTGAGACCTCAGAGCACTTTGCAAGTGCACAATAATTAGTTAAGCCTCACAACGCGCCTCTTCAGGGGGTAGGCACTGTGTTATTATTTCCATTTAACAGATGTTTAAAATGAAGTATGGTGATGTTAATTCCCAATGTCAAACAGAAAAGGCACGGTTGCGGTGTGCTACAGACAGTCACAGCAAAGGAGACACTTACGCCAAACATTATCATCTCCAGCACTTCATAATGCTTAGCATGAAATGAAGCCAAAGTAATTGCTAGAATTTCAGCCTGTGCCTGCTGTCCTGGCAGTGTGGATGGAAAGTCTTTGTGTAATGAAGCCAGTGTGTAAGGTTCCGTCTCCCACGGTGCATAGGTAAAGGCTCTATTTTGTGCACTTCACGGCATGGGGAGCCCAGCTTGCTGGAGGCCACTTACCTTTATGAATAGCACAGTGTGCAGCAGGAGTGGCTATTTTGCCAGCAGCACTTGCTTCTCAGGTGATCTACTTTACTCATTTCCAGCATGTCTGAGAAGTTTCTTGTAAATGCTCTGGCCTGAGCAGTACCTAGGCACTGCTAATGACATCCAGCAAAGAGGAAGCCTTGCCATTTCTGCAGCTCAGGCACAGCTTGGATGCGCTGCAGGTGGCCAAGCTCCGTGTGGAGCCAAACACTGTTCGGCTGAGCAGAAGCAGCAGGAAACGCTGAGATCTCCAAATCACCCACAGAAAAGGGCCAGAAATAGTGACACCAAGGTTGAGGCATGTAGAAAAAAGTGCAAGAGATACCTCACAGTCCCGGATGCTATAAAACTGATCGATTTGTCCATTTCTCAAAGTAAGGACAGGGAAGAAAACACCAGAGAGCTGAGGATACAAACCAGAAGATAAAAAAAATCTCATCTGTTAATGAGATCTACTGGAATTACAAAGATGAACAGATGATAAAGGAGAAATGATTGACTTTACTCAGTAAAAAAAAAAAAAAAAAAAACAAGTATGATGGAATTCAAAGTTTGCTGCAATTAGTATCCTAGTCTAAATGAGTTGCTCACTGCAGTAATAAATTCAGAACCATTGCTTTCAGCCTGCCCTTTTCACAGGCAAGTGACACAGAGATGGCACCATCCCAAGGTATAACCTAAGATTATGAGCTCTTACACATTACTGGGCATCACAGTGTAACAAGCGAGTGTTTTTCTAATCTTTCTCTCCTTTTTGTCTCCCTGTACCAGATACTGCGGTAATACTCTCCCTGGTATGTCAAATGCTCTGCAGGCTCCAGAAAATACGTGTTCTTGGTTAGAAAAGAACATGATTTCTCAGCCAGAGTTTGAACCCAAGAGGATTATGAAATGGGACTATGTCTGTCAGAGTTTCCCAGGCAATTAAGCACACATGAGCTCTTTTACCACCAAACCTCTCCAGGTTTTCCCAACACCCTGAATTTGCTTTATAAAACTTCCAGAAGGGTCTTATAAAGTTTAGAAAAATGTACAACGAAGGCAAAACAAATTGCAACAGGATAAAATAAAGTAAAATAAAATAAAATGAATTTTAAAAGAGTGAATGTAGAGTGAATTTCCACCTCAACTGCAGTCCTCAGTGTAGACATGCTGCATCACCGCCTTTCCACCACTTGCATTATCAGTGATTCTCTTTTCTGGTGCAGGTAGACTCTGAAGAACCTTTGTTTGAATTTCTTTATATTACTGTGACTAGAGAAAAAAAAATATCCAGAAGCTATATAAATGTCTTTTTCTTCTCTTCTTAAATTATTTAATTTCTGAAAGCAAGAAAACCGTGTAGCAATCAGACAAGAACCCAGCAATCCATTAAATACCATTAGTCTTTCATCTTCCAAGCCAGTTGTGAATCATAGCATCTGAGAGAGTGAAGATAAAAACAAGCCCATCCTCTTGCTGCCTGGCACAATATTATTCCCTAGACAATACCTGGTAGTGCTTTTTTCAGTCTAACATTGATTGTATAGTGTAAAGGGGTTTTCACCACTTCTTTGAGACAATTACTGTATCATTAGAAAGACAAGTCCTCTAGGAATTGTTCTTTATCTGCATCTTAAGTATGTTTCATTGCATCACTTCTGATTTTGTTGTCTCACACAGTCTTGGCCAGTAGCCATCACTGTTTCTCTTGAAGATGTAAATTTGATAATAAAAGGTGTTAAAAACTGCTATAACGATTCCTCATGGGTTACTTACTTAATTTGGAATGTAAGTGATAATGTGCTAGTTGTCCAAGTCTAGTAATGAAAGTTTGGAGGAAAATGTTGAAATGGGAAATACAAACATTAATATACAATAAAAAAAAATAATATATATATATATATAATTTACATGTTCTATTGGTAGTTTCCATCCTAGCATCTGAGTGTGTTAGCCTTTGTTTTCACTAATCTGATATGAAAATTGCTTGAAATGGTTGCCAGGTCATGTCTTATTGGGGCAATCAAATGCTAAAATTCTGTGATATTAATGTAACATGATAGGAAATGGCTAATACTATAGACAGCTGCTAATTTGTTATGATGGGTCCGGTAGATAAAGTCTATATTGGTTTTGCATACTTTTCTGAACTATTTTTACTTCTTTTTACAAAAAGAATGGAAGGTGACAAAGGGACAAGGATGTAGCAGTTGCTAATTTCCTTGAATGCCCTTGAATGCCTTTTCTTGTAAATTTTATGAATTCCAGTAGTATTCCTTGTTCAAAATCATACCAAATTCAGTGTGAGCCATCCTGTAGTTGTTTCACTATCTTCAATTAAAGTCACTGAATCAGTCACTTAAGTATTTGCACTTTTATTTGGAAAAGATGGCTGTCAAAGGTATGACTTTCTTGCTTAATAAAGCTCTGTTTATTTGGAGAATATCACAGGCCACTATCACACTGAGCTATGTTTTTTTTTTTTTTTTCTACAGTCATGGAAAAGCTTTTGTAAGAATACAGATATTTTTATTTCCGTATAGTGGAGTAGCATGGATTTTCTTTCCAAGTTGTTTCGACTCTTAGTCATGCTCAGGCAGAGAATTCTGGTTTTACAAATTTCAGATAAATGGTAGCTGTTCATGCTTGTGGGCAGGCAATGGAAGTTACTTATCTGTGCTTACACTTCATGGTCAGGAGATTAAAGAAAGACATTTCTTGGTAGCCTGCAGTTAAGTTCTTTCTTACAAGCTTTGAGGTGACTGTCTCAGCCACTTATCAGAATATTTATTTTTTTTTATCTCTTCTTCTCTAAAATCTTATCCCAAACATTTCAGATACCATGTTTTGTAATTTAGAGAAGAATTTATGTAGCCTACATCTGTGAAGGACAGCCTCACTGTCAGTCTGCTGCCCCAGGAGAGGTAATGTCCCCTGGTTAGCAGGGACCTCTTCATCTGCTTCCCAAAGTAAAAAACCTACTGATCCAGCTGATGGAAAGGACATTTCCAAAGGAAATGGAAAGGGAAGGCAATTATCATCCTCAGCACAGGCTCGGTCCTTGCTGTATTGCTGGCTGTAATCTTCATTCTGCAATAGAAAGCTCTTCTGAAGAACTAAAAATGAAAGTGAAAACTTGCGGTAAGGTTTTCCATCATGTTCAGGCTGCTGGAGAGCAGAGTGCAGGAGCTGCCTACTTACAAACCAAGTGGCATTTTAGCACTCTAAGAAGGGGCTATGCTTTCCCTCCACACCTGAATTTCTGATGGCGATATAGGCATCAGAGAATGGTGGGCTTGGGAGTGAGTGGGTGCGTAATAGTCTTTGAAAATGGAAGATCTGAATCATCATGCTAAATAGGAGAGCAGACGTAACCCTGAGGTCTGACAGCAGCACAGCATTAATTGAGGAAAAACAAACCCTTTGGTACAGGAGACATTCTGACTGCCAGGCAAGTGGTGGCTTTTTATTATTTTCAAGGGCTAAACACCAGGTTACTCAGAATAAAGTAGTGCACAGAAAAAGATCAAGTGCTCTAATGTCCCCAAATGTTAATGGGACTTAGGCAGTTGTCTGCCACTGTACATTAAAATGTCTTTCTTTTTGCACTTTCTTTCCCACTCAAAAACACTTTTACTGCCATGAAAAGCTATGCATGAAACTGCTGCTTTGAATAATGCAGTCTGTGTATTTGGTAATACAATTTTAGAAGACCACATAAACTAGGGCCAATTCCTATTAATTTATTCCCATTTCACTTCCAGACCCCATCTTCCCTAAAAACACTGGAAATAGCATGAGTGAGTGCACATGAACATAAAAGCTTGAAAAGGTAAGGACAAAACATTGCATTTCAGAATGTCTGAAATAATTGATTTCTTTAAAAAGTGACATTTATTTCCTGTACTCTTTCAGTAACTCAGTCTCATTCTTTGCTCTTTCTCTCTCTCTCTCATTTTATGCTTATTTTAAAGCCTTGGAAGTTGTTTTTTTTTTTTTTAAAGATCTTTTTTTAAAGGTTATGTTTAAGCTGGCAACACTAAGTTGTAATGTGTGTCTTAATGTAACATTTCTTACCCTGAAAAAATCTTTTTATTCCAAGATGACATTATCTACAGTTTACAAAATTATTATGATGATTTTTCGGAAGGCTTGGCTTTGGACTTCTAGCCTTGACGCTTTACTTTTATGGAAAAATAAATTTACCTCAATTGGCTCTTAATGTCATCTGAAGAAGGGAAAAAAATAGCTGCTGGACCCCAAAATAATGTGGGTTGAAATTAGAATATATTTCATAGAGACGTGAACTGGCTAACCTGAATTTAGGATAGTGCAAGTATTTTAACACATTTTATTACTACCTGAAACATATTGCAGACGGGTTTTAGAAAGAGCCTGAGAGTTGTTCTCAAGTACTCAGTACTGTTTACAGAAAACAAGATATACTGTGCTGCTGACTTTTGTGGGGCTCTTTGTAGATGTTCCCAGTATCAATAAAACAAATTAACTGAAATAACAGCTGTGCTAATTGCAGGCAAGCTTAAAACGCTGAGACTCATGTTTAGGTTTTTGAAATGCCAGTGGACTCAGCTAATTACCACATGCTGTCACAGTAGGAGCAGCCAGGTCATGTTATCAAGACCTTTGTTGTCCAAAAGCAAAGGAAATAACAGAAGGGAAGTACTCAGCACCTGAAATGCACACTGCGGGCAGCAGATGCCAAGCCCAGCCCCTTCCCTCCTCAGCACCAGCCTGACACCCGAGGCAGAAGAGCATATTCAGATCTGACAATTAAGCCCCAGGCACTCAGAGACGCTCTCGCTTGGGATTAATTTTTAAGCAGTTTTAAAAGTGCCTCCCTCTTGGCATAAAGGGTTTTGCAACTCGTTTGCGTGACACATTTTGTTATTCACTTCACTCCGTTCAAATTAAAAGATCCAAGCGTCTCTTTCTGCCCCTGAGACATCACATCACTGACGAGGACTCGTCCTGCTTGGAGATGCGCTGCCAAGAGCCATTCCCACCAGCTGCGTCCTCCTCTGGTCCATGGTGGGCTGAAGGTGGACAAAGTCGGGTAAAGCTGGTGGAGCTGCCCAGAGCAAGTGCTCCTCCCGATCGGAGCCAAGCCCTGTGAAATCACAAAAGTCAAGTAAACTGAGAAAAGAATTTGGTCTTAAAAAAATAATAATAAATAAATAAATAAATAAATAACAAATTAAAAACCATTGACATTGGGGGGGACGAAGGGGGGGATGACGACACCAACATAACTGAACATATTATTCTTTATTCTGATTTTTTTTTTTTTCTGAATGATCCAAATTTACTATGTACTTCCTGAACATTGCCAAGCTTTTCAGTTCCCTCAGAGGAAAATAAAATTTGCTGTTAGTGCGATCCATTTGCTTGAAATTCCATGCCCAGGACAGAAAGAAAGGCATGCTCTGCCTTCCTTTTGACACATCAGCTATGACATACACAAATCACAAGCTTTAAATTTCCACAATCACATGCCCCATTATCAGCCACACCGACGGTAGAGCAAGCTCAAAATAAAACTGCTTTGTTCCACCCGGGAGCTCAATAATATCCCTTATAAATCAGGGTTGGTTGTATGGTTTCTTGCACACATCCCCCAGACCGGCTCTGCGAAAGGCATTGACCATCCATACCACTTTCTTGCCTCTTTGTATCTGAAGAGTTATGCTGCTCTGGGGGGTAGGAGGGGGGGGGGATGAGGAGAAAAATTTATGGGTTATGAATACTGACACAGAAGATATTCTTTGTTTATTGAAGTCTTGTTTACATAAAAGCTCTTCACAGGCTACCCCCTAAGTCTGGAGGTCCTAAACCAGTGTCAGTGAGCTGTCTGGGCACTTTTTCCCACGTACTGCGCCAACAAAAGCGAACCATTAACGTTTGGCCCTTCAAGTTAGCGCAGCCCAAGCCTCCGTGGCAGGACGTCTGCCCGATATGTAAAATAATGGAATGAATGGATTCCTTGGAAACAATGATAACAAGACCTGGCTGAGCTAACTGTGACAGCATGTGGTAATTTTCCAGCCCGCTGAGCCTGTAAAGAGAGCTGGAGCACAAAGCCCGGGCTGTGGGGCAGGTTGGTCTGAATGGCTGCAAACAAGTGAAGAATATCTGATGATGTCATACACACAATCTGACAGATGGGACAGGGTTTTTTGTCTGTTTTGTTTGGATTGTGCGTGTTTATATATATATATATATTTGTATGTATATATATGTATATGTATATGTATATATATATTATTATTTTAAAAATATATATTTTTTTAAACTTGACCTTGGCTGCTTATTTTTCAATGCATTTGTGTGCTATGAGCAGTGTGGAAATCCACACCTGCGTTAACACCCCTTGCAGAAACGCTTTCGTGTGTTGGGTTTAACAACCTAATTTCCTGGTGAAAAATGGTGTGGGCTTGTGTGGTGGCTGCTCTGGGGATGGCGGGGGAAAGTTGCTGTGGAATGATGCATTATTTCTGTGCCGAGCCCTGGGACTGTTGTGAACCTAGCTCCTCTGAATCCTAATACAAGCTTTGAACGGCATAAAGAGGTATTGTCACTGCCTCAGCCTCGTCATTTCATCAGAGAAATGGACAACCAGAGGTATCTAAACTGATTGCTAATTTTGGCTCGGTGTCAGGGAATAAAATAGGCTACAACATATCCGTTTGCCTGCTAATCTATTACAAAATTGGTCTGTGTTTTTCTGTGAGGCTATGCAATAGTAAATAGGCTTTAGACATCATCAATGTACATCAGTACATATGCGTGATAATGTGGTTGTGTGCCTTCAGGGTCATGTTTGAAGGCTTAGATAAATGTAGTTAGGAAAGAGGTAATACAGCAGAATTAATTGCTGCCATTGATAAGGCTCCTTACGACTTCATAGATGAATAAATTTGGAAAGACAATTCCAGCTCTGTGTTTGCAGTTGAAGTGACAGTACAGGTACAGAGAACACACTTCTGAGTTTTTTTTACCACCTTTGAAAGTGGATTAGACTTTTCATGTGCCCCAAGGGGGAGATCCTACACAGAAATTTTGAGCATATTTTGATTGCATCTTTCTCTTTCCCACTCAATGCTATTTATCTTTTTGGCTGTGAGCTCTTTGAGACAGCACCCAAAGCACGGTGAGATGTTGACAATAGGAAGAGAGCAGATGTACATAAACACACACACTACTAAAAGAGAAGCATACATTGATTGTAGGGAATTTTTCTCTAAGCCTGACACTGTTAGCTAAAGCTTACACACACAGAGACACTGTTTTTAAATGACTAAGCGTAGCTTGAGTAAACAAATCAGAAGGCTAAATTTTGAGGACTCTGTTTTCCTACTGGCTTTCAGGATAATATTTCAAGCAGAGAAATTGTGGAGAGGGATAATTTTTATCACAGCTTGAAATTTTTGTTACCAATGATGTGTATTATATCTATGTCTTTTCAGCAGCCAAGGTTTCAGTCCCTATTATATTAAACACTCTGCAAACACACAGTAGCTGGCAGGCTCTGACCCAATGAGTTTTCAGTGTAAAAGGCAAACTCAATACAGAGACAGGCTCAAGATTTCTCTGTACCACCCTTAAATCCCTCCCATCCACACTAGGATAGAAGTGCCATGTTTTTCTTAGACTGTGGACAAGTAGTTTGACCATCCACTACATAACTTAAATTTCAGGTTGAGTTTATTGCTAGGGAATCACTTTCTGGCTTCATTTTGTTGTGTTCCATCAGTAATATGAAGTAGCATGTTTGCAACGTTGAAACCTCAGCAACCAGAAAGGAAAGCAGAAAACCACGGGCTTTCCAGCACCTGCTCTGAAGCCATACAAGAATATTTCTGAATATCTGCAATTGCTCCCAGAGTTACGGAAAGTTACAGAAAGGAAGTTTCCAAGTTATGGTAGTTATGATTTGCCACCTTTTGCTTAATACTTACAGGCAAGACCTTTCCACCCAGGAAGTATCTCTGCTTTTCAGAGAATTTGCAACGTTCTGACTTTGGGAAGTTTCTCTTTGGATTTTTTATTTTAGATTTCATTTTTTGGACTAAGTGAGTACCTGGAGGAGAACAGCCTGTGCCAAAGGTTCAGCAGGTTCCACTCTTTCAATGCAGACATCAGTATGCATGAGTGTATATATCCCAGGTATCCCTGAAACAAAATAAGAACATGTGACTCATTGTCAGTTTTTTTTGTTTGTTTGTTTGTTTGTTTTCTGGTCAAAAAATTCATACATCCATTTGCAAAGAGCCCACAGAATGGAACTATGGAAAGAGAGGATTTAGAATTTGGGTTACTGTAGAGGATGTGTGATGGTGACTTCGAGCTGCACACAGTTCTGGTGAAGTGAAAAGTAGTGCGTTTTGGCTTGCCAGATGTGCCTTGTTTCATCAAGGAAGCATTTGCAGTGGGACACAAAATAACTCATCAAATCACAGTAGATAATTTTGTAATTAAAAAGTATTTTTTCATGTTTATATTTTAGAACAAGGAAATGTATCGAGTGCTTAATTTTTAATTGAATTAATTGTTTATATTATTATTTTGAATTATGCCATACTAAGAAATTTTTAATGTTAGTAAATAAAATATGACACATGGTAAAACTAAATATTCTAAATTATATCTATTTTATTGTGTCAAGTAAAGAACTATTGGTTCTAAGGAAACTATAAAGAATAAAGATAAATTTCTGTTTTTTGCATGCTATCGATGCAACTTTGCTTTAAAGGAGACACACAGAATCTCCTTTGGATATAGCAAACTTTAGTCCCAGGTTTGTCTAAACTGATTTAATACGACCCAATCACATTTCTCCAGAAGATAAATATTAGTTCCTGCTGACTGTATTTCTTCTGAAGTAAACGTATGCATTACTAAATCTGTAGAGTTGTTCCATTATTTCTATATACTCTTCTAGTCCTTCTACTTCATTTGCACATGCTCAAGCACTTGACCATGTGTGGGCAGGCATTTTGCTTATATCTCAAAAATGGACATTCCTTAATTTCTGTGCTATGCTGCAGCAGCAGGGTCCTTGCCATCCCTTCACTTTGACATTGACATCTCTACTGCTTATGTCTTGGCAGAGCAGGCAAATTTTGGCACGTGTTTTAGGAGCTCTGTGGCTTTCCCCTCTCCATCTGCATCTTCTCCAAACTACTGATTTTAAAGACAACAATAAAAGTCAAAAAATAATTTTAGAAAGTAATTTAAAATTTAAAATAAAATTCTTCATTTCTGTCTGAAGCATCTTAAAGCCTCTTCTTTTTATTCTCCTTTTTTTTTTCTTTTTTTTTTCCTTGTCTTGTTATTTATTCCCCAATAAGTAGCACCAAAAAAAATAAAAATAAAAATAAAAAAAAACATAGCACTAAATTACTATTTCACCCTCATATAACCATAAGACCATGATTCTGATCCTGTAAACCAAGGTTGCTTACAACCAGGTCTGGATCCAGCTCATGACATACAGGATTTGGTTACGAAGAGAAGTGTGAATCTGAGATCTCTTTCTGGAAGAATATGCATTGTAATAATAGTTGGTTGAGTCATTCTTACATAGCAATGAGGCTACATTTTTAATGTAGAGTTCTCAAAATCCAAGTTGAAATGATTACTTATTTTTCAGTCTGTAAAGAAGAAGAAAAAAGATATATGGCTTTGTTTGTGCATGAAATTGGTTTTAAATCAGTTAAACTGGTGAAAGCCCCTATGCAAACACACTTAAATTGGTTTACATCTGGCTTGTATTAATTTAACTTCATTCAGTTTTCACGAAATCAATGCAAATGTGTAATTAGCTTAATGGCTCTTGCTCTTCCAGAACAATAGTCTTTCATTCTCGACAACAGGGAGCTGTTGTCATTTCCTAGAGATTCCAAAGGAGGTGTCAAGCCATGTTTATTTGATCACTTTTAGTATTTCACTGTGTCTTCCTTTGACTGTGTAGGGGCTGATTGTGTGTGTTAAATAACTGAAAGTGTCAGGCTGTGAGGACAGGGGCAAGGTAATCCAGAACAAGAAGCTTTACTGCATTTTTCTGAGTTCGTATCAAATGCTCGAAGGCAGAGACAGAGCAGGTCACTCAGTCCAGCCTCTGGGTATTTTCAGATGTTATTTTCTCCATATAATCTCCAACATTTGTCACTGGTCAAACAATCTCAGGTTGCCCTTTCTCAGGCAGTAAGTCAGTTCATTAATAGCTGTGGGACTTGGCTATTCTGTCTGCCTGTCGAAGTAAGCATTTCTTGCTTCTGAATAAAGTCATGACTTGTAGATTTGTCTAGGCAGATAATGACCTCTGAGATCCTTCCAGCAGAGTTATGAGATGTTTGCTTTATTGCCTTGTATTCACTCCCCTGAAATGTTTGCATTTAGGAACATGCTTATTGCCGGGACAGATCCTGACATGTGCTTTGGAAATACTTGGAAATTTCCAAGTGCCATCAGTGCCCAAAGGAGAAAACAGATGTGAGTGCAACCTCACCAGGTGCCCTGCATGAGCTCCATGGGATCCAGCCTTCGACTTGACCAGAGGTCTCAAAAAGAAAAACATCTTTCACATGAAATAGATTACACATATTAACTCTCTGCTCCAAACCTTCTTGAGTGTTTGATTTCTGCAGCACACTGTTCCTTAGGGAGAAACAGGAAAAATGCAGGAAATATCCTGTAGGACATTTTTTGTGTAATGGATTGGGTGTCACCAGGAGAGTGGCTGAAGCCAGCGAGTTCATCCCAAGGCCTTGGGAACATCACAAACTCACAAAACCAATGAAGCAGCTTTCAGTTTCATCAAATGCAGTCATTATGCGAATTCCTTTTCCATAAATCATCCCAATGATATTTTCAATGGCGATTCAATATAAACCTACTTTTCCAATCAGGCATATCTGTGGTATGAAACACCGAAGAAAACCATGAAAGCTGCTTTTGTTAATTCACTCTGGAAATATAAATAACTGGACCAGTAGTCAGTTGCGTCTGACATGGGAGATCTGCTGGAGAAATTAAGATGCCTGTGGATAGTCTGAAATATTCACTAAATTACATACTGCAAGCTCTGACGGAAACCACTCATACATTGTTTGAAATGACTGGCAACTGAGTTAGCATTTTGTGGCCAATATTGACCTTGTCCTTCTTAGCTATAAATTTCTATAAATTAATGCACTTTTCTGAACTGTCTACATTGTTCTAACCAACAAAGTTAAAACACAAAATCCTATTTCCACTGTGGAAAATAAAATTAAGTTTCAATTGAAAATAGATGCTGTGTCAGAAAAACAGTGAGGAATATGTGATAGCACTTCTTCTAAGTGATTTGCTTATCTAACCTTCTTTAAAAATGTTTTCTCCCTCATATCATCATGTATTTAACAGCCTGTCTCTCAGACACCTGTTAGATAATATGTCAAAGCATACATAAAAAAAGGCAAGGGACAAACAATTGATGAGGCAGTTGGTGATTAGCAGGATCAATCCAAAACTGCTCTGAATTCAGGGACTTGCATACATAAGTAACTTTATACACCTGATATGAACCAAACATATTTAATTATATATATTTTTTTCTTATTTTTTCTATATGTATATATGTAAACGAAGGATTACAGATACAAATGTGTTCCATCCTTAATCAGAAAGGAATATTAGGAGTTCTGTTACAAAATGGTGTCTTGAGACCATCATTAGTTATTATTAATTTTCCTCTTCAGGAGCAGAACATGCCAGGTGATGTGGGGTTTCTGATGTTAGCATATCATGCCACTACATACCAGGTGATTTCAAACTCTACACAAACATACACAATTATATACATACGTAAGGAGCATTGCCTCTCCCACAAAGGTAGTGTGTAGAATATACAGCAGATATATTAACTTCCATATCATATTTGTATGCAAAAGGTGGTGCATGATAATGTGCCACCTGATAGGTCTCTCAGGATGATTTTGTGTGTATCATTTAAGTAATACAGATGTTTATTAGCTTGGTCTTAACTTTCTCTTACACAGAGATAAATGCACACAAAAACGTTTCTTACTATCAAGGGAAGGGATTTATTTCTAAAACTACCTTCCCTATTGGTTTTCCTCAAATTAGTCATTAAAGGTGGCATTCTTCAAGATGACCTATCCAATCAACACGAATCTGTTAAAATTAACAGAAGAGAAAGCTTTGATCCAGGCAGGAGGCTGCTCTTGCTCTCATAATAAGGTTTTGCAAGGATGTTTGTTTGTTTGTTTGTTTGTTTGTTTGGCAATGGCAAGATTTGCAGTAGCCCACATTTGGCATTCTGGATTGAGGATCCAAAAGATAAATATGATATGAGCAGTACATGACTGCTTGATGACCTTTCTGTATTTTCAGTGTAAGCTCAGCGTTGTCTTATCTCTGTCAGAAGTATATGATTGTTTTCTGATAGTCTAACACACTGATGTCAGCAGAGGATAACGTGGCTGGTGTGACAACACTTTGAAATTTTAAGCCACATTTAAAGCTACAGCCTTCCAACTTTATTTCTCTTCTTTCATAATCAAATTTTAACTGGGTAACACTTATGCCTTCCTGTTGGCTGAGCACAGACTGACATCTCCATCTTCAATGAGAAGACGGCAAAATAGATGGGGAAAAAAAAATATTTTATATGTATGAAAACCATTTCAGTGGAACCCTGAGTCTTTAGAGAAGGTATAATCGTCACAGATGGTGCACTTAAGGCTGTTAATGTATAAAGCCTTGCCTGCTGTGCATTACAAGGCTATAATTTTCATCTTGGGGTTCCTTCCTATGACTAAACAGCTCAACTCAGCTCTTTCAGTTTATGACATCAGAGAAATCCTCAGCAAAATTATAACCTTGGGAATACCCTGCAGATGTTTTTATTTCTATGTACAGACTCAAATTACTTGCATATCACTTCAGTGCAAGTTAACTACAAGTAATAAAACGACATAATATTTGCCTTATATATAAGAACTGTTTCTTTGGGTTACATGGTTCACGTCAGTATCAATAGTTTAAATGAATGTGGTGTTAACCTCTGTGCTTTTTTCCAGCCAGCTGAGTATCTTCTATAGAATAAGATTCATGTCCCCAGCAAGCTTGCACACTGGTTTGGGCTACATCAGCACCAAGACAGTCCCTTGGTAATTTTCTGTTGTGCCAAGGCTACTAACAGGTATGAACTGCACCATGCTTGAGCAGGTCCTCCTCAACACTATTTGTGCTTTTTGCCTGACAATTGCAAGCTTTACCTCTGGCTCAGGATTTTTGGAAGACCTTTTGCCAAAACATCCCTCCTCCATCAGGTTAGTGCTGCCACCATGCTTGGTGCAGCAAGACACTGAGATGCTCTTCATATGAGATGTTAGCATCAACAGAGTCCCACCACTCATGAAGACCCTCTTAGCTGGCTAGAAATGGCCAGATTCTGGGCTTGTTTAATTTCTGTCTCTGTCTCAATTTTCTCCACACCTCCCATTTGTCCTCACCCAATGTGTGGCACAGACTTTTGCTCCTCCACACTGGTTCATGGCTTGAAAGGACAGAGCAGAGGTGCCATTTTCAACACTTGCTCCCATTTTCAACACTTGCCTCCTTCTTCACTATTACACCCTGACCCCAACTAAGACAGAAGCTAAAGAAATACAGAATATGAGGCAAATTGCAATTTCTCTCTACAGAATTGATCTCTTTTGTGCTTTTGAATCACTTAGGAATCAATTAAGGCTTTCATAAACCTGAGAATTATTGAGATTTTCAAAAAAAAAAATGGGAATTTTTCATGAGTATTCACTACGTAGCTCAGAAGAAGGATTTTTCACATGTGAGTGACTTGCAAACAGTTTTTCTTGTTGTTGTTGTTTTGTTGTTGTTGTTTTTCTGACTACTTGACATTTATTCATTTGATTATATGACAAGTCTCCTTGGCCATATGCAGTAGCTAGCATTCCTCATTTGGATGGCGAGGATCTTTAAAACAATACTTTGGGGGTTGGAGCCAATGATCTTTCGAGGTCCCTTCCAACCCCTTCAATTCTGCAATACTGTGAAAACAGAAAAATTATTGCTATCAGTAGCTAGCCACCTTCCAGTACACATTTTTCTGCAATGCTCCTTCTTGGTATTGCTGTGCTTGAGGAATAAAATTCCCAACAATTCCTGTATGTGTGATATTGAGTGCAGTAGTACACAGGAGTAAAGAACTGCAAGCCATTGTGCACAGATATTAATATTTTTATTTGTAAAAAAGAATCATAAGTGTTTCATGAATTATTGATATTAAATTAAATTTCTCCACTGTTAAAGTCCATTAAAGAGTGAAAAAGAAGAAAAGAGTATGTATTCGGTACAGCCTAGTACCCTAAAAGATTGGAATGTTTTGGTCCATGGTTTTGTGTGTTTTTTTTTGTTTGTCTTCCATGATTATGAACTTCCCACCTGTTCCATCAGTAACTGGTGCATTGTAAGTCACAGGGCAGTGGGATGAATGGGAGGCCACGTGTAAGGATCCTTCCAGTGCTGCAGTCAGGCTTCCTGCACAATGGCTCATTTAACATGCAGAGTT
Organism: Anas acuta; assembly: GCF_963932015.1. Classification (NCBI taxonomy): domain Eukaryota; kingdom Metazoa; phylum Chordata; class Aves; order Anseriformes; family Anatidae; genus Anas; species Anas acuta. The sequence continues at coordinate 73,658,540 of NC_089017.1, forward strand.
CTGCTGAAATTTTCCTTAATTAGTTGAAATCACAACAAAATCACATCCATGTTTTATACAGCATCATGTCCACAGTAACCTGCTAGCATGCTGTAGCTCACAGAAGTCAGAAATATCAGTTTCCCTGTCTAGACTGTGCATACCCTGCTGTTTCTTTTAATAAAGATGTCCTGTTCAGATTATACTCTGGTGCTCATCCCTGGAAACAACTGATGGAGTATTACTCGGTGTTGTGTTTTACCTGAGAAATGTTAGAACTGACAATACAGTTAACACCAAAATACCATCCTGAAGAATATAGCAAGACATTTTGTCTTATTTTCCTAGTGCTGTGATTATTGATTGGAATGGAATGAGAAAAGCTGATAACTGCTCACTCTAAAATGACAAACTGTATTTATTTTAAAAATCACTTAAATTGTTCTGTTTCTAATTTAACTGATCTGGTTGATATTTCCGTCACCTGTGATAAAGAGAGTACTAAAAAAAAAAAAAACACAACTCACATTGGAATCCAATTGCACACTATTATTAAGAGAAATCTCCAGAGAAAAAGCAACTTATATGTTAGAGAGATTTGAAGACTCCTGCAAATTTCTGGGAGCCTCCCTGAATCAAAGCGCCACATCTTCAGAGGCTAGCTTGACACCTATTATCAGCAACAAATTTGTTTTTGTTTCATCTTAACATCTGCTCCTAGTTCACTGCCTTTGGTAGGTAAACCTACTCTGATTTCAGTGATTTTAGTTCTGGAAAACATAGGAATTGGGTCTTTGGAGTTATTTGATATTAAAACAGATTAAAACAGTTTGTCTTCCACAATAGTGCTTTATTTCTCCTTTATTACTTTTCTTTTATCTCACCAGCTTTGCATATATCAGGAGTTGCAGCACTAGTGAGTACACAAAAGGGTCTTGTCAGTGCTTCTATTATCACTCATAAATCAAGATTTTCAAGGTTAATATTTCAGCAGTTATAAATCTCATCTTTCTTAAATGAAACAGCCTGGATTCAAATTTATTCTTTTCCTTCTAAAATTGAATTTAACATATTAAATCTCTTTTCTTGTTCATTTTCTGAATGATGAGGGATGTAGCATGTAAGAACCATATCAGTAACTTCACAGACCAAGGAAGGAAAGAGGTAGGAAATTGTAATTAAAGCATTATCTGTCCTCATCTTTATTTTGAAAGTCCTCTCGTCTGCCTCACCTAGGTGCAGGTCCCATGTCCCTCATGCTTTTGGGCTGCGTGTGACCTTCTGCCTCTTCCCCTCTTCTCAGCATCCCCAGTCACCCAACGCTGACTTCTCTAAAGTGTAAGCACCTTTGGTTTCAGAACAGAGATTCAAAAATAAATAATAAAATAATAAAATAAAATAAAATAAAATAAAATAAAATAAAATAAAATAAAATAAAATAAAATAAAATAAAATAAAATAAAATAAAATAAAATAAAATAAAATAAAAATAAAAAATCACTGACATCCCCGCTGGTGCTTTTCCATCACCAGTACCCTCATCCTTCTCCCAGTGCTAGGTGGAAGACACATTCTGCCACTTTCTTACAGCTCCTCTTTTTTGATGTGTTTTGTTTTAAGGAACATTTTATCTATTTTCTGCCAGCATCCTCATCCAGCAGTGCTCCTGCAGGCCTCCAGCAGGCAGCATGCTTTCTGCAGTGCAAGAGGCACACAAGTTCTGCATAGCCTTGTGGGAGAAGGACAGACTCAAAGAATTAAACCATGTAAAGATCTTCATACTACAGCCTGCCAATTTAGCGTTTACTTGAGATATATTCTTTTCTGACTTTTCATAAAGAAGAGTTTGCAATTACTTTCTCCAGTCATTCTGCTCCTCTTTCTCTTGGCTGCAGCAAGATGTTGAGTCAGAAACCCAAACAGATCTCATCAATGCACCTTGAGAACCATTTTATGACCCTCATATAACACTTTGCATGACTGTTTAATTTCCTATTTAAAACAAATTAACTGTTGCATTTTCTAATCAGGACACAAAGGATCCCAGATCTAGTCTGGAAGTATGTGGAGGTTACTGAGAGGTTGTCCAGATTGATGGCTGCACTGCGTGTATGACCTGGGGGTGAACTTTGACTAAACTTTGCTCTTTGTGCACTTGGCAGTCTGTATTTGGAAAGCATCAGTTGTCTACATTCAGTGCATTAAATGTAAGGCACATGCTTGCCACAGACTTGGAGCTTCATTGTTTTTACAGAAGCCAAAAGCTTCATCACCCGTATTTATATCAGTTATACCAATTCCATAACTATTTCAATCTGCTTTAACATACATTTATTTCATTAAAAAATATGTCAGTCAGCTCAAAATTTCTCACTATTTCCTCTTCCAGATTGCCCTTGCCTCATCACTGTGGCAAGGACATTGAGCAATAATTGTGCCTTGCCTGGCACATTTCCACGGCAGCTTTGCAAGATTGCTTTATTGCTTGAGCTCCATTTAAGTCACAGCTGTCTCAGGAGCCAAAAATTACATTAGTCTATGCTTATTTGGATTTTGTACATTTATTGTAGACACATGTAAGTGTGTGTACATCAGAGAGAAAGAACAGGAGAGAGAGAAGAGATTTTTGGATGGTGGGGACACACAACCAGGACAGCTTCACAACAAGCACCCAGTGGATGATACCACCAGACAGCAGAGCAGCATTGCCCCGGATTGCCAATACAGAGATCAGAGTGGACACTTTCTATGACTAGGATGATTGCCTTCACTAAAAAGCACCTGTTTTAAGAATTATATTTTTATTTATCAAAATTGCAATATGGCAACTGGCTTATATGACAACCACTACACTGTCAGAACAGGAGTCACTAATTCACAGTAAATTGTCCCAAAACACCTCATCAGTGACTTCCCCTCAGAACATGTTCTCAGAGAGACATAAGCCTCCAAACCAAAACAGAAACTTCCCTTTGTTGTTAATAATTTCCACTAATTTTCCAGCAGAGCAGTCTTTACCAAAACAGAGACAGATTTGCCAAATTTTATTCTTGGAGGAAAAAAAAAATATATATATATATATATATATATATATATATATATATATGTTTGGTAGTGTAGCTCCTGCTTTAAATTTTTTAACACCAGACATATTTATTAAAATTATTTTTTTTAAATATTGCTACCGAAATAATGTGTTTTTGTTTTGTTTTGTTTTGTTTTTCTCCAACCTATCACCAAATCATGCAAAACATTTCTCCTTTGGCTATTTATGTAAGGCTATTAATATTTTCCTACCTAAGAGCCCTGTATGGAGGCAAAGACTATTCCAGTCCTAACTGTCATTGTTTATATACCTTGCATAGATATTTACAGCACAAATATGTAAGGTGGTACATATGTAGAGGAAGCAAAAATCAGTTAACATTCAGTCTGTTTCCAATATTAGAAAATGCTGCAGCTGGTACCAGGTTTTAGATAGGGATTGAACAGCAGGTCTGGGTCTCTTAAGAAGTTCATTTATTTATTCATTTGTTTGTTTGTTTATTTATTTATTTATTTATTTATATTTAAACCAATATCCAGTGTAGTAAAGCAGAGAAATAAATAACTGAACACGCATAAACTTTAAATAGAAATATTTGTAAATCAAATATCTAACAGTTTTCTAGGCATCAGCTTTTTTTAAGAGGCTTTTCAAATCACAACAAGAGCCCACAGTTTGGGAGTGCCATCAAGACCCAAGGTGGGTTGATGACCAGCAGTGAAGGTTGGACAAGTAGTGGCCACCTGTGCAACCCCAATATTCAGACCCATCAGGAACCTCTGTGGGCTGAAGAGCAGGGTAATTGCTTGGACACAACAGGCACCCAGTGGTGGGGTCCCAAACTGTGCTGGGTGAGCCAGAATTACATTTTCCTCTCTTGTCTATGACCACAAGCTGTAGCCAGCATGTGAAGATATGACTTTATAAAGTCAAAAATGGAAAGAGATCTTAGTGGAAAATTTGCTCAACTTACCAGCCTTATTCTTTATCACAGGTCTGCATCAGCAAAGATCTCCTGCTTTAAGGAATGAGGCTAATAAATTTTAACTGTGTTAAAAAAATGATCCCAATCTAAAACAGGTAAATATTTAAAACATCTCTGCAGCCATAATAATATTTTGATTACTTTAAAGCAATTTTTTACAAAATGTATTCTGGCCAAAACATGTTCCACAAATTATTCAGCAATGTTGTGGGTGTAGTGCTATTAATAAAGCTATAAATATCTGTAGAGAAAAGGACTGTATATGCATGAACATTTTCACCGCACTCAGCCTTTCTTTCACTCATAAATCTCTCGGTTTTACTGAGTTGCCACAAGCACACCCCGGATCTCTAGGAATATTAGACTAGAACTCAAGATCAGATTTGTGGAAATTTCATCACGCAACGTTAAATAAGCTCTACTTCTAAATGCAGCATCTTTCAGTTGTAGAAACTACATTTGCTACAGTCTACTCCCAAACCCTGCTTATTTCAGCCATACAGTTTGAGGCATGACCCAAGCATCCAACTTCATTCCCTGGGATCTGAAAGCTCAGCTCATCTTTTCTTTCATTCTGCTCTATTTTAAGATCTACATCTCTAATGAGCTACTTTCTCATCACCCCACTATAATAAGCAAAATCTAAGTTTTATCTGCTTCTAAAAGTGTCTCTGCACAAATGGCCCCATGGCTGTTTGTCACTCATTGTCATCACACTCACATGTAAATTTGCTGGAGGTGACCAAAAAACTGGAGGTTGTTGCCCTCATTAACTTCTTAGAGTGCCTTCTGAAAGGACAATTGCTACCGATCCCTAAAAATACAGGGGAACAAAAATCTAAATTATATAAGAAAATATCACATGGAAATGTAGTTTACAATCCCTCTGAACTAACTGCTTGAGATGGCCATGTACGGTGACAGAATATGACATCTTTGAAGACATTTTTCCCCTGCCTGTGAAAAAGAAAGTATTTGGGATTAGTATAGCCTGGCACATCCCAGCTAGGTCACAAAACAGCACTCAAAAAGTGTGCTTGCAGGTGGAAGCTGCATAGTGAGGAAATGTGTTGAGCTTGCTTGAGAGAGAGTAAAGAGCTGCACGGCACAACACCAAGTGATGAGCCGAAGCCTGGGTATATGAATACTTTACAGCTATAATTTCCAGGTTTTTGTTTCTGGGCAAGAAGAAAAAGCAGCTTTGTTACACAGCAGCACACTACATTTGATGGCAGCATCAGGTAGAGCAGAGCTGTCTACAGGCTAATTTATCAGGAAACCCCATTCAAAACTAGCTTGTGTGCGTCTGTGCTCTGTGATGGATGCACAGAGTATAAAAATGTGAAGACTTAAAATGTCTTAGTAGTTTCAGGTGACTCTTTTGAAGTAGAAAATCTTAAGGAGTTTTGCACCTAAATGTCACTGAATAGTTTTAAGTATCAGATAAATTATATTAATATTAGTAATGGAGAATGTCTGTCCAGAGCCACTGTGTAGGTGGACCCCAGAGAGAAGAAGCATGATACCAGAAGCTCACAGAGGACGAAACTACCGAACCCAACACCTGCAAGTGAGCAGCCTCCTCCACATTTACAACAGAGGCATGTGTGTTACACAGCATGTATCGGGTGTTCCTGGACTGCCCAGGTGCTTGATGATTTTCCACTTCCTCATTTCAGTTCATAACAGTTTTTAAATGACAATCATATCCAGTCCTACAGTCTTCAACACACCACAGTTCGTGTCCTAGTTTCCTACCCAATGACGCTAGCTCATTATTTTCTGCTATACATGTTTTGAGCATCTGTTTATAAAAATTGCAGTTGTGATGGTATTAGCAATATACAGTTGTAGTTCAGTGACAGAAACATATCAAGGCCATAGCAGCAGAACTGTGGGTTGTCCATCATTCACAGAAATCCTTCAGCACTGTTCAAACTGTGGTGTTTTGATAGCCAGAGGATTTCTTCTGAACAATAAGTGTTCTTATCTCAGTTCTGATCCAGGCATACCATTCTGCAGTGAAGATGTCTGCGCTTTCTCCAGTCTCTCAAAAAGGCAGGTATTCTCTCAAAAACTCCCAGTCAATCTTCTGGCACTTCTCAGACGTGGAAGAGCCCAGAATTGCAGCTCAGTAAGCTCATCTTCAGAGAAATCCCCTACTGTAAATAAATGAAGAAACAAATGATTTTGTATCCCCACCGTGTGTGACATTAGCTTTTCAATCAGCTGTTCCTCCATTGATTAATTAAACAGACCGATGAAGGTCAAGCAACCATCAATGCTTGTGATATTTTTTCAGAGTAAATGACACACATGTGCGATTGCTTTGCTTTAGCCATGGAGTCCTTGAGGAATTTATCTCCTGTGAAAGCACAGACGCCTCTCAGACAACAGGTGTCTCACACTCTGTTAACAACTCAAGCACATTCTTCAGGTAGCCCCAGTTAACTTTATATATACTTATATATTTAGAGCTGTGGGGTCATTTCAGTTCAGCATTGCAGACTTAATCCTCTACAGAAGCTCCTTTTCCTTCCTTCAATACACACCCCTTAAAAATCTCTCTACCTTGCTTTGTGGCTGCTATTCATAAACTTTCTATACTGAAACTTTAAGCTAATGCTAGAAACATTCGTTGCCATCTCACAGCTTCTGTCCGGGGAAGTATTTAAATGACATCTAACTCATTATATAATGATATTTGAGACTTTTTGTCTTTGAGACAAGCTGAATTGTGCTTGCCCCTTTTTTTTGACTTCCTCTGCTGGAGCAGCAAGAATCTCTCTGGGTAGACCTGTAAAGTTTTCTGTAGCCATCTGCTACATCTATGAGCAGCTTCAGTTTGTAAAACTACCACTTGAATTTTGTTTCAGGTCACTGTACCTTCCTGGTGAGCAAGTCCCTGTCTAAGCACTCTGCTTCTCCTCAAAGTTAGGCACATCTGCAGGTTAATGAGAGTGTAACTTTTCACATGCTAAAAATCAATTTGTTTGTGCAACCTGGAGAGGGGAATCTTTCTTTCTGAAGATGCCAAGACAGTCCTTTTTTCAAACCAAAATGAGTGGTATTACACAATCATGCTGTTTTCATACAAGAACACATAATTGCTAAAGACATAATCCTCCTTTTTTCCAGCTTCTTTTCAAAAATCTCAATTCCCTCTCACAGGACTAAAACTGCTACTTAAGAAGCATTGAAGACTTGGGCCGATGATGAAACATAATTTAATTTCTGAAGTGATTCGGTAGGATAGAAATAATTCTGTGTAAAAACTCTAAATGGATATTTGTTTTAACTATCATAGGATATTTCATGTATGCTAATGAAAGAGCAAACGTCTGAGAGGGAAGAATATGTTTAAGGTTTGAAAAATAAATGAGAAAAATTATCATCCTGCATAATACCAAGATCCATCTCAGCATGAGTGTGATGTGAGGAAATGACTCCACCACCATAGGGTTGTAAAGTAGGTGTACTTTATTGCGGTGCACTGGGCACACTGGGAATAGCTTCCCTCAGAAAGTTGCACACCTTCCCAGCTGTTTCTCACAGTTTTTTACACAAATACTGTTACATATTACATGAACTCTAATACATATTCATTATTTTCCCCAAAAAGGCAGACCTCTTACAAGTACTCATTTCCATACTCCCCGCCCTTAGCTCCTCCCAGTTGTGCCTGCAGAATGGTGCCTGGTGGTCATGGGCAGGGGTCTTTCAGGATGAAGGCAATGAGGAAGAGGAGTTTAAACTTTTTACCTTTCTGGACTTTGACCTTCTGTCAGACAGTATTTAGGAGTTTTTTGGTTATCTTTGCCTTGTTTCCTGCCAAGTTCATCCTTCCCTAACAAATTGTTCATCCTTCCCTTATCTGTTGGCCTTGAGCGATTATCTTCCTTTTACATCTGCTTCTCATAAAGTTCTCATCTACATCTCTGATGGGTGGGCTCCCAAAAAGGGAACCTAAAAGAATCCTTGGATCTGTACATTACTTCCTTCTTAAAGAAAGATACAGAAGACCTCCAATGTCATTTGACAAAAACTGATGCTTGCTTTTCCTCTTGTTCCCCTCTCCCATCCCCAACTCAAATGAAGATTTGAGAAGCTCCCGATTCTCTGGTTCTCCTGAAGGGCTCACCAGGGGCTTCAGAGGTGTAGTCCGTTAGCATGTCAACATGTAATTCAGAGGGCAGAGAGTGATTAATCTTAACAAAGACCATTGGCGTTGTTTCTAAGGCACTCACATTAAATAACTGTTACCATAAAAGCAAGCAAACAAAAAGTTTTAACTAGTGTAGTAAAGACCATTCTTTCTGTCAATTAATCAGGCTCCATTTGTGCTCCTCATCTGACAGCACTATGAATTTTCCAGTCAGCAGAGGAGTCTTCTACCACAAGGGTAAAGAAGACCTGGATTTTGAATTTATAGCCTAAATAAAACCCCAAATGAAATGTTTACTTTTAAAATTTTCCCTTAGATCCCTCAGAAGGAGAAAGAAAAGCAAAGAAAAAAAAAAGGAAAGAGAAAGAAAGAAAGAAAGAAAGAAAGAAAGAAAGAAAGAAAGAAAGAAAGAAAGAAAGAAAGAAAGAAAGAAAGAAAGAAAGAAAGAAAAAGAAAAGATGAGATCAGCCATATTTCTTTCTAAGTCATATCTGAGATAGATTTCTCTGCAGCTGACCTTACTAATAGCCCAGGTTTACACAGACATACATTTTATGCTCCACAGAAGTGTGTGGTCATCTCTCTCCAGCTCAGACGCATAATAAATATGCTTGAATTAGAGCAGTGACCAAAAGATAGACTATGATTCTGCAGAGTATTATATAAAAATACACGTGGGTGAGGTTGTCAGGTAAAATGGGATAAAACAGCATATTCTGATCAGCTCGGCAAACAACTTCTAAATTCAGGGCTGTATTGACCTTGAGTAATATAAATTAAATTAAGCAAACATATATCACTCATGTATGAACAGAAATGCTTTCTACACTCTTCATTCAGACACTGACACCACTTTTCAACAACAAAATAACAGCATTTCATTCTATCAGAGATTTATATATATATATATTTATTTTTTTAAGGTGTTTTCTGGTATCTGCATTGTAACTAATAATTTAAATTAAAGTAAAAAAAAAAAATCATTGTTATTTGCACCAGATATAATCAAGTGTGATAGATCATTCTGTTCAGTAGCACTGCTCAGATAATACTATACTGCTTCGCTGCTAGTACCAGAACAGGTACCATAAAAAGTCATTACAATCCTTTATTTTGAGATGATTTTTTTTTCTAAGAAAGCTTTTAAGAAGCTGTAAGGTGTGGATTTCTCAAAACTGAAAGATTTCTGATTTAATATTTGTGTATATGATACAGGAAAAGGAACCTTGCCTGCTTTCCTATAGGCAGAAGTAATCACATCAAAAAACTATTAATTTATGGCAAAACTCCCTGATTTGTGTATTTACAGTGTGGAAACTGAATGAAAAATGGTGGGTTTTTGATTTTTGGTTTTGTTTGTTTGTTTTTTTTTGTTTTTGTTTTTGTTTTCCAAATGGGCAGTCACAGGTTTCTCAGGAGTCCAGCCCCGAATCCATTCACAAGCAGGCCACAGGTGTCTGCACGTGACGTGACACAGAATTACAAAATGGTCGGGGTTGGAGGGGACCTCTGGAGATCATCTAGTCCAAACTCTCGCCCAGCAAGATCACCTAGAGCACATCGTTCAGGATGGCATCCAGGTGTATTTTGAATATCTCCAGGTAAGGAGACTCCACAGCCTCTCTGGGCAGCCTGTTCCAGTGCTCCGTCACCCTCACAGTACAGAAGTGAAGGTGACACGAGGTGGTGTTGACACTGCACTACAGACAGGGTGAAATTGGTGCCTACCTGCATGCCCAGGCTGTGCACAGCTGTAACTGAGGCCAAAAAGTGGCTCCAATGGGACAGATCTGCCCTTGCAGGACTGGTGCTGCCAGGCCCCTGGTGCCCAGATAGCTGTGCCAAGGCAGGGCCTGAAGGGGACACTCTGTCAGGGCAGCCAGCCCAGCTTCTTGAAGGAGCATGGCACTTAGGTGTTATCTCTGCACTTCCATTTGACTTCTTGATGTCTTTGTCAGCAATGAAATATCTAGGTTTCCTGCATCTTCTGAACACTCAGTCTGGGGAAAAAAACACGTGGAAAAAATCTCAGAAAGTCAGACCCCGCTAGCAACACTGTACATTGTGACTTTTCAGCCAGTGTAACAGCTCTGCATCAGGAGCCCTGAACTTATTTTTCTTTGCAGAAGATGATAAGAACTCAGCAAAGAGATGTTTTCCACTTGGTATGTAGATTCATAATTCAGATGATTTCCGAGACTAAAAACAGTTGTTAATCTAATGTGTATGAATTCACAAAATAGGATTTTGACATAAAGGATCATGCTGGTGATCTGACTAATCCAGTAAATTTTCTCAAATTAGAGAGAGCAGGCAGAAGAAACAAAATTTGTCTTTGGGGGAATTTCTTAGTTCTTAATAGGTTTGGTGAACAAATGAAGGTGCTATGCCAAGAAATAAGGACTTCTCTTCATCCTACTTCTTCATATTTGTATGATCTTTAATGAGTATCTCATTGCAAAGTAGTATTTAATTTGATTTTTTACCTAGATATTTCCAAGCTACAAACTTATCTTGTGATTCTGAATGGACTTGGATGACATACAAATAATGATATCTCAAATGTGTCTCATTAAATTATATCATTTTAATAAATTTTACAATTTTAAACAAGGTTTAATATCACTCTTCAATATATTTAGCCACCTAAATAATTACTAAGGGTTTAAGGAAATGGTCTGACAGAGGCTTGCTAGAGGCAGTTTTGATGTCATTCTAGAAGACAGAACAATGAGCCAATCTAGTCATCACAGATTCAAAATTCAGTTTCTTTTGAGTGATATAATCCGTATTTCAAAGCTACCCCTCTCCACAGGTCCAGATCATGAAAAGATTTAGAGCCAAGATCCTCAGCCTTGTATATTCATAATGAGAATCTACAAAATCTCATGAAATATAAGCAAATTAAATTCTCCTCTTGAGAGCAACCCAATTCCAGGTAACTGCTCTGTGATATCCAGCCATGCTAGCCCAGCAAGTTGTACTTAAACGATTTACTTTGGTTCACTTCAATATGCAGTTGGGTTGCATTTTCGTATGTGAAGATGTAACCACATGTTCACACCTGTAAGGCAGCCAAACATCTTATATAGTCACGGGCAGCCAGATAAAACAACAAAAACCTCTAATATTCCTGCTCCTCTGCTCCGTGCATCCTGATGCCCCACCACTTACCTACAAAGATTATCCCTCGGAAAGCCAAACCAGTTAATCACATAATCCTTACTTTGGTTTTCCTATAAAGCTTTCTGAGTCTCAGTAGCATCGTTTCAGAGTGTGGAGTAAGAGGGGGACTTTCTGGGCAGGGTGGCAGGTGGCGGATTCAGCCTCAGTGTTCCACCTCCCTTTGGGGAAGGTGGCCCTACAAACAGCAGATGGATGGCACAATGGGTGAAGGCCTGCAACTCAAGCTGCATGATTGTCTAGGAGGGCTTTTTGTTTTAATGTGCTAGCAGTATGATAGGTTAATCAAATCAGCAGGGAAAACCCTGTGGTGGTGCTGATGGAGAAAACGCTGCATGTCATTCAATCTGGTAATCATGGCAAATGGCAGCTCTGGGACAATGAGACATATTAATACAGGAAGAGACAGAACAAGTGTGCTGGAGCTTTCCAGCTACTCCATGCTTAAAGAGTATTTCGTGAGAGTCAGACATACAGATAAATTAAAATATCTCCTGAGCCTCCAAACCAAGCGCTGAATTAGAGGGTCAGAAAAAGGCAGAAATGACTCAAACGTATGTGTAGATTCCAAATTAGAAGGAAGTCATGGGAAAGCAAGGAAAAGGTTGTGTTTTATATTTTTCTTAAGAAACATTTGCCTGGCATTTGTGTGCCTACATCACCATCTGTAGTATCTCTTTCTGTTGCCATTCAGATTTCCATTCACTGATTTATTTAACCTCAAATTGTGAAACTAACACAAGTATAGTCATTGTCCATGCTGTAATTGAATTAGGAAACTGAATATAATCCCTGCATTTTAACAAGACTTGTTTAAAGTTTTTGACAAGACTTGTTACACAGTGTTGTGTGGTTGTCCACTTCTCCCCATAGCAGTCTCGAAGACCGGTGAATGTGCACGATCAGATTCGTTTTCAGCTCATAAATAAAATGTACGTGGTACTTAAACGATGAGGTTGCACCACAATGAAGGAGTCATAGTTTAAGTCTGTTCTCCATCTTCACAGATGCTTTTGTGAATAGAGAAGGCAGGAACAGGTGGCATCACATCCCTGAATCTGCAGTCTGTTCTGCTAGAGGGGAGATGCTTGGGGTACACAGCCAAGGAAACGTGTTCTTAAAATGCATCTCACTTGTCCCATGGGAAAGAGGAGCTGGAGGCAATGCTTTACCAGGGCAGTTTGTTCTATTTTTCATGGATCATTGTATTCTTACCACAGCTTTTAATAAATGTACTCTCAATTTATGAAGATTTGCAGGTATTTTGAGGCTGCTTCTTCCATAGATGGTCAAGACAGACTATGATAAAACAGGTACAAGGAAGCCACAGCACAACAAAAAAAGCTGCATTATTCTGCTGCCTTTTATATTATCTTAAATTCTGTTGCTCTTGCAATGACATATACTGATCTCAACACAAAGGTTGGAAGCTTAGTTTCACTGAAGCTAACACATTAGCACGGGAGGTGCAAGGTTGGGACTTTAACTTCATGATTCTCCATGGAATATTGGTGTCAACCTGTGTAAGTCACCCAAAGTTTTGCTCCATTACTGCAGTCCAGCAGGAAGGTTTTCATATACCATGCCCACACACAGCCCTGCAGGAGACTCCTCCATCACACTGCACCTGCTGTTTTGTGCTTGCAAGAGATTGTACCTGCACATTTTTGGATCCAGACAAACATTCTTACTGACTTAGGAAATAGCTACAAGCTTAGGCTCAGGCTTGAGTCAGCCTGGTGCGCGGGTTTCATAAGTGTATTTTGTAAAACAGCACGCAGCAGGTGAGGCAAATGGCAAGAGCATCAGCAAGGAGACCTGCCAACACTTGTGGTGGAGCTTGTGTTCGGTGGATTTGTGTCCCACGTTACAGTTTCTGGCATTTGCTGAGATATGAGCACTGAACTAAGCTCTCCTGTGGCTGCAGCATTTGCAGCACTTTTCGTCTGTGTTTCTCCAGTTTCTAGGAACAGCTCAGCACATGCTGCAGCCTTGAAGGGGAAAATTTGGAGGAACTTTTTATTACTGATTTTTCTGTCAGACTTGGCTGCAGTTGGCCAAAGAGTTTGGATGCAACTAGGGAGCCCAACAGAGAGCACTTCACAGCATAAACTTCAGATTAACAAGTGAACCTGTATGAAGTGTTTTAAAATGTGCATAGGATCACGCAAAGGATTCTGAATTTAATAGTTCTTGTTTGAAAAAAAAAAAAGAGGATGACCTGACCTTACCTGTAAGACACATGCAAAGCCTGGCTTAATACATTTGCTATAGCTTTATGTATATTCCTGTACTATTATCAAATGAAATGAAAGCTATGGAAAACCTAGCTGTATGTTAAAATATGGCAGTCCTGAATATTTTATTCACCTGTAGTTGGCACCTGAATATGTAGGAACCTTCCTCATATTTTTTGATGATGAGATTGATGATGTGCCACTGCTCCTGATTGGTGTTGGCACCAGTCCTGGTGGCTGTTCTTTGAGGAACATTGCTGTAGTCATGACACAAAGTCAAAAGAAAATGTCATAGGTACAAACCGGCACCTGCACTGGACTATCTGAAAGGCCTGATGCTGTAACTCATAAAACCATATCACAGATTGGTTTGGGTTGGAAGAGACCTTAATGAGCATCCAAATCCAACCTCCTGCCATGGGCAGGGACACCTCCCCACAGCCCAGGCTGCTCCCAGCCCCATCCAGCCTGGCCTTGGGCACTGCCAGGGATGGGGCAGCCACAGCTCCTCTGGGCAGCCTGGGCCTGGGCCTCACCACCCTCTGTGTAAGTATTTTTTTCTCTGCAAAAAGAGAATTTTTCTCTAACAGGGCCACAGTGTCAAATGTGTAATAACAACATATTTGTGGAAAAGTACCAATTTTAAAAATAAAAATGGAATATATTTTAAAATAAAAATAACTTCTAAATATTTTATAGATATCAATTTTCCTTTTGACCAACACAAGTCACTAATACTTGAGCACAAAAGCCCAGATGGCTGCATACATTCTTGACATTTCTTCTTCAAGTCAAATATTTAAATTTCAAGATTCATCACTTCCATATTACATTGTTTCTGACAATATATTCCAGTCCTCAGACAACTGCAAAACTAGTGCAAAATCTAATAACTGTAAGTGCTACCAACACACATCTCGGTATGTCTGTACATCCAAAGTAAATGTTTGTCACAACGCAGAAGCTGTGCATTAGTTGTTTAAGCAGGTGGAGTGAAGAGATGTAGTAGATTGGGAGTTGTTTAATGGTAGGACTCAGATCAGCACTGTTTGCTGTTCTGCATCACTGTTTTTAGAGTAAATCCTGTGTGATGGAAGCACGTGCCATGTTCTACAGTACCAGCAGGAGTTCAATAAACGCAGGTTCTGCAGACATCTGTTTTCTTTCCCCAGATCCACAGCAGGTAAAATGATGTGCAAGACGGGGCAGCGAACAGGTGCCTGGGCAGTCGGAGAGGGCACCACAGGACTGCTGTGTTATTGCTGTAGGAAGCTTTCTCTAAGCACACACAAGCCAGCCCAGATCACAAAAGACAACCTAAGGAACATGAAGATCTGTGGGGTTTGTTTGAAGGTGAGGCTTTTTTTCTTTGTAGAAGGAGAAAAGAGAGAGGGCTGTGCAGCAGCCTCTTAACTCGGCAGCAGCCTCATGAAGTGGACCTTGGAGGGGAGAAAGGCCCCTACAACTGGGTTAGTTCCAAACTAGTGTGTACATGGAGGGAACCTGAGGCAGTGTCTCTATATCACTTTGTACGTAAGAAGCTGTAGATGAAGCTCTCTCCTTGTCTAGCGATGCCTGACCTATTCCACCCAGCCCAGGGCTGCCAGAAGAAGTGCTTGTCTGTGGATACCTACATATAGCTCTGCAAACTGTGAAGTAGACTAGCTTCATGTGAACCATGTATTTTTCATTTGGATTTGTTTCTTTCTGAATCACAGAAGGAGAGACTGCAGTCTGCTTTCAATTCCAGTGAAACACCACAAAACGGGGCAGGGAGTGATGGATGTACGGGGACTTCGGGGAAGATGGACTGGCAGGACTTGGAGCAGAAGAGCAAAGGATCCATGGAAGGGATACACAACACAGGACAGGAGGAAAACAAGGCAGAATAATAGTAGATTTTAAAAAATGTTTAAAAAATGACAAACAAACAAAAAACTCGGACAGCCTCTGGCCCATGCATGGGAGGGGGCAGTGACACCTCTGCCAGGAGCCCCCATGGGCACCTCGCTGAGCAGACCTACTTCTCCCGACCTTGTCAGGGAGGCTTTTCAGCACCAAAGACAAAGTGCCGCCAGTGCCTGCCCAAAATATTCAGTATCTTTCCTCTCATTACCACTGAATATCTATTTCCCTGTGTTTTGTGAAAGGCTTGGTAAGTAACTCCAACATTCTGTTTCTTGTCAAGCATTACTTAAGGAGGAGAGGAATTCCTTGGAAAGAAAACAAAACAAAACAAACAAACAAACAAAAAGCAATTATTTCTTTTCACTTATTTTTTTTTAACTGCCCAGCAAAACCACAATAATGCAACGCTTCTTAGGAAGAGAAGCAGTTATGACCCATTTTCAAAACTTGTGGAAGAAAAAAGACTGATGAGCCCTACCTTCCTTCAACCTAATTTTTTGCTTGAGATAAGAGTAAACTGATGCAAGCCTCTGTACCTCCAAATCTGGATTGCAAGCTCTCTGGAGGTGAGCAGTGGTGGGACAGTCCCCTCTGACACCAGGTAGGCTACACACCAGGGTCCCTGTGATCAAAAGCAAAGAGAGACATAAGGGCGTTCTCCTCCAAAGAGCTGCTGTCCTCCTGCTGGATTCAGGTGTTGGTCCACACACCTGTACCCTCCAGTCCCCATCACTGCTCCCATGGGGATGGTACCCAGCATTAAATGGCTGCAGATAGGAGACATGAGATCCCCATCACTGAAAAGAGAGAATATGTTTTATAAAAAATCCATTGCTTTTGCATACGCAAGCGCTAGGTGACACATAGCATGGGAAATAACATATTATGCAGTTTCCCTTGCAATTTGATTTATTATTTTTTTTTTAATACATCCTGCTCACCAGAAATTGAGGTCTTGAAAAATTCTCCAGTCACTTAGCACACCTGCAAAACAGTACAAATCTTTTCTCTGTGTTTGGAAGTAGGGTGAATTATACCCATGAATATAGTGAAAAGTTGATGTATTTGAAGTTTTGCAGGTGGATGTGCTAGATCAGCTTCTGACAGCTGAATCATGGGTATTAAAATAATGGCTCTGTAATTTGGTAACTCACAGCTGTAGTTTTCTTATCTTTCCTGACATTTTACAATGTGAAGCAGAAGTGACTGGGCGTCAGAATTTGCAACAGGTTCACACCCGAACATACCCAGTTGTTGTACCTCACTTTGTCACCGAGGCCTGGGTGAATAGTAAGAAAAAAACATATTTTTTAAAAGAATGTGGCTCAATGAAAATTGGATCACTCTTTTCCTAAAGAATGAAACAGGCACAAAATAAAATAATAATAATTAAAAAAAAATAGTTATATAGCTGTTTCTAGCAATCCCAAAACAAGTAATGCTATCACTCTGAAACACATATAACTCCCTCATACTTTCTGTGTATGTTTTAGGACATCAGCTATGAAGATGTCAAGATCTCTGGTTTGAACAATAATGAGAGCTGAAACACAGTTCTTGTTATTTATTTAATATCTGTATTATCTTTGTGAAATGTGGGATGCATAGCTTTTCTATCCACCCCTTGCTAAGAAGCACA
This sequence comes from Anas acuta, assembly GCF_963932015.1. Taxonomy (NCBI): domain Eukaryota; kingdom Metazoa; phylum Chordata; class Aves; order Anseriformes; family Anatidae; genus Anas; species Anas acuta. The sequence goes on from NC_089017.1 coordinate 73,675,682, forward strand.
AAGCATTTTTTTGGATTACCAGCATATATCTCCTAAATGATCTCCACAGGTAACAATGATGACTATAACCCCCCTAATGAAGTTTCTGGATTACTTCATATAATTTAAAATTCGCTCCCTTCACATTTTCTTTCCTTGTGTCTCTTTAGATCATCTCCCATTCAGCCATGGTGCCTACTGACAGTTAAGCCATATGCTCCCAATATTAAAGAGGAGTATCCCCACAGGTGAGCAGAGCTTTAGCATAATGCTAGTGTGGCATCACGGCATGCATGTCCCTGCCTTGATGCAGGCTCTGGAAGACAAACATTTCATATACAGCTAACCCCTGTGCCATCCACGGTGTCATATGGGATTGCTGTGCATTACTGTTTGGATCACATGCCCTCTGGAAATGCTCAGATACAGCGTTGGTTATACCGTGCTGCAGCCTTCCCCAGTAACGCTTTTCAGATTTCATGTTGTAATCAAACCTGCACATGTTGAGATGTGACAGCTTCACTTCAAAAATATTTACATGTGCTTTTCGTATCAAGTTTTGGCTCCCAGTTTTCTAGCAAGTAATACCTTTCCTGTTCACTTGCTTTGATTTCCTTTGCTTCCTATTTACCTGTCTGTACCTGTTTCTTCAGTTTTTCAACTCACATCCTTTTAACAATTTAGTCTTTCTGATTTGTACATATCTTCTATTCATTCATGTATTTTTAACACCGTTCTCCTTCTGCCATCTTTCCTTTCAACGATTTCTCATTGTTTGTTATTCTCAGCATGCATTCCTGTGTTTACTCCTATATCACCAGTTTCTTTCTGGTTCTGCCTTAGTTTTTCTTTCTCCGTGCTTTTCAGAAACAGAGACTTGTGTCTTCCCCATTTTTTGCTATCTGCTTTTCCAAATATTTCCTCTTCTTCCTTCATCTACACTCTGTTTACACTACTGTTATCTATTTCTTGCACCTTTCTAGATACTTTCCCTTTTCTTCCCTCCCCTCTACAACATTTTTTTTTTCACATTCTTCTCATTCTTCTCACACATTCCTCACTTTGAGACAAAACAGTATCTGAGAAATGAAGGTACCTGAGCACATCCATAAACAACATTTTATTCAGCTTTCAGAGAGTCAGCTTCTCAGAGAGATCAATATTTATGGTGTATCCTTCATAATAATACTACTATGAACTGTAGGTGTTGCAGACAAAATCTGCTGGGAAAATGCAGCTTCATTCACTGGATTTTTTTATCTGGAGGGCTATCTCCCCTCCCAGCACTCCCCATCCCATTGCCTTGAAAGCAGCAGCGCCCCAGTGATGCTCAGACAAGAGCCCCCTCCCACAGCTGGGCTCAGTGCTGCTCCCATTTGCACCTGTGTGATGCAGACACACAAATGCTTCTTTTCTTACCATAAGCTACTTTAGATTTCAAACTTGGAAAGCCAAATGTATTTTTCTTTTTCTTTTTCTTTTTTTTTTTCCTAGGACTAGCATTACCCTTTGGCCATTTACCAGACAGACTGTACATTGTATTCATGCTTTTCGGCATTGTTGCCCTCCTAGGATCACCACGGTATGTTGCATTAGCTATAATATTTACCACCTTGTCAGTCAGTCAGTAACAACAGGCTTGATGAAATGGGTCATTTGTTATTCAGCACAAATCACAGTCATTGAGGAATCAAGCCGGGAGATGTTTATTTACTGAACTTTTATTGTTCAATGTGCACAGACAGGCTCTCAGATAAACTTGTGGGTTTGAATAGTGACCTTGAGATGGGCGGGAAGGAAAGAGCTAGTTAAGCTGGTTCCTTTAAAGGAAAACTTTTAACTATTTTTACCTGTGTAAAAAGGGTGAGTATGTAATTTTCCCAATCACAATTTAAGGTGCTTTTTTCGTGCCATTAGAACAAAGTAAGCAAGGAATCTGGGTCAGCTATGTTATAACTCCATGTTAGTAAACTCAGATTAATTCTATATGGTTATGACAGTGAATACTGTATCGCACTTCTGTTGTGAGTCAGAGAGATTTGTGGGAATAGCATGGGAAGCAAATGCCAGAAGAAAGAAAAATGTTTCCTTTTGTTGTAGAATATTAAGATCTGGAAAAACATGCCAACAATGTCAACAGTGAAATGCTCTTTTCTTCCACCACATATAATTTCTTTTTTTTTTTTTTTTATTTTTATTTTTATTTTTATTTTTATTTTTATTTTTAACCACATACATACAGCGTGGGTATTCATAAGATTGTTTCTGGCTACAAAACTGGTGGAACAATTCACTGAAACTTCTGATGCTTCACCAAACAATGATCAGAATATAATGGCCTTTTAATTTATTTATTTATTTATTTATTTTTGTAGTTTGTGTTTTCCCTAGGGAGGGGAAATGTAAAATGAGACAAAAAAGAAAAATTTGAAAGAAAAAAAAAAATAATAAAACGAGCCCAAATGCAGGAAGAAAAAAAAAAAATGCCACTGAATTAAAAATTAAGAAAACAAAACAAAACAAAAAAAAAAAACACATATTGATTTGTTAAGCACAAAAGTAGAATAATTTTTTTCAGCCATTCCTTCAGACAAGATTGCTTTACCTTGATTCATAAATTTGTTTCAGCTGCCCACCCTGTTGAAAAGGCACCTTGGATAACATGGAGCTGCCAAATCTTCCCCAGTGTGCTGGAGTCTGGCCAGCACAGCCTAGCCAGGTACGGTCAGGGCACCACAGTGCCCTGGTTTGTCAGCTATTTAAATTTAAAGTATCTCCCAGGCTTCTTCCAGCCCTACCTGGACAAGCTGTAGCATTAAATTGTCACAGGGACTCATGTCACACCTGCATGCAAAACTTTCTCATCCCTCTCCCCAGAACTTTGTGCCCTTGCTCTTGCTCACCAGCAACTAAACCACAGGCAAACATCCTACCCTGGCAGGAATTTTCAACCCTTAAGTGATGTTGAAGTTCTTCTTCCCACCAGCTTTGGGAACAACTTCTGGAGAAGGGCCCTTGGCAGTGGGAAAGTGAAGGAGACAGGCTGTGCTTGGGGAGGATGAACACCTTGGTGGCAGGGAGAAGAGAAGGGGATGCCTCACCTGCTGCAGAACAACCCAGGCATGTGCTAGCATGGTGTTTCTATCTCACACTTGAGAGCTTTCCCTGTTTTAAAAGTTTTTTTTCTTTCTTTCTTTCTTTCTTGTTTTTTGTTTTGTTTTTTTTTTTTCTCCCAAGAAGGCTGTTTGTTCACAGGTACAATTTTAGCTTGCGAATTATTTTTCATGCCACAGAAATGTGCACCAATACATTCTCATGTTTCCAGTGATTATCAGTTTGCAGGGTGGTGTTGACTACAAATGCCATGCAAATAGCTTCAGCTATTCAGCTCCAGTGAACACTGGACAATTAAGGCTGCCCAACAGAAAGAGAATGAAACCATTCCTCTTGTCATTTCTGAAGTTCAAGGGAGAGGAGAGCCACAAGTTTCGGTAAATGATCTGCAAGTGAAATGCTGCATGGTGAGCTTGTCAGCATGGATGTGCAGCAGGGTGGCATGCCGCTGCGTGCCGTGTAGCACGGGGAGTTGCTAGGTTACCCCGAACACCAGGAATTCAGGGAACAAAGTACTCATATCTTTTCCGATTTTGAAAAATTAAATAGGTATTGACACAAAATACAGTGTGGCATCGGAGCGATTTTGTCGTGAAGAGATCAGAGGGAGGCAGCCTTTCATCTCGGTGGCTGCGGTTTGCCTCCGGTTGTGGCTGGGACTGCGTGCTGGTGGGAGGATGCTCCTGCACCCCAAAGCCCCAAAAGCCCAAAGCTCAACAGCTCTCAGTCACAACAGCTGGCCTACTTCTGCAGCCCCTGTGGTGTTTGGGCTTTAAATAGGCAGTGAGGGGGAAGATCCTTCTCATGCTAGGAGCAAATCTGACAGCTTTAGTGGAGGCTCTCAGCCTACCGGTGTTGTGCCTTGAGGTTTGTTTTGGTCATTGTTATTGCCATCCTCCTCCTGCTCATAGATAATGTCGTAGTTTACAGTCAGGTGTTGTGTGCATTGAATGGTTGGTGTCATTCGTGCATTAATGACTCTTTTTATAGGATTAATGATCCTATAGGATCCTACTGGAAGGCACTAGGAACACTGGGGAGGGCAGGAGTCAGGGAAGTCCCTCATAAAGGCTGCCATTCCTCACATTTTATGCTTAGGATGATCAGAGGAACTTCCTCAAAACTGTGCATGGTGCTTCTCTTATCCTGACAGAGCTACACCCATGCTTCCATGCTAGGAGCATGTTTGTCCCTGTCAAATGAAGAGCCACTCAGAATAAACAAGCTACACAATATTTTCATCTTTCAGCCCAAAGTGGTATGTATGTCTTCCAGCAATCCCACAGGGACTTCTCTGTCAGGTGAGGCAAAATGCCATCCTCTTGCAGTTAACCACAGCCCCAGTATCTCATTGTCAGTTTAGCAGCACTGTGCAGGCCACGGTGGATGAGCTGCAGGAAGGGCTCGGGGCTCATTTTATTGCTGATGCTTTTCACATCTGTCTTTTCAGATTGTCAGCAGATTTTATATTCTGTGAAAATGAATATAAAGGTTGAATAAAGGTTGTATTATTGTGGATGGATTGCAATGACACTATAAATTACAAGGGCAAGCCCTGAAAGGTTTGTAAAACACCACCAGAAACCAAGGGTAAACTTACTTTTTATAATTCATGCAGGAAGAGCTTCAAAGTGACCAGGACTTTAGTTTCTTTTACTATTTCTGTAAAGCTTCAATCTGATTAAAACTGTAAGTATATTATGTATCTAAATTGCCAGATTTTTTTGGATTCCAAGAACAGATCTGAATTTACCTACAGAAGGGATTCTTCACAGGAATAGGTTTTAAAAATTAGGGCTATAAGGATATTCTGTGATCCATGTTGCTGCTTAAAGGCAGAGTTGACTACACGTATGTCCTTCCTTATGCATGTTTTTCTACCTTCGTCTTAAAAACCACTCATAATATTTATTGGTATTTCAGGTCCCGAGGCAAAACACCGATTTTCTAGTGCTTACCTGTTCTTAATGTTCATTAGCTTTCGCTGATGTTTAAACTCAATTATATTTTTTTGTAACATGATATGAACTCAGAATTCCCACCTCCTTTACAGCAGACAGAAAGGAGAGCTATCTCTTTCTCTCTTAAAGTTCTTTTTGGAATATTTAAAGAAGATTATCAGATTCTTCTTAGTCATCTCTTCACTAGAGTAAACTAATCCTCATTTTATTCAACTTCCCCTCCTAGTTCATGTTTCCCAGGGCTGTTCAAGCTGCATCCTCTGCATTTATATCCTCTCCCATTCTCTCTTTCTTCTTTCTTTATCCCATGCAACTTTGCACCTTAAAGTTTGCAGCCAACCTATAAATACTGATGGCAGGTCCTCAGCTAGAGAAAATCGATCTTGCTACACAAATGGAATCAAGATGACTTAAGCCAATGGTTACAACCCTTTGCTGTAAAGTGGGTGTGTAAGTGCTTGACAAGTGCTTTGAACTACAAGAGCAAGAAAGCACTGCAAAAGCAATAATTGCTATTTCTTTTTCTGCTGTTGGTAATCATCACCCATCATACTCCATCTCTATAATGATAAACCCAAATAAGCATCACTACACAACAGTGAAAATATCTGGGAAAAAAAAAATGTCTTCATATATGGGCTTAGTTTGAATGTGTATTGACTATGCAAACATGTTAGACAATGCCTTATGCACCTTTTCTCTTGTGCATGTCAGATGCCCACCAGCTCTAGTACTGAGGTATAAAAACCTGCTTAGATAATGAGGGATGGGGTACAAAAGTTGAGAAATCAGGTCCAATGCTCACCTCAGCGTAGTGGTGATGCTGATGCAGAGCACCCATGAAGAGCTACAAACTGCTCTTCATAAACCACTGGCCCATAAACCACTGCATTGCCACCACATGGCAAGACTGCAGTCTGGTGCAGGTCTGTCACTTCCCCATAGTGGAGCAGGATTCCAAAGTAAAAACAAGTTAGAGTTGTATTCTTCTTCCACATCTTCCCTTGGAATATTATTGCTATCAGCCTTTTCTACCTCATGGAAGAATACTAGTGTTAGCTGTTTATCTCTTCATGTTTTATTGTTTAACGCAACTTATGTCACATAATTCTGGGACACTAATCCAAAATTGACAACAATGGAAACATCTATTTTTAATCCCTTGATATGTTACATGCTGTATTTTCTCCAGTACTGGCTTTATCTTTCTGTTCGGCAGCTAAAAACTAATTTGAAAACATTTTTCTAGAATATAGAGCATCAAATTATACCCTGGAGTCCAGAAAATCAAATTATTTTTTAATTTTAAAATACTTTTATTAAGAACTCGAATTATCTTGCAACATTAAATTTTCAGTAAGATTGTAAAATTATAACACAAAGTTTTAACAAAAATGGGATTTGTGTTGCTTGACTGCCATTTTTTTTTGTTTCTGATTAATAGTTTAAACATGTCTTTCTATTTTGAGAAGAGGATTTGTAAAAATGGCATCATGGGGTGCGTATTTTTCAACTCTCAATGATTTCCAGATCCAAATCTGATAACTTTAAAAGCAGAGAGATTTCTTTTTAACTCCTGTTTTAATCATCTGTTATGTTCCTTCTGTCTGCAGAGTGCTTGACTTGTCCTTTGCAAGAAAAATGTTGTTCAAGGCAGCTGAAATGAAAGGATCACAGTATGTTGACTACTCCTTCTCCTGTCTTTCATTTCCTTCAGTATTCACAGTCTGTGATGCAGCTATTTGAGTCAGTTTAATCTTTGCCATCTGTAAACATTTCCCTCGCTTGCAGCTAAGCTTCAGCACTCAGTGTTCTTCTTCAAAGAGATCGTGGGTGCGAGGTGAAGGCTTTGCAGCATCTGAAGGTTCTCCAGAGCCTGTGAGGTGCCTGGGGAAGAGTTTCTGAGGCGTGCTCCACCTGGCAGGTCCCCAGCCTGCTTGTTTTGCAGTTTTTAGAGGGAGCAGATCACAATCTTCCACTGGTAGAACAGATGTAGCGTTTGGTGAGAGGGCTATGACACAAACTCCAGCAGTCCTGCCACTCCTGCCCTAACCTGACAGTGGGCCTACAGTGACTGTGAATAGGGTGTGAACACACCGCCAGTTATACCAAGCTATGGAAGCCAAGCTTTGCTTTCCAGACACCCTACCACAACCCACTCCTCTTCACTGAGGCCATTCCCTTTCCCCTGTGCTGTTCACAAGGGTGAGTAGTTGACAAAACGGGCCTGTGGCAGCACCGCTGCCATGACAGGCTCTGAGCCCGGTCAGAGAGCAGGCCTGGGTGTCATGCAGGGCCCACCTTCATCTCCTATCTTTAAGCTGGATATTAGGAGAAATTTGTTTAATGAAAGGGTTGTCTGGCATTGGAACAGGCTGCCAAAGGAAGTGACTGAGTCACCATCCCAGAGGTCTTCAAGAACTGTGTAGATGTAGAACTTAGTAGTATGGTTTAGTGGTGGACTTTAGGACAAGGTTAAAGGTTGGACTAGATGATCCTAGAGGTCTTTTCCAACCTGAATGTTGCCTGCCCTAAGGCACCCGCTACCTGCTGCCAGCCTGCAGCACAGGGGTCCCTGTCAGGTAACACAGAGCTGTGCTTGTCCCAGCACGAGCCACCGTCTCTGGCTGGGAGAGCAGCAACCAGTCTATCCTCCTCTAGATGAAAATCCACAACATGTGCCAATAACGCACAAACAAGAACACGCTTTGTCTTTTGGTTTCAGGTTCACAAGCAAAAAACAAATGGAGACCACAGGTAGGTCTAAAATGGAGATTTTCAGTGTAGTAGCATGAGCATATTTGCCTTATGGATTCAGTCTCCTTGCTTTCTCCCTGCAAAAGGCAACTGCAAGCTTACCTAGCAACGACACAGGCTGTGCATGCTCATAGTGCTCATAAAGCAACCAAATGCAGCATTTCTGAAGTAAACAATTATAGCATTTCGATTATCGGAATGTGTCACGCGCGCTCAGCATGACTGCCCCGCAGAGAAAAGCCTAAATACTTGCCTGCATCCATCTGACTGCACAAGGTGAGCATGCAGAATTTGTTCCCTCATCCCAGCTGGACAGCCAGTTTCATAACACCATTCTTCAGCTCCTGAAGGTTTCCAGTCCTTTTGCTGTCAGGATTGTACACGTTGTTCCTCCATTCAAGAGCCATTTGTTGGCATCACAACTGTGACAGCACTGCAGTAATGCCAGATCCCGTGAAATAGGCTTAAAAATTAAAACCTAGAAAAAAAAAAAAAAAAAAAACAGAAATAAAATAAAAATAAAAATAAAAATAAAAATAAGATATACCATGCAGATCTCTCAGGGTGAGTTTATTGTTTTTCAAAACTAATACGAGATGCGGGATAATAGATGGCCCAACAATGACTACAAAGCAATAAACTATGTGAGGGGCTCTGCTCATGTAATGAACAGTGAAAATACAGCTACAGAAGTTCAAGCTGGGAATGATGTCAAATGCATGGTTCAAGAACAAGGATTAGTGTCCCATTCCAATTACAAACAATTGTGTTTCCCCCTTCAAGCCATGAATAAATATACATACCATCACAATATAAAGGAAAACTATAAGAAGTTGTTCAGCTGTCCTCTCCAGTTTCATTATTTGCATATCTTAGCTCTGGACCACTTTATTGACAGTAGGTGAAGGAACACATCTTCAGGAAATCCTGCAGCAAGTCAGAGAACCTGAGAAGCTTGGCTGACCTCACGGTGCTCTTCATCTTCAGGGCTGGATCTGCACAGCACCCATAGGAGCAGAGCTACTCGAAGCATCTGTAAATCAGTCAGCATGCCCAGTAGAGGTGGTGGGCAGACAGGGCTCCCAGAGGGCTGACCTACCCAGGTCCTTACCACTGCCCCAGCACAAAATGGAGAAGGGGTTTGCCTGCTGGTGGAGAAACCCCACAGGGTACCCCAAGACTTGTAGGGGGAGAACCTCAGGCCTCTTTTAATATTATGACCTCGATATTATTTAGGCTTTGACCTTCAGAAATCACTTTTTTTTTTTTGGGGGGGGGGGGGGGGGAGAGGGGCAAACAATCTACTTTGGGGATTAAAAGTGGCAAACAGAATTACAAACCAGGATTAGCACTTGGCTTCTGAACTCTCCTTGCCCCACAGCTGCAGTAAAAATCTCAGCAGTCAGAGGCTTGGATTCTCAAAAGTAGTTTGGGCAAGTTTTATGCAAATCAGCAGAAAATACTTATCAACTATGGTGTTGAAACTCTCAGCCTAGTGTCACACCTTTTTTCACATTTGAAGACAACTGAAAGGTCATTTTATATCTACGAAGCACTGATTAATCTAGAAAAGGTAAAATTTCTTATTTTACCATCAAGTGCCATGGAAAGTTGGGAGTTGTTAGGCTTGGAGACTTTTCCTCAGTCACAATAAAAAAGAGACATACCTATTATTATACATTTTTCTGCAGTCAAGTTCAAGACACATATGATAACGTATTAAAACTTACACTGGCAGAAACTTTCTGAAATGTTATGCTAAAAAAAAAAAAAACACAAGATTAATGAGAGCCAAGTCAGAGACACCTTCCAACACTTCCAAAACACATTTTGTATCAAACTTGTAAAAATAAATAAATAAATAAATTCTCCATTAGAAACAAACAAACAAAAAAAAAATAACAGTACATATCTTGATATGGATGAAATAACAGAAAACAGAAAGTGGAAGGAATAGTTATAATGTAAGACAAGCAAGAAGGAGAAGACAAAAGGCCACATTTTTGTGTAGTCTGCCTGAAGGTCATGAAAGTATAACAAAGACAATCTACAGAAACTAGCAGTAGTGTCAGACATGAAAAGGTTATTGAGACTGAGCAATTGGATCAAGGGTCCTGGAGACAAGGCTCTGGGATCAAGGCTTCCCCCACCACAACCACCCTCCTCTGACACACACACACGCACACGTTTGGATTTCCTTAGGGCATCGCAGAGGCTTGGTTTAATCCATCTTTCTTCCAAACCTTACTCACTTCTCTCAATCTAGGGTGGTGGCAGGGAAAAAGCATACTGAAGGTTGTTCCCCACCAGCTGCCCAGCTGATGGCTTGGAAGCAGAAAGAGCCAATGGAGCTCACACAGGGGGAAAAAGATTTTTGACTGTGAGGGTCATATATACATAGGTATATATAAATGTCTATTCTGAACCACCTAGGGACAGAAAATATTGCTGCCCACTAACGTGAAGCAATCAGCATCGCCTACACACTGAGAGCAGAGATCTTGGCAGCATCCATCATGGGAGAGAGCACGCAGAGGAAGGTTGGCAATAACAGGGGCTTGGAGTGTGAGGTAGGGCAAGGTGATCTGCCTCCAGCCATGAAAAATCTACTTCTGAAGGTGAGGATAGGGAACAAACCTCAGCCATTTCCCATAGGCCCTCACTTCAGTTCTCACAGAATAAAGAAAGCTGCATGAAGTGGCCACAAACATGCCAAAAGTCCCCTGTGGATCTTGTCTTCTTTTTCTTCTGCACATGGAGAACTACTTCTTTTCGATATCAGAACTGGAACCAGACTGGAAAATAACAGGATGGGAACATCACCTCCACATCCATCTTGTTGGATCTGGATGCAATAAAGAGGTTGTGCATTTAGAAGTTAACACGAAGGGGCATGGTTTTAATAACTGCTGAAAATGTTCTAATGCTGGAAAGATGAACTTGTAGGCATTGATATCCACATCCTCAAGCTGACATTAAAGAGAGGAATTTCAATTATTTTTTAAGTTATTCACTTGGGAAGCCTGTTCACGTTCGACAACACAAACCAGAGATGTACTTAAACAAGTGAATATAACACTGAAATTAAAAACCAGACTACTTTTTCTTCAAGTACCTTTTTCAAATGGCACAGAGAAATTTACACAAGCTGAAGGAGCCTCTGCATTTAATTCCTGATGGCAATGATATTTCCTCAGCTCAGCCAGCAGTCTGGTCAGGTACTGCTGAGTCAACCTACTTCTGAGACCTTCCTTGCCTGCTAATGCTGTGCATAAACCTTGAGATGTCATTATTTTGCTGCTGTGAATAAGTCTTGCAGGTTTACTGCAGCTTGGAAGTAAAAGCTTAAAAATCCTCAGTGTCGTGTTTGCTCTCTCTGTAATTCCAAACATGAAATGACAATTCACTTAATAAAGTGGCTTCTCTTCGTAACATTATTTCTCCCTGGTTCAGGTGCTCTCGCTGCTATCTGAGAACCCTAAGACACTGAATTTCATAAAACATTGAAATCTAATTCTATTTTCTGCAGAGCTATCGTGAGAGTCAAGCCTGTCATGCTGAGGCTTTACACCATCACAGATTTTTATAGCTGTGCAAGCCTCAGAAGATCTGCAGTGCATGTATTAGACAGAAATGCTTTACCTTTGCTGCTGGTTTGTCTCATGCATCTCACATGCTGCTTCCACAAGGGACGAGTGTATGAAAGTCCAGAGGGACTGTCTCCAAAGGTGGCCTACCAAAAGTATCACCCTGGGAGAATCCGATTTCCCCTGGGAATATGTAGGCAAGGTGGGAAAGAAGAGGTGAAGAAACTGAGGCAAGTGAAATAACATATTCTGCACAGAAGATAATGGATATAAACCAAGCATGAATAACCTTAGTCCAGAATTATGAAGATAATCACGGACGTCATCTTCTGGAAGGCCTGTCTTATGGGACTTGTGGAGGGAACACGAAACAGCCCAGCTGACCTGGGACTTGATAGCTGCGTGCATGGAATTACACCAAATTAAGTGTGGTTCAATACCAGGGCAATGGCCTTAATAATTTAGTTGGTAACCTCCACTCCCACACTTTCATGTTTCGGTGAAGATAATTGTTCACTCCTGAGAACATAAAAATATAATGTCTATTGCCAAATGTTGCCAAAATCCTGACCAAAAAAGAAAAAAAAAAAAAAAGCCAGAATCAGTGGGATGACAGTGGGATGATCATACATCTCATACATCAAAAATATGTTCCATCAGCCCACATTGGACAGTCTCGAAGTAGTAATATGTTCATTACATATGACATTAATATATGTTCAGTTAAGTATTATTTCATTATAAAAGTAACAGTGTGGAGGGAAGGGAAGGGAAGGGAAGGGAAGGGAAGGGAAGGGAAGGGAAGGGAAGGGAAGGGAAGGGAAGGGAAGGGAAGGGAAGGGAAGGGAAGGGAAGGGAAGGGAAGGGAAGGGAAGGGAAGGGAAGGGAAGGGAAGGGAAGGGAAGGGAAGGGAAGGGAAGGGAAGGGAAGGGAAGGGAAGGGAAGGGAAGGGAAGGGAAGGGAAGGGAAGGGAAGGGAAGGGAAGGGAAGGGAAGGGAAGGGAAGGGAAGGGAAGGGAAGGGAAGGGAAGGGAAGGGAAGGGAAGGGAAGGGAAGAACTTCCCAGCCCTGCTGCAATAAAACCACAGCCACTGCTCTGGTCTAACATAGGCTTTTTGCTCCTCTGGCAAAGCCACTTGAAGCTGTCTGAGCTGCAAGTGGAACTTATTTTAAGGTGAGATAGGCACCTTAATGGTTGTAAATACAATTAAAATTACTTATGTTTTACTCTGAAGAAGAATTTTTACACAATTGGATTAAAATAGTTTGGAGTACAAAAAATCATGCTACACTGCCTGAATAATTTAATAGCAACAGCTGTGACCGCCAGCACAGGGTTCTGCTCTGCTGCATGTACTGCTCACCCATCCTAAACCACGTTTGAGTTACTCATGCTTACTAATGCTTTCTGTTCAGTAGTTCAGGACGGTGCATAGACCACAGTTGTTCCCATGTTTGCTTCATTGTTCTTAAAAAGGGATCTTTCTACTAAAAGGATGCCTTATAAAAATAAGTTCCTTCAGTGAGACAAATAATGACACAAAACCCTGTATTCTTCTCCCATTACCATTAATTTTATATTCAATTTAAAATGAAATGTGGATGTTATGGATGTTAAAGGCACTTTCTCCTTGTTATTTATTTATTTATTTATTGCTTATGGAATATGTTTTTTCATGAACTGACCTGTTCTTTGCTTTCTGTAATCTCCTTCAGTTATGGAACAATATAATTACATCGTAATTTTAAAATACTTTTCCAATTTGCTTTCACTTTATATCAAATTACAACATTTTACATGTAGAGTATTTTAGAACTGAGAGTTCCAAAAATCTTTGGAAAGATGCCAAAGAAAAATGTTTCAGCATCTTCCTCACAGAATAAACACGGTATTGTTTTCAGCAATACTCAGTTTCAAAGTAACCTTAATGCAGTCTTCAGGAAAATGTCCTTATGAGGAAATTAATGATGAGGATCATAGCTTTGCTTTTGCAGACTAGATGTGCTTGCAGACTGCTGACCGTGTGGAATCCTGCAACTCTTTGGGTCTTTGTGTGAGTTTTGTATGGCATGGCAAAATGCGCCGAGTTAGATTAATAAATGTCTGCAGTGATTTTTTCAGCTATAGCTCTTCCACTTCAGCCAGAGCAGACAGAGCTTCCAAGCCAACTCGTGCCTGCTGTGTTTGCCAAGGAAGATAAAACAAGCCTGCCTGCGAACACCCTGCCTGCACACTGTGCTTTGTGCAGGTACAGCAGCACCGGGGCACGCTGCTTTGCACGGCACCGGGCTCTGTGTGGGCTGAAAGCAGCTGCTGCCACCAGGCCTCCGGAGAGGAGACTTTTTGTTTTGGTAAAAGTGCAGCCTGGGGAAGTTCATGGGAAAGGTCTGTCCTGACAGCTCCTCCTCCCAGCTATGGCTCAAAAGGGTTCAGGGGATGCGTGGCTGCTGGAGTCGAGTGCACTAACACCTTTCGCTAATTGGTAATCTGCTCTTGAGAAGAAAAGCTTCGTTTCATCAATTAAGCAACCAAGGACTATGTGAGATGTGTCTTTGCAGGTGTCAGTAGTCTCCAAAACTAATAGAAGCTGTCTTTGCATCACTTTGAGCAATAATTTTAGGAAGAATTTTTTACCATAATGATAATATTACTAGTAATAATCGTAATACTGCTAGTAATAATAGTAGTAGCAGTAATAATAATAATAGTATCAACCTGATTGTGCTAAAATACGCGGGGGTTTGTGTTCATTGTTCTAACCAATATCATGTTTGAGAGGAAAACTTTGCAGCCAAAGCTATCTTTCTCCCTCTTCCCCCCAAAAATAAAACCAGCATTCATATAAAGCTTGAAAAAAATGTCAAGCCTTCTTCAGTTCCACGCAAATCACACATACTCTTACAAAACATGTAAGAAATCACAACATATTAAAAACAAACCCAAGAACACCATCACAAAGGAGGGCTCCTCCTTGGCGATATCCTGAACCTCTGCTGCAGATCCGCAGAAGCCTGTTTGACCCAAAATATCTTGGCAGGGAGGCTGGCTCCTGCCGTAACTCAAGTGAAACATTAGAATGATGTTGAAGGTCTGTTGGAAATTTTGGATGACTTCAGGAAAGCTCCAAGGGTAGCAGTGGGTTTGTCCATGCCACAATCCTTCTGCATCAGACAGGTCCATGTTTGTGGCAGGCAGGTGGCTGTGCTGCCCCTCTCCTCACCTGCCCCAAAAGCAATTTGCTAAGAAACTGATTTTATTAAAACGAAAAGCTTCCTAGAAGTACTGAAGGCTAAACCCTTTCTATTTTCTTTCCAGACTCTTTGCCCTCCTCATATGCCACGTGGAACGCTGGAGAGTGGGAACATTTCCAGCAAGTGCAATCAGGCTTAATGCTTCCCATATATATGAGCTTATGAGCTCTCTTTTAATTACAGCTATTTACTACTAATTATTATTATTAACAACAGCAAACAAACCTTCACATTTCCCGCATCCACACCTTCCAAAAAAGCCAGCATTTTCAGCCTTCCCACAGGCCATAGAGGAGGGAAAAAAAATTTGTAAGATGCACTTGTTCAAATAATGAATTCATATTATTACTTTTTTTTTTTTATTTTTTACTTTCCCCCCCTTAGGGCTCTTCTCTTTTATGCAGGACTGTTTACTAACAGTAAACTTCTGCAAGCTGACAAACACAGCAAATGTTCCTCTTACTTCCTCATTCCTCATTACCATCCATTCCCAGGAAAGGCACTGGGATGACAATGAAGAGCGCTGAAGCTTCAAAGGTCCCACAAGTTTCCTCAACTTCAGGTCCCACAAACACATGACTCCTTGGCTCCTCATTTGATGGCTGCAGTCCTTTGCAACCCCCATGTGCCCTGCCGTGATGCCGTGATGCTGTGATGACACCTAAAAAAGGCAATGCCACTGATTCCCTAACAGCAAACATCCCAGGCAGCTAAAAAATACCAAATTTTAATGACAAATGACCTATTTCTGGGGCTAGCCCTGTAGCCATCAGCTGCAGGAAACAAAAGGCTGATGTCCTCCTCTTTCCTGTTTATTATTATTTATTAACAGCTGTTTAGTTCAGTCACTACAGAGTTCATTTAGAGTCTAGGGGCATCATTTCCTAAAACTGTGAGCCACTAAGGATTAGCAGCACGCTGAAATGATACAACTCAGAACATACAACATCCCCCAGAGCATCCACTGTAGTAAGTCGGACCTTCCTTGAAATGATCTGGTTAAAAACCTGATTACACGCACAGAGAAGCAGGGACCTTAATTAGTTGTTTCTCCCAAAACACCTCTGGTTAGTCTGATGCGAAGGCATCTTCAGCTTGTTAACTGAGCATACCCAATTATGCTCAATTAAGACGTTTTAATTAATCATAGTTAATTACACTTAACGTAAAGCACACGAGCAGCCCTTGTTGCAGTTCCTTGCAGGCATGGGGGCAGTGCTGCCCTCCCAGCAGCATTTTGGAGCCAGGCCACAGGCAGGCCTTGCTCAAGCCTGAATCCTCCCAAGCCCTTCATCCTTGACACATCCAAAACACTGCAGAGGATCACGTTTCCTCCACCATCGCTTCACGCAGGGTCTTATCAAAGGCTTTGCCTGAGCACTGCATCCCAAAACATCCCAGGGAATGGACTGATTAATTGGTGCAACATGTTCAAGGGGCAGGGCAAGGTTTCCAGAAGGCTTTCCGGAGATGTAGCAACAAATACCCCAAAACCTCACTTCTCGCTGTATTCTTCTCCTGCCTGTGTTTTTCTTTTGTGTGTACCTTGCTAGCAAACTGACCTGGAGGCCCGTGGAGGAGCCACACAGACAACCCAGAGAAGACTAAAGTGGAAAATAATGTTGGCAGAAAGAGAGGACCAGTGACAGAGTAAAAGCTCGGGAGGTCGCAATACAAGCAGCCTGTAAAGCTGTGCTGTTGGAGGCTCGGCGGTGGCCCTGAAGAAGAGGGGTTGCTTGGACTCGTTGAAGGCAGGAGGAAGCTCAAGGGCAGCCAGAGCAGGATTCTTCATCATTTACAGTCAACAGGGTTGGCATGACTGTGGCTGGCTTATTGCAACTTTTCATTCAAACTCTGATCCTAGTTAGTGCTAACAAGATCAGAAATCTCAAAGATTACAAATAAAAACAGACTGCCACTGCTTTATTGCTATTATTTCAGTATCATAACTGTACAGAGTATGGCAAATCTGTAGTCCTGTGTTAATTCATTAATGTGTTCTTAGTAAGTGGAATCCCTATAGACTCATTATCTTGGATAGAACTGGGCAAATCCTAATATAAATTTTATCTGAATATTGGCTCAGGTTGCAATTTATATTTCCCTTCAGCTGAAAGTTCCCATCAGGAAGGTGGTGGTGAAGTTCCCGTCAGGAAGTTCCCATCAAGAGGGTGGTCGTGCACAGGAACAGGCTCCCCAGTGAAGTAGTCACTGCACCAAGCCTGTCTGAATTTAGGAAGCAATTGGACTGTGCTCTTAGGCACATGGTCTAAACTTTTGGGTAGACCTGTGCAGTGCCAGGAGTTGGACTCGATGATCTTTACTGGTCCCTTCCAACTCGGGATATTCTATGATTCTATGATCAGTTTTGGGGTGCTTGCTTCCAGCCAGTCCCAAAGGACACAAGTACACATCCCCAGAGAGACATATACAAAATTATTTTGCCAGGGGAATCCAGACAAGTTATACTCATTCAGAAGACAAAATGCAATTTATGTCCAATCACATCTAACTGGATTTCAGAAGTCAAAAGCAACAGGTGAGAATGAAGACACAGGTCATTCCCAACATGCAGTGCTGAAAAAAATAATCAAGCTTTGGCAGAAAACTTAGTGTAAATTTGCCAGGAAATTTGACTGTGTGTAATATGGAAGAGGAGACACACTATTGATGCGATATGTGAATGTTCCTCATTATTTTAAGGGAGAAACTTTGTATTGTAAAACAACTACTTTCCAGACCTAGTGGCTGTCTAGGATGAGCAACTGGGATTGGTAAGTAAGTTGAACCATTCTCATGCTGCTCTGCAAAATAAGGAGTGGGGAAAAAAAAAAGGAAAAGAAGAAAAAAAAAAAAAAAAAAAAAAGAAAAGAATGATGAAGGAAGCATGTACAAAAAGCTGTGATTTACACTCGGAATAACCAAATCATGCCATCATGTAAGGAGGCAGCTTCTTCGGAATACCTAATACCACTTCGAAAAAGAAAGTAATTTCATGACCATAAGAGTTAGTAAGAAAGTAAAAACTTAGCAGGGACTTTTATTTATTTATTTATTTATCCTTTTTTCTTTTTTCTTTTTTTCCTTTCACATGTGCTAGGATGCTTTTCTCCATTAGTAAACCTCTTTTCTGTCAGTTCTGCAAACTGCTTGGTCTTAGAGCAAGTGAGAGTGAAGTGCAGCCTCTTTTTGCACAGAAAGGGGGAATGCCTTTGGTATCGTGGCCATGAGTAGCAGCCTCTCCTGCGGAAAAAAAAAATGTTGGCATGAACAGGGGGAGCCATCCGAGAAACACACAGAGAGGGAGGAAAAGAGAAAGTGAGGGAAGATTACAGGGAGATTTATAGGTTGTGCATATGAAGCCGATAAAAGCCCCACAGAACTCCCTACAATGCCGCTTGAGTCACTAACAAATTGAAGCACTTTATAAAATTTGCAGCTCTTCAATAATTTTGAATCGTTTTAAAGTGCTCATGCTCCAAACCACAAAGTCTTTCTTAACCACTGCAGATATATAAAAGGCACATCATCAAAATGATGGTAATCAGCTCCTTCAATCTCAGGTGTAAAATTGTTCTGTATTTTTCCCTTGTCATTTTTGTTATTCACCAAGTGCAAAAAATAATAATAATAATAATAAAAAGAAGGTCATAAGGATGCAAGGAAAAAAAATGCTTTTTCAGATTCCTATGCAATCAATGTTCAAAAAAATGTGTGGATTAAAAGAAATTCACAGTTATCTTTGGCAAGGTTGACTAAGCTATTATAGACTTTCTTTGTTGAATATGCACCCCACAAACACAAATATATCCATGAAGGGGCTTAACAATCTCCAGAGATGTCTCCAGACATAATGAAAGTGTTTAATGGTCAGGAGAAGAGGGAGAAGATGCACACTTTGAAGTGTGTTGTGTCAGGTACTGAAAGGTGTATATGCTAAATATGCTAATTTTAACATTTTTTCCAATAACTTGCACCACACAGCAGAGAGCAGTGTTGAAGTGTCTAGGTCAGCTCTTCACAACTAGCAGGTTGTGTGAATAGTGGCTATCTCAGCTTAGCTACTAACCCAAAAGAAAATCAGTGTGTGGGCAAGGAAATTTCATAATGGCACAAAAGACGTGAAAATATTTTCAACCTCAGTTAAAAAGTATAATTATGTAAATACAAAACTCTTATTAAGAAAAAATAAACGGGAAGATGGTTCAGCTTGTGCACTTAAAAAAAATAAATTTAACCCAAACTATAATAAACTAAACTATAGTAAACTAAAATAGAATAAACTAAACTAAACCTTTTTTTTTTTTTTTTTTTTTCCACAGGTATTAATGTGACTGAAGTATATTTTAGCCCCCTGAGCAGTTTGACATTTTTGGCTATTATTCTTTATTAGAGCAGGCTTCTTCTTGGGCTGCTCGCTGCTGAAGCACAAGCAGATGTTGCCAAGTTTCTGCACTTCTGCATACGCTGTTACTGCAAAAACTTCTCGTGCCTCTGAGAGAGACATCCTGCCGAGGCTTGTTATAATGCAGCAGCACAACGTGGTACACAGGCACCCTCATGCCTAAAAGATCCGAAGCAACAGGGATCGCTGCGAGGAGAACTGAGCACCCTGCTGGGACTGGAAGCAGAGATTTTTTTTTTTTTTTTTCCAAATGAGCACAGTGGGCCAGCTACAAACTAAATGGGTGCAGCAGCTCAGAGGGCACACCGTGAACCCAGGGAGGGCTCAGACCCTTGGGGAACTGCTCCACGTGGTGCAGATCAGTTTCTAATGAGATCACCCTTGTTATCTACAGTGAGTTTGAAGCCAGCATTTCACAGTAACATGGGGACTATATTTTACGTCAAATGACATGATAAACCCATCACTAAATCGTAGTAACTAATAAAGGTTTCAATTCAAGTTTCCTTTTGAAATTAACCAAAATCCATTCCTTTTGATTCAGCAAGGACTGAAAAAACACTGACACCTGGTCTGCTCACAAACCTCCCATCTGCCTAGTGTGTAGAGCTACATTTGTATTTATCAGTGAAATGCAGGAAGCTGGTGCCAGAGCATGCCGTCGGTGCTAATTCACTCAGAGCACAAGAAAACCATGGGAAGAAGCATGACCAGAACAGGAATCCTGCAGGAGACTGCCTAAGAGAAAAACGCGTGCGTGACTGAGCAAATAACATTCATCAGGTGTCCCAAGAGTTTAGAAACAGTGCTGAGAAAGGCAGCTGCTCCAGGAATCAGGAGAACCAAAGTAACGCTGACACAGACGTGGGGGATTTCATGCCACCACCCCCATCTTGACCATGAGGTGTGTGTACAGGGGGGAAATCTGGCATCTCCTGGGCTGTTCCTCATCCTTGGGGCAGTGTCCAGCCTGAGATAAGGGGGTGGATTTTGGTCTTAGCAGCCCTGGAAGTCACCTTGGGGAGAATTGGAGCAGGAAGCTGGAATGGGTCTGACACTGCCATGCCTGAACACAGGACCAAGAAGAGAAAGAGAAAAGAGAAAAGAGAGAAAAGAGAAAAGAGAAAAGAGAAAAGAAAGAAAAAGAAAAAAAAAAAAAAAAAAAAAAAAAAAAGAAAAGACACTGAGGCTGTGGCTGCAGGCAACGGGTGAGGAGCTGTCTTTGCCCATGGAGATGCTCCAGCATGTGGCTAGATTTCAGCCCACCATCCCCATCCTCTTCACTTCATCAGCAATTTACCCTTTCCTCAATTAATTTGTATTCTTCAGGCTTTGATTTTCTTATGTTTCACTTACAGCAATCAAAATATACTTCCCTAGTGCTGCTTCTAAAATCCAGTATTTTCACACTGGTGCTGCCACATGCCACTTGTATCTGAATACAGAATGATGAAACCACCAGTAAATAAATATGTTCAGTCTCTACCAGTTGCACTTTCATCTACAGCAGAACATGCTTTGAAACACATAAGCACTAGCAGGCAAAATTTCTTTCAACATTTTGACATTTTTATTTTTTTTTGTATTAAGTATACAAAACATTTGTGTGAGAAAAGCTTACTGTAGTCATTTTCTCAGACGTAATAGTCCTCTCACAGCAAAGAGCTTGCAAAATAATAACAATAAACCTTTTACACTTTTATGCAGTTGAATCAAAAGAAATAAAGTGGAAGTAAAAACAGAATTATAGAGTGACTAAAATAGAAGGATATTTGGTGTAAGTAGCACATGCCATGACCAGTTCAAAATTTATTTCTCAGTATTATGGAGGAATTTTAATGTAACATGACTTGTTCGTTAAAAAGCAGAAATGCTACTGAATTACTTAAGCAAATCCATCAATTGCCAGGGCAGTTTCTGACCTGCTGAAGAGCTGTCCTGCTTAATGCAGGACACACACACACACACACAAAAAGTGTGTGTGCGTGCGTGCGGGTGTGTGGCCTTCCACAAAAGGCTATTTCCTTCTCTGCTCCAGGTCTGCAATGGAGAGAAAAATACCTACAACTTTTCTATGGTGCCAACTAGTTTGGAGAGCACATTGAAAACACTGTATTCATCAAAGTCTTGTAAAAATAAAGAACATCACTGAAGGCAACTATTAGTTCTGTCATAAGACAACTTATCTTTTTTCTTCTATAGTTTAGAATAGCTTTGTGTTTGCATAGAAAAAATCAAGAACTTCTGGCATGGACAGACTGAAGGGTTTTACAAAAGGCAGCGACATGACTTCACATACATTCTCAAAAGGATAAATCTGTGTTGCAAGCTGACTTCAGGACATTTTGAATGTTGCAGCAGCTCTCTTCTCTTCTGTGTGTAAGAAAAGTGCCTTCTCTAGCAGGAGTAAAGAGAGGATAAATAACAGCACCACGGAAGGGAAAAGGAATCAGAGAAAGCCACAAAGCTGGAATTCATCGCCAGGCTTTGAACAGACACAGCCATGCAGCAGCATGTGGCAATGAGGAAACATAAAGAGCTACAACAGGTAGGCTGGGATAGAACTGAGAGAGCTAAGGGTATCCCCGGGACATAGAAAATCAGAAGGACAAAGAGTAGATATTGCTTCATAGGGAAATTAAACAAGCTACTGGGCTGCTCCTTATCATTTTTGTTTATTCTTCACAGTGGCAGGCCAGAGCACAGAATAAAGACTATGGGATGCCAGCAGGCGTTACATGCAGGTTGTAGCCAGGAGAGTCCAAAAAAGCTCCCCTGGGTGCTCACAGCACCACCTAATAGAGCCTCCTCCAGAAAGCTCATAGAGGCTGAGCAGCTCCATAGTGTTGAAAGCAGGGAAATATAGCAACAACTTTCAAGTGTGGGGTGACACACAAAGAGTCACATGAATTGTCAATCTGAGAGGATTCAGCCGCAAGGGAGCTAGCATGGCTTTGCCAAGGGCAGATCATACCAAACCAGCCTCATGTCCTTTCTTGACATAACTTGCCTGGTAGGGAAGAGGAAAGCAAGAGATGTGACCTTTCTTGCCTTTAAAGTCTCTAAAGTAATCCAGCATGAGATTTTCTGAAGGAAAACAGAACATATGGATTAAGAGCATAAAGCAAGTAAATGTTTCAAAAGGACTACTGTGAACATTTTGCTATTAAGACATGGAGTCTAGAATGGGGGTGGTGTCTATATGTAAAAGTACATACCCATATACATACATGTTTATGGGCATAAATACGGAAGCATGCACACACATACGTGTATGCATGTATATGACTAATACACATACAAATATAAGTCATTATAGTTGAGTTTCTCGAGCATGGCTCTCATGAAAAGATGGGGCTGCAGGGAGAGATTTGAGGGCACAGATCCAAAGTGGAGTTTCTTGACAGTGGAATAACTGTCTCAGTAATATAGCCAGTAATATAGCCATCAAGAGGCAAATAAACCATACAGTAATTAAATAAATTATTATTATTAAGAGCAACAATGAAAGTGGGGGGGGGGGGGGGGGGGAGGGGAAGGGAAGAACATAAATGTTTTTCATCTCCAGGTTTCTCACTTCCACTTAACAGAAGTGGAACCTAAGTTACCAGCTCAGATTTGAAGTCAGTGACCACAACAGCAATACCTGTCCTGCTAATGAGGTCTGCCATGTAGAAAGCCCCAGAAAAATTCATCTGGAATCTAGGTGTCAGTCCTTGGTCACTCATAGATCAGCTATCTCAGAAACTCACCTGCTCTACTTTTAGCTGAGAAATTCAGGTTGTAAGATTGGAACCTCAGAACCAAGATTCAAAGGCTTACACTTTTCATGTTGTAAGGGAGATGTTCTGCCTCCACTCTTGTCATGCAGGAAGATTCAGCACCTTTTAGAGGAAGAATCTCCAGAGAAAACGTTTTCTGTTCTCAGAGACCAGTATCCTACTAGAGAGACAGCATGCAATATACATATGGCTGCACATATTCTGTGTTTCAGATGTGTTAAAGTAATACTAAATCCACGTCCCCTCTCTGCACTGTGGCAATCCTACTATAGCAGTGCCAATGCACTGTGGCAATCCCAATCTGTAGAAGAAAACCAAACATCATTTTAACTGTCTCTTTTACTTTTGTTGGCTATCTCTGCATGGAGAGCAATAACTTGCTCCCCCACTGCAGCTCATAGAGGTTGTCCAACGACAACCCAGTGGAGAACTGACCTCTGCCGGTCGCGATGTAACTAGTGATGCTGTTAAAACAGCACTGTTTACTTTTATAATTTATCTACCATCAGGTTCTAGTCTCTGGCTCCCATCTGTCCCCTAGGATGAAAGTGTTTTTATTCCACAGCGAGGTGTTGTAACCCCTTGGACTCCTCCTGCACCCCGCAGGGAGCTCTCCCCTCTCTGAAAGCTGCGCTTCCCATCCAGGCCCCACCTCCATCTTTGTGCAGGCCGCACCTGGCGCAGCCACCGCCATCTTGTGGGTGGAACAGCCCGTGTGAGGCAAGGAGGAGAGGATTTCAGGGCCAAAGCTTGCCATTACCTCCTCCTAGATCAGCTACATCCAACCCCAACTAAGAGCCTACCTCTTTTTAATTTCTGACAAGTGTAGGAGTATTCATACCATACGCACCCATAAAAAAATGTAAACCACACGAGTTATGCCCTCATGGAAAAAAGTGTGCCCCAAGTCAACAGATACAAAGAATATTGTGCATGTCTTTGTTATCCAGAGTGACATGAGTTTCGTAATTCAGGGAGGGTGTTTTATCTTCCTTTCAGCTGTCAAGAGACAGAACTGGTCTGTGGCCCCACCTTTCAAGAATGGAGAAGCTCATTCCCCAGACTTTCCCCACCAATGCTGCAGAGCTAGGAAGTAAAAACACTAATCCTCAGCAAACCATGCTTTAGAGATGTCTTCAAACACTTAGTTCCTTTGAGTGGCACACAATATCGAAGAGTTCACTCACTTCCAGAGCAAGGACAATACATTACTTTCTAACATGAGACACAGATTAATTAACATGAGGCTCAGGGAAAGGAAAGGGCCCTCTCCTCTGGAAAGGTGACTTGGTAACAACGTCTTAGAAACACTGCTTTAGCAACCACTCTGCCAGATAACATCCAGAAAACGAATGCTGTACACAACTGCAGCATTTCAATTAGTGACACACTTGTCATGGCCATTGCCCTTTGCCTATGTAGATCATTTCTCCCAGTTCATGGAGTTGTGTAGTCCCCCAGCTGTTCCGTGATGAACAGTCCATGATGCATGCTCGCACTTTACAGCAGGAGTCAGCTTTGCCCACTTTCCTTGCTGAAGGCCATTTGGATCAGCTGGGTTTCAGATAGATTGCAGACCTTCTGGGTTCAAAAGCAGGACTTCACCAAATGCTTGAAACCACAGGTTCCCTCCTGCTGCAGGAACGTGCTGCCAAGACTTGGAGAGCTTCTTACTGCCGAGCAGATGAAGAGCTAGAAGAGCAGAGCACATGCCTTCACAAGACCCAGCGCTGTGTCTAGCCGATGGATGGTAGGACTTTCCAGACAACTGCTTGGCTGCCTGAGCTATACAGCACTCGAGCACTTATTGTGGTCATAGCACACAGATTATTTGGGCTGCTAACTCTACAGCATCTAATCTGATTTTGCTCATGCCAAAGTCCTTTTGAAGGTTAAATACAGCAAACTTCATAGGGCACTGAAACCTAGCCTGGAATAAGCCTTGAGAATCACATACCCTGCACTGACACCCGCTGATTAACTTGAACTTTGAAGTAGCAAAGTAGAATCAATACACTCTCTGAACTAGAATCACAGACTATAAAAACTGTTGAGTTTATACATTCCAGACTAAACATCCATTCTACTGCAAAGCTTAAGGGACTGCAGAGTCTCAAGGCAGACAGCTTCAGGCTGCATGGAGAAAGCAAATGGCTGAGAGTGCTGTTCTCAGCTTGTGCAAATAAAACCAAACCAAATAAACAAATCCCACCACAGCTCATTACCTTCTCTTAACTGTGATTTTAACTCAACCTGCTATCTGTAATGGGTTGATCACTTTCAGGAGGAGGTCCCACAGCTCAATTATCTTACACACTTTCAATCCCCACTCCCAACCCAAAATTTAAGATTTTGTTCCAATTTTTCTCTTTTCCAAAGCTGCTGGCAGTAATATATGACAATATTACAAAATTGTTAATAAGACGCATGGCTTTGGGAAATTGATAGAAGCTTTCACAGTCTGCCGTGTATTCTGATGCTTGTAAAGTATAAAAATATCCTTGCTCAATAGGCAAGGTTATGGCTTGTCCTTGGGACTGTGCGGCACCTTCCTTTCTCTGCAGCCAGACTTTCCTTTATAATACAAGTGGTTGTGTTTGTTTTTTAAATACAGTTTTGCTTGTACATGAGCAGTTTTTGCTTCATCCATCTAGTGTGTAGCAATGTACATGCCCAGAAAGAAAAGCCATGCACAACCAAGATAAATATTCCAAAAATCATTTAAAAAAAGGTTACTAAACACTTTTTTTTAGGCCTATTGCTTCTTAGCGCTGTTAGGATGGCACAAATAGAAAAGACCGTAATAGTTTTAGAAAATCTGTAAGTGGTTCTTTGTCTTAATCATATGAATAGCAATTTACTCCCAGTCTGCATTTATACTGGAAAAGAAGTGACTATTCTGCTGCACCCCAGCAAGGAGGGGCAAACAATCAACACATGTATTTCTTAAAAAATAATATAGGGTAGTACAAAAACTGAGTGGATAAAGTTTGGTTACCATGTTTCTCATCAAACCTGGAGATACTGTACAAGTTCATAACAAATGGGATGTATTAATGGAAATAGGAAAAAAACACACTGGTAAGACAATAAACATTTATTGATCTTTGGCTTTAGAAATTGTCCTAGTTTGGATGTGGGAAACACTATATAAAATAATGGATTTGGTTTTTAAATCTAGAGTAAGTACTGTAAAACAATTTATCCTTCTACAGTCCACAAATGCAAGACATGCAGAGTACACGTAGGGATACTAAAATACTATATCAGCATCACTGTAGTAGACAATAAATGTCTCATATGGATCAATGCTTTACAAATGCAAGCAAGTTGATGGGGCAGTTGATATACAGCAGGTATCACAGTTCCTCTTAGATTTGCTGTGGTATTACCACTAGTACCTCATAAATACAAATTTATGAATGTGTGCATTACTAAAAAAAAATATGTAGCATTTCACCAGAATGACTAGGGGAATAAGAAAGTATAATCTTTCTTTCACTTAGCAGCATATATTGGTGTTAAAGGATTTAGGTTTTTAGATGACAAACCAATTCTTACTATTTTGACATTAATAAAATGCTGCCACATACATACTAAGACTTACCAAACAAGACTTTATAAAGACAGCTTTGTAAATGCTCCACAGTCAAATAATAAGCAACAATTTCTTACACACAGTGTAAGGAAGCGTTTAGCACACTTACTGGAGGAAGCGTTCCCAAACAGTGTACTACATACAGTATAGGTTGCTAAAGCCACTTTTTAGAGCTAAAAGCTCAAAATGGTTTCATAAGGCTTCCTTGGAGGAAGGCTTCCTTTGGTAGATTTAAACCAGTAACACCATTTCAGTTTACAAGCACTTCACATTTAGAGTGCATGATTAACTCGGGGCAGGCACCTACTGTTCCTTCACCTTCCCCCCCTCCACCTGCTGAATATGACTTGTCTCACCTTGAGTGCTCACCATGCTCAGAGGCAGGGAAGTAGCTTACAGGTAAGGATGACTTTACTGTTCTGTACCCCAAAAGCACTCTATGAAATTGGTACACGTAACTTGTGCATTTTCTTTGCTCGGTCCCAGACAGCCACGTTACAATGCAGCTTCTCTTGTACTCCCTGCACCCCAGATCCATGAGGATGTGGCGAACCTCAGTAGAGTCTTTCTGAACTCAGGCAGAACTACTTACCTGGCCAAAGTTTGCTGCAGAATTGGGGCATAAGTAATATCAAGGGTGTCACTAAAAAAACTTTGTTATACTGTTTCAAAGTTGCGCACACGTCCCTTCCTTCAATCATAAAAAAGGAAGAAAATAATGCATACGTGGCAGTGGGGTGTTACATTACCCATCAGGTAGTAGGCAAAGCTGTTAGAATATCACTGAAGTAATGCAAATGGAAAAGATTTCTACAAAATCTTATTTGCCTCCAGTGTTTAATAACGTTTACAAACACATAGACATTCTACATAACAAAAGCTTTATGGAAATAGTTTTATAGTATATCCCCTTTTTAGGACTAACAGTCCTTGCATTTTCTTTCCAAAAGCTGACCTTCTATTATTTAGCAAAAGAACCAGAAAAGTAGATGCAACA
Organism: Anas acuta; assembly: GCF_963932015.1. Classification (NCBI taxonomy): domain Eukaryota; kingdom Metazoa; phylum Chordata; class Aves; order Anseriformes; family Anatidae; genus Anas; species Anas acuta. Next base: position 73,703,113 of record NC_089017.1, read on the forward strand.
AATTTTAAGCATGCCTTTTACAGACCACCCATGTTTAGGCACTTCAGTCTATGGTGCACAAAAAGAATGCAATATTTCTGTACACTGTTTATTATTTGTAATAATTGCACCTAGGTATTATCCACACTGACTTTAAACAAAACAAAAAAAAGGAAAAAAGAAAAGGAAAGGAAGAAAAAAGCCAACAAAACCTCAAATACTCTTCAGCTTTTCCAACTTGTGCTGCACTCTCCTGTCCGTAAGTCCCAACGAACCCCTAATGCACACAGCAAATGCAATAATTTTTGACGCAGGTGATGCAACACTGGTCAGGAGGTCTATGTAATGCAACTGTCATCTAACACCACCTTCAGTGTGAAGCATGCCAATCATAACACTTACAAAGCTCTAGCTATAAAAATCACCTTGTATCAGTAATTTAGCAGAAGTAAGAAGCTAAAACATACATAAATAATACCAGAGCCTTGTCCATTTGGCAAATACTGAAATGAAGGATGGGGAGTCCTCTGCTTTGAGGTTTGTTGTAGTGTAGGCAGTATTATGTGCTTTTCTGTTAAAGACTCTTAACAAAGCAACAGCACTGAATTTATGTCTGGTCCCAGCAAGAGAGACATTAATTTAAAGTATTTACAACTTGGAGGATGTTCCTTGTGCAATCTGTAACAAGTTTATCTATGAGATTTTTTAGGCTTAGATTATTTGACAGCATGTTTACATTAATATTTGCTCACATAAATGGAATGACTGAAACATCAGACAAAGTTTCCTAAGATCACTATTACAAAATATTGCTCCATGTATTCTTCCTAGAAAACCTTACATACTAAGAACATATAGAGTGTTAACAACAGGACACAGGAATGACTGAAGACAGGGAAAACTAAAAGCGTCTGTTAACATGTCATGACATGGGGGTGAACCGTATTTTATGAAGTAAAATTTTTGGAGTGTTTTTTGTTGTCCTAGCTTTTTATCAAAAATACTTTAAATATGCATTCTTGAACATTAAAATAGACATGGGAAGCAGAATTTGATTTGTGAATAGAGTAAGTGAGCAAAGGAAAAGAGAACAAAGGCTGACTTCAGCAGAAGATATTTTAAGCCAGGTTTAAAAAAAAAAAAAGCTTATCAGCATAATAAAATAAATAAAAATGGCCTACTACTAAGGAGTTTCTAAAAAGCTACTTGTAAAACCTAGTTGTTTTTTGTTTGTTTGTTTTAATAGCAGAGTCACAAGGATAATATATTGAAATACTGCAAACCTGGACTTCCTCCCTTATTCTGAATTGATGTTGTGATAACGTAAAAAAAAGTTTGGTATTTACAGGGGGATTCCACAAATCAATATAAAACCGCATATGTGTTAGCACTCCAGCCTGGACACCTAGTTTTTAAAAAAAATTGAGTATAGAAGTATTTGACTTCTAGTTGCAGGCAATGGTATTAATGACAAATGAAAAGATGTTCCATAGTAAAAGGATTAAAAATAATTTCCATTAAAAATGCCACTGAAACCGAAGTAATAAAAACACATACAGAGTGGCATGCAAAACAGTGTGCAGCACAGCATAACTTTGTAGGCAATCCACAGCAAGAAACCTGAAAAAGTTCAGCATATACAGACTTCAATAACAGCAGCCTTTAAAAAACATGCTGGTCTCACTATCTCTTCCAGAGTGAAAACTCTTCTGTCTGGTATTGAGAATGATTACATTCTCAATAATTAGATACACCGTTGATTTTAGTACGTGCACTGCCAAAGACACAAAGCATGGCAGAGCTTTCAAGAAATCACTCTGCAGCACAGACTGACTACTCTGCATCAGCTTGTTCAACTAGATCAGGTATTTGGTTTCAATACTTGTTGTCTAGATGCTCTTTGGAGCAACTAATAGTGAGGTCAAAATATTGTTCTTAAATTATCATTTGGGATTTAGGACTTGGGCTGCAGGTACTGGAAAAAAGTCTTGTTTACTCATAACGGTAAACATTTACCTTTAGTATTTCACTTAAAATCCAAGTTACCTGCTTTTGCCCTCCGCTGTTAAGACTTTGCTTAGTCATAAATGAAAGATTTCTCCAAGAGAAATCCTATTTCCTCTGGCCTTACTTCGCTTCATGATTTCCCATTTTTACTGTGCACCTAGTTCTTCAGTGACAGCCAGAACATTCTAGTTACTTTGTAGGGCCAAAATTATCTGTGGGATGATTTTTTTGTGGCTAACACACACAAATTGTGTCACATGGCAAAACTGAAAGTATAATTTTTCAAAACCATTCAAAATCTCTCATGAAAAACAAGCTAGTGCTCAAAAGAATAGTTTTTTTTTTTTTTTTTTTTTTTTTTTAAGAATAAAAACGTACAGGGCATTTAACCTTGTAGGGCCTTCTGTAAGATTTCTATAGGTGTTAAGATACTTTAAATTTTCTATGCACTAAATCCAAGACCTCTGTTGCCATTTAGCTGTAGTTAGCCACAACACAGTAAACAAACTTGTAATTATTGAAGTTACTTGAAACCTCCGTACTTACTACCCATTCTGCACATTGAAATTATGCTACCTAATTGTTGTGCTGATGTATCTTGATGGCACTTTTGTTTGTTGGTGAGTTTGACTTTACAGTCCAGGTAAGGATACATCTCTATTCACTTGTCTTTCAGTATTTGCAACTAACAGAAGGGAAAGTGCAATTGCCACAGGATTTCTCGTTTTGATAATACCTGTTTCTCCATTATTACTACAGCTGTTGATTCTCTTCCAAGAGAATAAAAAAAAAAAACAGTTTGCATCCTTCAACACCTGGAAAATCCCAAACCTTGAGAAGGTATCAAAGGAGGACAAGTGCTGCCTGAGAACATCACCTGCAAAGTGGAAGAACAGGCTTGTTACAGTCCTATCTCTTTCCTAATCAATTCTCTAATCTTAGAAATCGAGCAAGTTACACTTGGAATAGAGTAGAATTGCATTTGGGTTTCCCTGAATCTTGCTGGAAGACCTGGATTTAGCACTATCCTAACTTTGTCTAAAGGGATTTCCATCACAGAAGTGCAGTGTTTAACCAACTGATAGCAGCTGGACTTCAGAGTTATTTAAACTATTTAAAGGGACTTATCCTGCAATGATAAATAAACTTCAAACCAAAAGAATAAAAAAATCAAAATACAAACAACATTAACTAATCTAGCTAGGTCATTTCTGTGTAGGTAATGTAGGAAAAAGCTGTGGACCGATGGAAAGAAGTGTCAGGCCAACAAGTCACGGTAATGGAGTGATAAAGGGAGTTCTGAATTCAGGAAAAAGGAAGAAAGAAAAAAAAAAAACAAAACAAAATGTTTACTCTTTGTGCAAAGAATCTTTCCTTCTAAAATCTGTCAGAAATGTAGTAGACGGTGAGGAAAAAGCAAGTATTTAAGAATCCTGAATAAAAATTACTAACCTCTCTGACAGGTTTTACCTGCTTTTCCATTTCTGTAAGCGGCTTTTTTTTACCCCAAGCTGCTGATAAAGCTCTCCAGGGAGGGGGTGTAGGGACTGGAGGAACCATTTGCCAGCTGCTGATTTAAAAGAGCTTCCTGAACAAGATACTTCTTGGAGGTTCAAATAATATTCATGGAAGTGAGGACTATCAAGGCTGCTGTTTTACTTTAAAAGTCATTTTTTGAATATATCAAGTAGCTGCAAAATGCACTGCTCACAACTATGGCAATATGCTCCCTCTAGCTTCACTGTCACGTTTGTTTCAAAGATGTTTATTGCTGTATGTTAGTTTTAGTAAACCTCCTAGACCTACACAATGATTAAATGAAACCAAAGACCACCTCCCGTTCAGATTAAATTGCTGACCAGAAGGTTGTCCTGTTCTGTAGAACAACAAAATGTGGAACAAGGGACAGAAGTGCTGATTCTAATGCTAGCAACATCCAGGTGCATATTTTCCATGTGATCTGTGCAACATCTGAAGAGCAAGGCAGTGTGCTTCCTCAACAAAAGCTCTGCTGATATACTTACAGTTCACTTTTACGAACTACAAGCTTTGAAAATATGTAGCTATGCCAAAGGAAACTGTTATCTAACATTATTTTTAAGTCTCCTCCAGTACTGGAAGTTCATTCCTGTCATTCAGATTGCAGCAATAGGATACATCTCATCCACGCGTGTGAGCTTTTTGGACCAAGTTCACAATCAGAATCAAACTGCACTGTATTGTTTTAGTATTCTCTGGAATAAAACATCAATATTGGATGCCTACCTATAAATTAAAAAGCTGACCTTACTGATTTTCATATTAATGGTATATCTTGAACTAACAGGTACAATACTTTCCCCAGTGCTATGATTCGTTATTCTATTCATCTGAATGACATTTCCTAGGAGCGTATCAAGACCTGAATCTATGAAGTCAAATGTTTTTTATGCTAATTCACACAGTTGAGTCTTTGTCCCTGTTAATTATGAAAGGTCGGTGTGAAAAAACAAAGCTTGCAGCACCAATAGCACTGAAATACTACACTGCAATGAAACCGTTTGAATCATGCAAGGTGTTTCAAGACATCCCAAATGCATGCAGTAGGTACTAGCTGGTGTACATAAATCTTCTCCTAGTAGCAGTAAATGCAATTTAATAAACTAATAAATAACTTAAAAGGCATTCAACATAGCAAGACAATTTATCACCAGCTTAAATTCTGAATTTTCTGCATTCATGGACATTTCGCTTTCCCATATGGCAGGTTTGCAACATATTAAATATTTAAGCTTTTCCATTTATAAATGCTTATATGCCAAAGCACAAATTCAAGAGAAAAAGAACAGTAACAGAAAAGTAGCCAGTATTAGTTAAAAAAAATAAAGCACTGAACTCTGCAGTGTAATATTAACATTTTAAAAAAGCTACTACATATGAATCCCCATTTTTGTTCTCCAATTACACAAAACATCTAAAACATTGTAATTCATTGTTTCACAACAGTTTTGATATGTAGGGTCTAACCCTTCACTGAAGCAAAACTTTTAAAGTTAATGCTTTGCTCCTCCTCACAATAACTGTTTATTACACAGAAAAATATTATTTCTGAGAGATATCACTTGTTACTATACGGCCAAGTTAACACAGATTACACTGGCTAAAGGAGACAATCTGACAGAGCTGGTATTTCAACGTTAACAGATGAAGTTGATCTCTTCTTGCAAAATAGCTTAAGTTCTTTAGTATAGCTAAGTACCTTTGTAGAGGCACCAAAATCAAATAGCCCTTTCAACTGAACTTTCAACGAATTTAATTTTCATTTCAAATGGGATCTTGAATTAACTAGATACACATGTATACCTCTCCCATGGCCTTGTAATATACATTCAACAATTTAAAATAAAGATTCCGTATTTTGTAACTTTCATATATATTATATATTTGATATATAATATATATTTATATGTACATTACAGATACATACACTCTTAGTCAGCAGGATTAAAGTGTTTTGAAATGTTTAAATGGTGTCACTAATCTACATCTATTATTTTGTGAATTCAATGGAATTTATCTATTACCTAAAAAGAAGAAATTTAAAAGATCCAAATGGAATCTGTGGATCAATATTAGCACCAATACAGATGGCCATTACTTCAAAATGACTGCAGGGACTGTATTATATATATATTTATATATATATATTGTTTATTTTTTATTTTTTTATTTTTAATAATTCCCCTCTCACTGTGCAAGCATTTCTGCATAATATTTAGGCAGCAATACCTGCCAGGTCCACACATTTATCTTATGTTAAATTTAAATTTTATACAACTTTTCTTACTGTAATATACAGTATCTCTGTTGTCCTGTTGGATTATTTCATTTTTCATGGAGAAAAGTGATCAACAGCTATCCAACAGAACATTTTAAAATCCCCTTTCATATTCCATTGTATGGCTCAGTTTCAAGATTTTACTGAATAGGCAGCCATCATCAGCATAACCAGTGCCTACTTCCACAGTTCAGTCACTGACAGCTGATTCTTAAAACACAAAGTGTTGAGGGTGACATCTTCTCAATGGAAACCAAGATACTCAGAGGTTGTATCTTTTCAACATGCCACCAACACCTGCCACACAATAATGTCGGTCTCGTTACTGTAATTGAATTAGTTACCTACCATCTCGGTAACAAAAATAACAAACCCAGTTGTAATTTTAAACATTTTAAGAATATTCACCCTGAGAACACAGAGGAAGAGTTTTTAAAAAAAATCTGATATGTTTTCTCTTCATATATAGCTTTCTTCTTTTATCTTCATCTCCTCTTGGGTACCTGGGTTTGTATCTAGAATTTGACGTTGTACTTATCAGTTGATCTGTTCATGCCACAGTCAGGTACTGGTGATAGAAAAGCCCAAAAAGGCTTGTAGAAAAGAGACAAGCAGCAACCCACCAGGTAAGGAAAGACAGGAGTCCCCGGAACAGGAGAGGAGTGAAAATATTCTTTAGGCTTCCCAAAGCCATTGTTATTTGTACTACAGTTACTTTCATCTTTCCGTCGGTGGGTGGAGATTCAGAATAAACTGAATTGGGAAGATTGTTTTCTACTGGAGTGTCGGAATTCAGTTCCGGGTAGATGCCCCAAGAATAATTACCTGTTAAAAAGTAACGAGTAACAGATTTTTGTAAAATTACATTTAAATTCTGCTCTAACTGTATCTCTCTATACATCATCTTAAATATGTTTCTACACAAACAAAATTGTAACTAAGTAAATACTAACTGTATTCATCCACATGACTTCCTGATCTAGTAAGTTATTACTTCCAAACTAGTAAGCTATTAGGGTAGAATTCATCCTACATTTTCACATCCTAACATCTGCATCTGAAACAGTTGCTTTGGGACCCCTATCAGCGCTGGGTATGATTAATCGTACCATATGTAGATGTCTGCTTCAAGATGGGATGAACTGCAGCCTAATAAAGACCATTTCTGCTGAAATTTTGCAAAAAGATTGCCAGATTGCCACGATTGCACAGCAAGTTGGGAAAGACATCCCTCATAAGAAACACAGTGACATCAGGTATTCCAGAAATAAAATGAACTCTATATCTTACATTTTCTTTTCAAAAAAACTGCTGATGATTGTAGAAATGGAAAAAAAAACTTTAACAGATATTCATAAAATTAAGTCAACAGTGCTTTATATAGCTCATTCAAAATAGTTTGAAAAAGGTGAATATTTCAATGGAAATAAACAGCTTAATTTGTTGTATTACACATTTTTTTCAGAAATAAACAAATTACCGTATCATTGACAGATGTCAAAAGCTGGAAGAGCAGAGGACAGCTTGACAGCCACATACCAGAAAATTTTAAATGGCTGGAAACCACAACCTATTTCTGGATTACAAGTACCCAAACAATCTAACTCTCCGCAGTAAACTGAAAATACAAAAGCCCTGTAGAGGACAGAACACGTGTTTGTTCATCATATTTTGCCTACCTAGTGTTTTCAGAAGCAGAGTTGTGTGAAGGAGCATCACCAATGGTGCAACATACTGCAGTGCAATTACACAAAGGTAATAGAATACCCGAGCCACCTGGGAACATAAAAGTTATTGGTGAGTTCTGGGTGATCAGACCAACCCTTTATGAACACATTCAGGAAAAACAAGCAATTTATTAAAAAACAATGCTTATGCATAAATGCTGTCACAAAAGTTTTCTAGCTTATTTCAGTACGTGATGTCAAAAGACCTAACAAACCCCTAGCTGATGAACTGCTGTTTCAGGACACATCAAATCCTGAGAGGGCACACTGAAAGGAAATAATTAAAAGCATATGTTCTGTTAAAACTAGCAGAAACAATTTTGCCTATGAGCACTGCATATTACTGTTCAAAGACTGCTATTTCAATACACAACAATCAAAACTAAATATATGATTAATTTTTCAAGTCCCCAGTGTTTTACAGACTAAATCCTGCTATATGAATGAAGTAGTAGTCACAGTCCAAGACTTCATCAAAAGTAAATGAAAATTTGGTAATCATTGCAGTTCCTTTTCAAAAGCAAGTTCTTCTAGTTTTAAAAACAATGACAAGAGGACTTGTCATTAGTAGATGATCAATAACAAACCATTTAAATGGAAGTTCTTTCAGATATACATTACGTCTCTTTGAAACCCACTGAGAATATTCCTGCACCCTGGTCCTTATTTCTTTAGACTGTTGCATTGCATATTTTATATAAGCTATTGACCTAAAAGACTAGATCAAATAAAGAAGGGAAAAAGTCATAAAATCAATAGCAAGCAATCAATGAGATAAAGCTAACTGGATTTTAGAGAAGAATAGAATACAGGGTGGCAAAAAAAGATGAAGGTAGATCTGACGTTTTTGGAAATACATCAAAACCTCAAAAGGGCTCTGAGATGAGCAAGCATCAAAAAACTAACATGAGAAGAAAATGTAGCAAAACACTGACAGAAGAATCATGAGAAATATTGTAAGATATCTGACGGAATATGATAAAAAAGTAATGATCAGTGCTGGAAGACATATAGAAAAGACTTTACTGACAAGAATTACAGGAGAAGAGAAAGCAAACTTGGCTAATAAGACAGAACTTAATTTAGTAGCAATGTCTTCTCATAAAAAGAAGACACAGACGTATTGTATAAACAGACTTAGGAAACACCATGTACGGAAGACATTATTGTTTTACGGATAGGACTAAAGCTCCCAAAACTAAAGCTGTGCATTCACAACAGCCTTCTGTCATACAGTTCTGTCATAACCAATTGTTGCTACCTCTATTTCCTAAGCTTTCCTCTGAAGCCAAATACTGGTCACTGCAACTAAAAATCTGAAGACAGTACAGCACCCTCTTCTTATGACTGTAGGATATTTGGCAGAGACATGGACAACAGGATTATAGGTAACAGTGACAACCCTAAAAGAAGAGTCTTTGTCTTATGACATATTCCTCCTGGAATAAAACCCCAAATCAGCAAGATCATCAAGCAGCACTATCATGCAACACTAGAAATCTAAAGTTTACTTTGCAGGCAGCATGCAACACCTTACAAATTCTACCTTCTTAATTCATTGATGGTTTATTTTATTATTTTTCTTTAAAAAATCCAATCTTTCCTATTACTTGCAACAGTATCAAGATGGGCAGTTTTATAGCTAGGCTAGCTCATTTCAGGGTGGCCTTACAGAACTAAATGTGTCTTATTTAATCCTGAAATATAACTAGCCTATCTTAAATTTTGCTGCAATTTAAAAAGCACAGTTTGATCTAGGTAACGGTATTTTGCCCTTCTATCTAAACCAGACTGTCCCGGTCTTCCTCCCTTTATATTGTAGCAACAAATCGCCACACACTCTGTGCACACACTCCCCAGTTTATTCTTATGCTGAACAGTAATACACCAAGAAGCAAAATGCTTGCCACAGTATTGTGAAGAACACTTCATGGAGAGGTATCTTCCAACAATGGATGAATAGCTTAAGACAATGTGTTTGCATAAAATAGCTTATACATCTCTCTATATTTTGGTTTACAGAATTTCTCAGTAACAATGCTTTTCTGATAGGAAATATAGTCTAGGCACCAGAGCTAAATATGAATGAAAATTCCAAGGAAGACACAACAAACAGGGAAAAACAGAATCTGAACAGAGCAATCTCTCCAAATATGTAACCATAGTCCCACTACACTTACCATTTTTTGTAAATCAACTGTACTTATTCTGCCAGCTTCTTTTTTCATCTGATCCACGCTTTTCTGGGCTAGATTCAGATAGGCCTGCAAATGACTGCGCATCATAGCCAACCGCAGAGCACACAACAGGATTATAATCCACAACCTCATGGTGTCGAATGTATCTTCTGACATTCTGTAGATTAAAAAAAGGGCAATGCTGTTTTCCGGAGGTCACCTACTGCTGCAGAGTTATTTGTTTGTATCTTCTGTAAAGACAGCTTCAAGCATATTGTCAAAAATACTTAATGCACATGTCCACAGTTATATAGATCATGTGCAAGTAATATTCACTTCCACCTCTGCTAATCTCTTTAATGTTACTTCTTAGTAGCCCTTTTACCGCATTAAATCCAAATTAGTATCCGTTTGTAAACAGTAACAGCTCTTAAATACTTGAATTTGAGTATGAAGACAGGACACTAAAAGCAAACTCTTTCATGTAACTGCAGTCTTTGAGATGCACAGCTCTGTACAGCAAATGTGTACTTCAGATGCCTTAGACACCTTGTCAGAGCACAGACCTAGGTGGTATTTCAGCCCTATGAAGAACATCGCCTTACTCTGCCAAAGAGATGTGAGAAGATAGCAGCTCTTTCAGAACCACCACCTTAGCATTCAACACTGTGACTCATTTTCTTCTAATACAACAGAAGCCTTTTAGAGCTCAGCAGTAACTTCCACAATACCTTTAATGAAGGATGCTATTCAATTTTCAGTCTTTCACCTTGCTAAAACTTTCACAGGGCATTACTTAGGCTTATGGCTTTGTCCTTAAAATCCCAGAAAGAATTTTTAAAGGGAATCTTACAAAGGTATGCTCTCTTTGCCCAAAGGCGGGTTCATAATGTAGTCCTTAGTGATTGGTTTCACCCACAGAAGAACCATAACTAGAGGCGCCAAGAAGTTTATATGTAGCAATGTTCTGAAATAAGAAAAAAAGGGGGATGTTATTAAATGAAAACAATTACCATACTGTTGAAACTGGTGATAGATTCAAAAGGATTAATCCAAACTTTAATATAGATGGAAAAGATAACTAATAAAATTACTTCCCTATATTTAGAAGTATGACATTTTTCAAAAAACAGTAATATTACATACTGTGAAATCACACTGACTGTGATTTTAAAAGTTCTCTCTGGAATAAATTTCAGATATCCTAACAGTCTAACCAGAAGAACTACATGCATTTTATTATATCACACTATAGTAAAAGACAGTTGTTGAAAATGTCCATACAATAGCATAATGCCAAACTGCAGTAGCTATTAGTTTTAATCTAGACAGCCAACATCTCAGATGGATAATTATGAAAATATGCTGCTATATTAAGATTTTTTTTTTTGCTTTATTAAAAAGGCACTCATATTAATTTCCATTATCTATGCAGACCAGGGGAAAAGTTCTCAGAGGTCAGAATACCCAGCTTAATGAAGAATTTTCTTAGGAACCTTGACTAAATGAAACTTGGTATTTACATTCAATTAAAGATACTCCTAAAAAAAAAAAAAAAAAAAGCTACTCCATGAAACAGCTCTGCATGAAACTACACTGTTAATGTAAAAGGAGTTCTCTGAGTACAAAAGAGACAATAGAATTTAAAAGGTGAAAAGTAGAGATTTTCTGGAGTTTTTCTTGAAATTAACCACCTTTCTTAATTCTTCACATAGAAACTGTCTGAACCCCATTATACTAAGTTTGCATTATTCAAATAAAACAAAAACAGTTATGAAACTGTTTACAGTATTGTAAATCTGGTAAATTTGTTAATGCAACACTTTCTCGCTAACAGAATTGGCTTGTCTGCATAGCCATCTCCAAGGACAGTTCTGTACTATAGAAAATATGAGATAATCCAAAGTTATTCTGAAAACACAATACTATTGATTTCAAGCAATCAAACTTCCTAAACCCATTAAAATGTTTGTGTTTCAGAAGATGTCACCTCACCATTTAAACCATTAGTTTCAGATGAAGAAATAAGCACTGAGAGTTATCCAGTGTTGCTAGGGAACTCGACAGCACCTAAGAGAAGTCCAAAGCATTTCAGTAACTTGTGAAAGGATTTCACCTGAGCTTCTAGTTACCTAAGGCATCCTACTGGGTTAATGGATTGGAACGTGCCAAACAGTGGCATGAACCCTGATCTGTTTATCTGAGGGAGAAAGGCTGAAGGACTCTCAAAGTAGGCTCTAGAAAATGAGTGAACATGTAGGAAAATGGTACAAATTGATTAGGACAACTCCAAAATATATACAGGGAAGCATATTTCTGCTAAACTAAAATCAAACTACTAAAATTAAAAGTGACATCAGACTATTTTTCTTCCGTTCTTCCCCAACATTTACTCCTTCTGTATATACAGAAGAATCACATTAATCATTTTGACTACGCTGTTGAAGTAGCAGTTCACCATTTACATTTTTTGGGGGTGGGAGTAAATGTTTTCTCTAAGTTTCCCATTCTGTAATTACAGCTTGTCCCGTGTTTTCTTTGGCAAAAGTATGAGCTTATATTTAACTGCAGAAAAAGGCATTGTTTTCCTGCACCCAAATTAGAGAGCTCTGTATCAATGACATGTCATCCTCATTTACTGTTCCCCTTTAGTCACTGCCAAACAACTGCAAACAGTCAATAACAACCTACCCACTGTTAAAAACACATTGCTAAGGACAAATACTGATCTCTTCAGGCCCATTCGAAGGTACCTCTCAGGGATGCTTCTTTGTTTCTAATTGCATTACCTAATCACACTGATGTCTAACCAAGTTTTAATCCATTCAGTGGAGTGGTTTGTTTGTTTTATATTGTTCCACTTGAACAGACAAAGTATTGCTAGACTTTTGAAAATAATTTGCTTGGTGCTGCACAATGTTATCTTCAACGATCAGTTGAATGTAATTCTGTCTTGTTAGACAAGATTTATTTTTCATAACCCCATACTAGTGATTATTAACTAACTGTTTAGTTGTTGATTAATGATAAGACGTCTTGTTTCAGATATTTCATATTTCTGCCTAGAATCTCATGTCCACAGATCAAGGAAGACTTTGGAAAATTATAGCATAGTCACAGAAAAGGCACAGAAAATTTTAAAATATTTATACATATAAAAATGAAAAACTGAGCAGTTTATTTAGCCAAAAAAGAACAGATTAAGAGCTGACTTGGTCACAGCCTACACATAGACAGAAATTTAACAGCAGCTAAAACAGAAGCCAACAGCCTGCAGTTTTAACTGGACGTATTCAAACTACAGTAAGCCTAAATCTACCAAAGGGTACTTAGTTAACAATGCACCAAGAGAGAAGGACCCACTTTGAACAGATTAATTTTTTAAGCTGGGCACTTTTTGGGAAAAAAAATAAAAATCTAAGTTTATGCATAAATAATTTTCATTTCAGAAAATATAATCATTCTCTTAGCAGTGGCCAGACTAAATAATTGCAATAACCCATGCCATCTATCAAATATCAAATGTCAAGATCCGTGAAAGGCATTTGGAGCTTGCACTCAACTAGAGAATGCTGAAGAGAGATAGTTAATTCTGAGAAAACATTTTACTACCAAACTCCAGAGCCGTTGAAAATTAAAATATTCCTTTAAAATGGTATTAAAGTCTGACCCTTATTAAATATCCAGGCCATCATAATGTAAGAAGCACAGAAATAATGAAAAAACAAATTTTAACTTACTTTCATTTAAAGTTATAAAAATTCAACAACTTTCTGTATGCTACTGTGATTTCAAACTTTATTAACAAAATTTTCATTGAGATTTAGATTCTCTTTAAACAGCTATTTTTTCTTTCATTTTTGGGGGGTTTGCGTGTCTTTTTTGCCTCAGATCTTTCTTGTCTTCCATAAATTTATTACCAGAAGCATGATGCCATTCTAGTTGGGGAGGGGTAGGAATGAAAAAGTCTAGAGCTGCATCCCTTTTTCCAGGCATTTATCTGAACTTCCAAACAGACATGATGGGGGAAAGGCATCAGTAAACAAAACATTCCTGGTGGAGCTCTCACAGGAGGAAAGGAAAGGAATCATCCTGTAACTGGGACTCTAGTTACGAGGCAAAGAAGTTAAGACTGGCAGAGCACAGGTTGACCAGAAAGAGGCAGGTGGCAAGTCTGCTGTAGATACAAAAAGCAGGCAGCAGCAGAAATCCTAGTCCCTACCTTCTTGTTGGAATAGTGTGGAATGTTTATTTTCAGACATTAAAGATTTAAGACTGAGTAGCATATACCTATGTGCATATATTTTCTCTTACTGTGTTATTTTTTCTGTTGCTAAATTCAGAGCATCCAGATGCATTTGAGCCAGTCGCAAGCCAGGGAATGTCAAAAAAGCACCAATAAGTGAACACAGAACAGCCAGGAACAATTTGAAGGTTAGTTTAGACACAGGACCCCTAAAAGAAAAGAAAGGAAATAAGCATTTTCTTGGGGAGGAAGTTGATGGGCGGGGTATCAGAGATTACTTTCAACTCAACAGTACCTAATATTTAACCAAAAAGTATTCTACAGTTTTACTCTAGAATCACTACAACCATTCAAGAACTAAAATCAAAAACAAGCAAGTCACCTGTTTAATTACTAAAGTGAATAGCAAACCTAAGGCACTTCCTACAAGATGTTAAATCTGTTAGCAGAGCAAAACAAGAAAAAAGGAGTAATTTGTTGTTAATTAAAATATAAAACTGTGTAAGCTACTGGAATGAATTCAGTGGTTATTTTTCTAAGAGAGGAACATACATATTACAGGTTTAAATGATCAAAACCAAAATGAATATTTTTATGATATACTACCTGCATTCTGCTTTTATCCATTGAAAAGCTCTGTCAAAATTATTGCCGCAGTTTTCCACAAATTTATAAAAAAATACGTGTCCAATTAACGTGTCTCTTCCAAGTGACTGTTTGTTTTAATGAATCATGCATTAAGTACCAATTACAGAAAAAAGTACCCAGGATGAAATGGATTATGGAATTAATAAACACTAGATTATACACAAAAACCAAGTGACTTATAAATGGATTAAAGAGAAACAAAACCAATTCTAGTTATCCACATGAGTTTTAGATTGGTAGTTTGCCTACATTACTTAAACTACCAAGAGACACCACCGTGAACTCAATCACTGCTGTAAGCAGCCGAAGCACTGCAAAAAGTTTAAAAATAAATGAACACTAACAGGAAAATTAATACAGAAGTTAGAAAATTTGCAATAGCTTAGGAAAACCAGAGTGAAGAAAGGTTATGAAATACACAGGATTCAGTTAAGAGTTTTTTATTAGATCACTTGTATCTAGAAATGCTACCTTTTCAAAGTAGGCAAAATTTGAAACTTCTGTTCTTCAGAAGTAAAGAAACCCCATAATTCTGGCATGGTACTTGAGAACTTCCGAGCAAGAAATTCAAAGCTGAGCTCCCACAGTAGTGACATACCCCATAAATGCATGTTAGAGCTGTTGTGCAAGGACTGTGTTGTAGCAGAAGTTCATTTTACAACACACAAAAGCTGCCTACAACAGCAATTGTATATAGAAGCAACATCACAAGCAACGGCACCTTTCTGTGACAGTCTAAACAAAACTTGGATATGCTATAGCAAGCAGATATATTGGTATAAGACGAAAACACTATTATAACTTGAAAATGTGACTGAAAGACAAACTTTACTCCTAACACCAGTTTTACTGAAAGCTCCATCTGAAGCTTTTGCACACTTACTCTCTTGCATACCAGAGCAAAAAGGTGTTTATCTTCTGTTTTAACCAATCTTTGCAAAACTGGAAGAACTGTCTAAGAGTGAAAAATTGAAAAAACTGAAAAATGTTTACAGTTTTATTTTTTTTTCCTTGCAAAGTATCAGGGTAGAAACCATTTCCAAATTAAAAAGAGAAAACAAAAAAGTAACAAGATACTTATGAATACTAAGAGATAGTTTTCACTAATAGTTTTCACCTCTTCACATTTTTAGAGGGATTGTAACCATGTACCAGAGCAAAGCATGCAAGACAAATGCTTGCTAAGAAAATCCAAGTGGTTCAGCTATAAATGCAAATATAATGTAGATCAATGTATTTCCAAAAACTTACTGTGATTCCAAACCCTGCTTTTCAAGAAACTGCATAGCACTTTCCGAGAAATTTGAGAATCCTGCAGAGACACATACATGTATTTTGTAACAGCACAGACACAGAATCCCTTTTCTTGAAATAAAATGCTACATAACAGGACATCTTTTGAAAAGTACTCATATACTAGCATAATTCTTTCGGTCTGTGAAAACGTCTCTTAATTCATGCTCATTAACTGTACAAATATCAACATCAACACTGACAAACTTAGCACTTTTTTTTTTTTCTGTAGAGAATATTCACTTTAATATGCAAGGCAAAACAGGTCAAAAATAAGGCAAAGAAAAGAAAACAACCTTTCCTTGGAGGTGAATATAAACAAACAACCCACAATTATCACAATACTTAAAACAAAGCAGGAAAAACATACAGGATATTCTTAAGAGTATGTATTCCAAAGCAAGTGCATCACAAACTGAGTTAATATTAACATAGTTTTTCAGAAATTCCTAAGAGACTCGAAATTTTTCCAGTCATTCAATGAGTAAAGCCATTACAAACACTAAAGAAATGAGTTACCTGATTCCAGCCCAAACTCTAGATAGTTTTCTGTCACAATCAAAATTGCCATCGCTTTCACAAAGAAGAAAAAGCCAAAGGTGACGCAGACTGATCTTTCACCTCCTTCCTCCACTTTGAAATAATGGGTGGTCAATGAAAACAGTACCTTACTACACAAGAAAAAGGTCAAGGAAAATTAAGTTTGTAATATAACTACATTTAAGAATTTTAGAAACCACAACACATTTAAGAAACCAAAAATAAAACAATTGTTATTTTCAACGTAAAATATCAACCCAAATGAAAAGTATTCCTAACTACATAATTCAAGATGTAATACATGTCAATTTCAAAAAATCAAAATCTTACTTCTAAATGCAACAACTGTAATCGCACGGAAGTGAATAAATATATTTTTAACCAGAGATGAGCCATAGATGTTCTTCCAGGACACACAGCTCTACAGTGTACATGCAAACAGCAAGGAACAGGATGCTCCAACAAGCAGTTCTATCAATAATGGGATAAAATTTCTCTCATTTCTAAAAGGAGAGAATTTCTACTCATGAGAAGTAGGTGTTTGTCTTCTGCCTTACAAGAAATCGTGACAAGTGCCACAGGACTGCTGCTTATATTGTGAGGTGACTTACTAAGCAGAAAAAAACATGAAAAAATGACACTTGTGTTTCTCAACTTCCACATGCATCTGACATTTCTCAAACAAACACAATAAAATAACAGTATATTTAGTACTTATCTATGAAAGAAAAACCTGTGCCATTCTCATTTTGAAAAAAATCTTACAAAACTGGTATGATATATTTAGTCTTTTCATGTAACCCCAGTGTCACAGATATTAATATCTAAGAAGCCACCTGCTCTGTTATCAAACTGGTTTTAGTGTTTATTGAGCAACGCATTTCTAAACATAATTAGTTCCAAAACAAAACAGTAGATAACTAAAATTTCTGTAGTATATTGCCAACAGTTATTAATACAAGCTAAAGCCCATTATATTTTATTTTTTTCCTCCAAGTGATAAATATTATCCAGTTCATGCTTAAATAAACTACTGAGATCACTTCAGACATTACCTACTTAGAGAAAAAAAAGAAAGACTTCGGTCTTTCATGTATTGTTGTTTTCCACTACACAACAGCAATCATCTATATTTGCATTTCTTTAAATCCTGGAAATACTTTAAGATGTAGATTATGTGAAAATACACTTTAGAGTTATCTGTTCAATAAAACATTTAAACAGTTGTGAGTTAATACCTCAAAAAAAAAGGTAATTATGCCATATTGCACTTCATTAAACAGCACGTATTTAACATATATGCCATTGTATTTCATTATTTCATTCATCATCTCAATATGAAATAATAAAATATAACAATGAACTCATCTAAACACTATGGTGGCCTAAGCACAGCATCTAACTCTTAAATTCTGAGTAATTAACTTAAGCTCCCTTCAAACTTTACTGGTATGGTATCTCATACCTAAGTCTAAAGGAAGACCTCATTTACAGAAGACTTAACTTACACAGACTGTTTTAGAAAGCTGTGTTTCTTAACAGTGATCATTAAAAGAGCATCAGGATGATTTTTAAATATACGAGTTCAAAAGATAGTTCGCAACCTTGTAAACTTTTCCCAAAATGCAACTTTAATATATTTGACCAAAAACAATTCTTAAACCAAGCGTCGTTTTATGGGTAGGGATATTCAGCATAATTTGAAAATATACTTCCCAAATCTCTGTTATCCAAAGTACTTCATAAAGTTTGTAATAAAGAGTACTGACCTATAGATTTTAAAACACCCTATTTCATGTTTTTAACTATGGGCTCTGCATAAAGTATCTGGAAAAAAACAAGCAAACAAAAAAAATCATCATGATAATAAATTTCAATTGTACTGCAGATTCAGTTCCCTGTATATAAAATTAAGGATTATGCAAATTTAACTGTGACTGAAACGCTCTGTTAGGCAACAGCGGTGATTATTCAACTGTTTTAGGAACAGAGGAAATCAAAGAATTACAGAACAGAAATCTGAGGTCTATTTAAGACTTCCTTTCAGTGCTCGCCCTATGCTTCAGGACCTACTGAACAAATAATTCAGGAGAATACTGTGCTAAGTTAAGAGATTCCTTCTCCCCTCTGATTTTTTTATTTTGGTCACAAAAGACAACATGCCCGTAGACTTGAAAAAATATTTTTTAGAAAAATAAATTTATCTTTTAAGTTGATAAAATTCTGGAATTTTCAAATTATTCAGTCCACTGGAGTTTATGAACATGGCTGAGGAGAAAAAGATCCACCTTCAGTTCCTAATAAAATTCATAATATTTTTGGACTCACAGGAGAAAACCAAACATGTATTATTTTTAACTGCATGCATATTGAAAAAAATTGTAGTTTCCAGAGGTTATTTCAAGGTCTGAGTTTCTCTACATAAACCTTGAGTCGAGTTAAAAAAAAGGCTGTTGCTTTCCTTTGATATGGCCACTGATACACTTTCCGAAAGAAGACAGTCAGGTTTCCTAATCTACAAATAAAATTGGGTTACTTAAATGTTTTCAGATGAAAGGTAAGTTTTGCAGCTGAGAAATATCTCATTTATCATATACTGTATAGTCTCCTAAATGCCTTTCGAGGGAAAGGCTTGAGTACAACACCTGTTTAAAGTTTTACAACAATTGAATAATATGACATTGTCAGTTGTTCTCAACATTGAATTTTAAATACCTGTACAAGTACAGCAATTGAAACATGGAATTATTATGATCTCTCAACCCTGTCTGTCTTACCCACATTCTGCCACCAATGAAACGTAAACACAAAACTCTAAGTATGATTGCTGCTTCTGCTGCATTTACAGTTGTGATCAATAACTCAGTTCACTAATTGATTATTTCTTATGACAAAAGCCACCTTCACAAATTTCAGAATAATGGAAATTGCTCTAGAATTAATTCTTGACGTTACATTGACTGTTCTCAGTTGAAAGTATGGGGGCTACCAAATGATGATGGATCATTTCTGGTCCTAACATACTGAATTGCTAACTAGTCATGTAAGTTTTAAAGGATTTTCAGCATACCAGAGGCCTGATGTCATAAAACAAGAATTAAACAGTCTTCTGAAATCTCTTCTCACTCACCTAGCTTCCAGTGATCACAATGGACTGTTTCGTTAATACCTCTATCACTCTTTGCACCAACCCCCCTTCAACCAAAAAGCTTTAATGCCAATAATAAGTTATAACAACATGTTTATGGAGATGTTAACTCTAATATGAAGCCAAGTTTAGACAGAACTCAGCCTTCTGCATTGCCACTAACCCCTCAGACTGGACAGGATCACAACATCAGCCAGAAACCACACAGGTAATTAATTAAGTCAAGCCACTTTAGTATCAGGAAACAGTGACTTTACAAGGATTTCTACATCACCACCTACTCTGTAAAGAAGCCTCCAATAAAAGCAAGGTTTGTTTTATGTCACAGGAGAAAAAACACAAAAATAGTAAATAAATTTGCACAAAGTATTAGAAGACTAGCCCTAACCATTTGTTTCCTTTGTGCAATTCATGAATTCACGCACCTACCACTGGATAACAAATCACAGCTTCTGTTGCATCAGCTCACAAACTATCCAAAAGGTAGACATCTTTTTTTTTTTTTTTTGAGGTGATTAATTAAAATTTCTACAATTCAGGCTTCACTGTTCGAACAATGCATTTAAAAAAAAAACAAGTAGCTTTGTACGCAAGTTTCTGATTTCCAAGGATTTGTTTTGGTACACTTGGTCCTACATGCAAGGCTATGCTGTTCCAGGCTTTCCCAAATTTGCCAGTGTTTTCAGAAGTGCCACATGAATTTTAAACTTCCATTTCTCTAGCCTTTTTCTAACCCAAACAAACTACTAGAATTCCTTAAGAATTCTCTCCAAAGTATAGTATTATCAAAAAAAAAAAAAAGAACATTTGTTCCTTACTTAACACACGCTCAGGTACAATACTAAAAAAATTAAGTTAACTTTTCAGTTTGTTAAATGGAATTTAGCTTCTAGCATATGCTTTTTTTTGCATTTAGTATAATTGTAAGATCAGATAGAATAAAGAAAGTCTGAGTACTTCTATACATCATGCCAATGCACACATTAAATTTAGTTTTCACCTAGTACAATTGTACTTTTCCTCTCTGCCATATTTCCCTTTCAGTCACATAGGAAGGCTAGTGAGAAAACATAGGTAATGTGCTTCCAACACACACTCTGTTACAATCTCCTTCAGGTCCAAATGCTCAACTGGATCTCAAATGCTTGAAACAGAATAGGACAAGCATGAAAATGTTGGTTTGGGCTCAATTTATGTGAAAACAGCAGGTCAGAAAGAAGAAATCAGAAAAAGACCCCAACAGCCACTTGCATGTTCGTATTACTGAAGCAGAAAGCTGCCATGCAACCTAATGCTTATAAATTTCTCCAAGTGGTTTTGCCCTGAATGAATGACTAAACGAAAGCAGTGATTACGACTGCATTGAAACACCACTGTAAGAATGAAGTCTACCTTCCCACATAATCCATGCCAATATATAATTCACAACTCCACGTCACGCAGAGTTACAATCACTGTAGTATTATTTAAGTTGGTTACACCCAAGATTTGAAAGATGAAGCAAATAGATTGTTGCCACCAACACAGTAAAGAGTGCTTGTCTTTAGTATCTGAAGTCTTCCATTAGTTCATTAACCTCCTCCTCATTCTCAGAATCGGAGTCAAAGATGCTGGGTTTCATTAATTATTTCTTATGCAGCACCTGCCTCTGTCTCCCTCTGTCTCTTTCTCCCCCTCTGTCTGCCAAGATTAAACTGTAATTCCTGATTTCATCCAACCAAATGAGAAAAGGCTGCCTAATAACACAGCTAATATGTCATTAAAACGTGCACAAGAGCCAGCAGTGACCTTCTTGTCAGTACAGAGCAGATCAGAAAAACACTTTTTGTACCATGGGTCGTTCCACTAACAAGTAAGAGTCAACGGAGAAATACTTAGTCTGGAAGCAAGCTACTGCCAAGTTGCTTCTTTCCAGAATTTGTATCAACTCTGTCATCTAAGAAGTTCTTACTCATTATAAGGAAAATTTTGCATACCATTAATACTCCAGGCTGGTCAGAAAAGGAATATCTGCCCCTATTGTAAAGGCAGCACCTATTCTAACAAATATCAAAAAGAGAAGAGTATTAAGCATAGCCAGAACTGTCAGCCAGATATAACCTAGTTATATCTGAGAGTTATAACCAAGAGTTCAGGTTTTACATAAATAACATCACTAGCTACAGCTAACAGAAGGAAAAAAAAAAAAAAAAAAAGAGAAACAACAAAGAAATCACTGTAAGGCTCTGTGTTGAAAAGACATTCCACAGAGGGATCAATTTTGAATACTCAAGTGTTGTATCTTAGTGTGACACTTCAACCACTCATCAGCTGTTGACGGAACAGAGAAGTTGTACAAATTTATTTTGTAACTCGTCTCCCCATAACCTGCACTCCTCCAGGACCTTACTCAACTCCTTTGTTTCATCATCTCTCTCATATTTAAAAGGCAACTTTCCTCTCCAAAGCCTGGCTTGGTTTGTGAAAGCAGTTCCTTACTGTGCAAGCATCGACATCAGATACTGCTTTATCCAGTAAAAACAAACACAACAGTTGCTTCTCTTATGGTTTGATATTGCCTGTTTCCTAAAATACACTGCTTTTGTTTCCCTCATTTGCAGAAGCAAGTGTAGCTTTCCAGAGATCACTGAAAACACAGTACCATCTCCGCTCCTACAGCTGTCTACAAGTTGTATTTTCTATGGAATCTAAGAAATAAAAATCTGGAGTTATGAATTCATGCATGAAACTTTACACTAAATGACTACATACATTATTTAGTTAAGGCAGTATCAGACTAAACATACCAGAAAAGCGGGCGGTAAACTGCACGCTTCTTCAAAAATTATAAATACTATTTGTACAGAAAATGCATTGTAAGGCTGGGAAAAAAATTGTATTTGTTAACATGTCTTGGGTTTACAATAGCTACATACTGCATACGAGTATGAATTTTATGTTAACGTACATGTATTTTTTCCATAAATGGTTTGGAATAAATGTTTACAAGCAGCTGAGACCACCAAGTACGAAGAGCATGTACAGCATATACATTACCTGATGATAACGTTAGCTTATACAACCCTTTTTCCAAACGATAAATATTTATGTATTCTACAAACCAACAGTTCAGAGAATTCTATGAATTGCAAAACGATGTAAGCTATTTTGAACTCATAGAATGATTTAAGAAAACAGAAAAGGATACACTGCAAATGCCAAGACAAGCAGACACCACACTACGCTGATATTCATTTCTTGTGAGGGCTTCACAATACTGTAATAGGCTTCAGTCACCACATACACAACTGTAGCTGCAACAGTAAAATCCACCAGCCACTGATACTCAGGAAAGTAATGCAATGCTGAAAAATACAAATTTGCAAATGTTATAAAAATGTGATATTTTTAATTTTAATTTTATTGACATATGCAGTGATGATTAAAATTAGTTTTCAAGTAATTGATGTCTAGACAGATCCACATCATCGAAGTTAAGAGCATCAACAACGAGTCACGTTTTCCATTCAACAATCTCTCCTTTTAACCTGAGCCTCTCTCTTCACCTCTATTAATTGATACTGGGTTACTATTCAGTTATTTTTAATCCTACAAGACTTTTACAATTTTATCATCCCAGCCTTTAGACATTAACCCGATAATTTCAAAGAGCATACCTAATTCATATCTCAACATCACAGTGGAAAATGGCTCTCTGCTTAATTTTAGCTACAGTTTCTATGTAAGGGTTATGATTCTCATGTTCAAGATTAAATGTTCACTGGCAATTGCTTAATGTATATACACATACTTCCTCACTTTCGTAAAAATAAAAAAAAAGTAAAACACTCAGTTTGCTCAGGACACTTAATGCTATCATTTCAAACAAAAACAGTAACTGAAACTTCCAAGTACTTTTTTTTTTTTTTTAGAAAAAAAAAAGGTTCAAAAGAACTCTGCATTTCCGTTAAAGTTTTTTTCTGTGCCGTGTTGGATAATTTAAGCTGAGAAATCTTCTGCACAGCACTAAACTTCCTTTTCATGGTTATGCATATGCTTACCAAAATGTAAATAAGAAAACACATAGCACACATACAGAAGAGTCATATGGATATCTATGTAACAAATTAGTTATGATTAAGGAATCCAAAATAATGGTTTTCAAAAAGCAGCAACTATCAAAGCATCTAATGCTGCTAATTTCTCCACTGTCACTTTTGGTGTTTAAGCATTTTGTGGGGGTGAAAGGTCTAGGCTTCACTACAACACTGTTTCCATTTTAGACAAGCAGAAAGCCTTTGTTCTACCATCTGCCAATTGTCATTTTCTTGTACAAACCTATGATCTGTTTCAAATACACCACGATGCAATCCTTTTGGTGTTGTCTCATATTGCTATGTATGTCTGGAGCAACAATACATGCACTTTATGCTGGATTTCACCTACTCATCCTTTCCCGTAACAATGCAGTTAAGATGTCACCCATGGAACAACAAAGGAGACTTAGATCTAATTCTTGGTATTATCAACTGCACTTTTATATTTTCATTGTCTATAAAACAGATACTCCACCATTTATCGCAAATAAACATTTGACAGAAAACATCAGAATATATATTTAATGTATTATTGTCTGCATCTGTTTGCTCTTACCTATAGTGTCCCTTTCAGTCACAGACTTTGTTTCCAGATGAAGATCAATGTCCTTTGGAATGGTTAGAGGTTTGTTTTCAATATGACCATTATATTTCCTAGAACAATAAATAGATAAATACAATATACACAGTTAACACAATAACTTTTTTTTTTTTTTTTTTTACATAATGGCATTTCAAATTCAGAAGACCATTCTTCCTTTAAATGCAAACATTTTTATCTAGCTAGCTAAAAGCATTAATTCAACTTCAAATATGCGAATATCTCAAGAAACAACAAGGCATGTCAATAATTACTAGCTTTATCTCTGCAAGGCTCTTACATACTGCTGTGGCTACACACATGGGTCTCAGTACGTAGTAGAACAAGACCTGGTGAGAAACTTCTACTCCAGACTAATTTTCTCTGAAAGGTCGCTTTCACTGTTCAGGCTGCCAGGGAGCTATAGAGTAGTCTAAGAAGTTATGCCAGTCTCAACAGTTTTGTGATCTGAGCACAGCTACACAGCAGAACGTATCTTTCCTGATAAACAAGCACCCTGACAAAAATCAAAGCTAAATTAAGACTCCGCAGTTGAGGTCTAGGCGAGGTTCCTCTCCACACTAAAATAAACAAACAAATTTCCCAAAATAGTATTAGGCCCATCGGGGCCTAATATAGTATCAAGAGTGTTGCCTCAACTGGACTAACCTAGATCCTTGAAAGATATCTTACCGGCCATCAAGCAAAGTGAACTATAAGACAGTTTTTTAATCTAAAAGGTCACGTACAGAAATACTATAGTCTTATTTCAATTCACATCCTGGTTATGAAAACAATCAAAACCAATTATCATAGTATTATGAGCAATCCCAGACATGCAGTAGACCTTGAAAAGCAATCATCCATCTTTGGGAAGACATACAAAGCTATGCGTATTGCGATGCAGTGCCAGGGTTCAAAGCTGCATTCCAGGTTTTAACCACTCCTGCAGATACACAAAGGCTTCAAAAGGAGTTGCACACGAAATTTATTTGCTCCTATCACGTAAGTAGTGGTGGACAACTTATTTATATGAAGGGAAAGACTAAGGCAAGTAACAGGTGATCCTCACAACGCTAAACCCTTCCTGGCTTCCAAAACTAAAGCAACTGGGGGATAATCTGAGACAGGGATTGCATCTTCTGAAACCACCATTTTTCCTAACTGACATGAATTTGTCGAATTCCTTTCTGAATCAGTCTGAAATGTGTTGACCTGTGCTGTGTCTCATGGTGGCATGTTGTATCATTCACGTCCCAAATGAAAGAGTCCTGACACATACTTTACTAACTTCATTCACCACCTCCTTGTACAACACAGCAGTAAATTTACTACTCCCTATCCACTCCCTGTGCATAGTGGATACACACCTGTAGCTACACCCTCCCTCAACCAGTTCCCAGACTAGTAAACTTTACACTCCTCTTCCTTGTGAGGAAGCCTTACTTCGACATCATCATTCCCTTTTTCCAGTTCTACAGAATCAAATTTCAAATATGGTATAAACAAAAATATGTCATATATAATATGAAGTTATGTTTCCCAAATTGCTAGTTAGAAGTAACAGTTTGAAAGAAGCTTCCCCCCCCCCCCCTTCACCCCAACAGCAGACAAATAAACAACAGAAAAGATATTTAGAGCAACAAGTGCAGGTTTATCTGGAGCTCTGGAACTACATTAACATCATAAATCTTTAAAATAAGCCATACCACTACACTTTAAACTCAGGATGCTTGTAAAAGAGCTTGAAAAAAGTTAAGTTACATAAAATGGGCTGAAAGATCATCACGAACATAGGTAAAACTTTCTTCATCACTAAATATATAAAAAAAATAATTGAAACAGATCAAAAAATTCTTTCCCAGGTTAAAAAAAAATAAAAAAAAAAAACAATAACCACAGAACTCAAAAACCCCAAAATGGCTAGAACAAAACAGCATCCTTTGCCAGACTTTAGAAGAGCACCTCTGAAACGAGAAAAAGGAGAGGGATTTTCCATAAAAACAACAGCTACTAGGATAAACATTAAAAAGAAAATCAATCGTGAACGTACTTTTAAAGAATAAGATCCTCCCAGCTATCGTGTGAGCTGAGAATACAAGCAGAAGGCATCAATAAATACTATTTTTTCAGATGATACTGATATTACTATCACCTAAAGCACACGAATTTTAATGTACAAACTGCAATATAAGGATGGAAATACAAATCACTACCCCAAAATTTCCTGTACCCAAGTCTAAATGAGAACTTGCTGCACTGCCCAGCTGCTTGAGTGCCCAAGCTTGTGTGCGCTTCCCTGCCCCGGCTATACTCATGTTCTGCTGTGTGCCCCCAGGAGTACCATCATCGTGATGAAGATAAGCATTTGGATAACTGAAGTCATTTCAGATCAACTAAATTCCTACACTTTAGTCATCCCAAGGGACCCATAATCTAAGAGATATAGAACATACCCAGGATGTCTAACAGCTTTAATTCTAAGTAATTCATAGTAGCTACGGACCTTTTCATTAGCCTAACAATTTAACACAACACAAACAACTCTGAAACAAAAATCCACCTAATATTCATCTGCTATGATAACCTATAGCATAATATTCTGAAATGTAATATGCATTCAGTAAAACAGACTAATAAAATACAAGTTCACACAACAGCTGTGTTTTCAAACAAGTTCCTGGGATCTCCTTTCACCATTTTTCTTATTACTTCAAACTGAAAAATTACTGAAGGAACAGGCACTATATTTCACAAAAGTAAAAGCTTGATGAAAAATATTCTTTAACCTGAAGAGACAAGAAAAAAAAAATCAAACGTGTTGTTGTTTCTCCTGCTCTGTTTCACATCTCCTTGGTTCAACAGAGCACTGCATTCCAGTTGGTGCAAACTAAAGAAGTATATCCAAGCCAATTCAATAGGAACAGTTCCTACTTTAACAGTAGGACAGTAGTTCTCCAACAGCAGCAGCTTCTTTAGATGGAACAGAGGTATACTGATTGACTGAAAAGTAAGGATATTTTTATTTTACGAAGACAAAGCAAAACAAGCAGCATTTAAGCCTCTGTATAACCCTCCTGCTTCCTCTGAGGTTTCCTATCCACCTGTTGTTAATGACGTTTACCTGAACACAAGCAACTCCCTATTACAAATGTATTTTCTTGGTTACATATTAATGTAGTATGATAATTATGTCAATTATAATAATAATAGACACCAACAAGATTTGACTGCCTAGACAAAAAAATATAACATCACATTTGAAACGTTAAATGCAATGGCTTAATAGTTGAAAAGGGACTTAACATATGTGTAGGTGGCTTATGATACAGGTTCTTATTACGTTTCACAGTAAATTTTCCAAAGACTATGAAGTTTAAGATTACATGAACTTGTCCTGCTTTCACTCTGCAGAGCGTGCAATTGCTCTGTTGAAAGTAAGAACACGGGCACATGCTTTGAATGGAAGACTGGCAATGCTAAGGTAAGGCATTAGCAAAGTAGAATTATTTTGTAATGTGATTTTTGTTTAAGGCTCCTATTCATGGACTTAAAATTTAGTTAGGTAATTAAAGTTATCTTATATATAGATTAGTATTACAGACTAAACGGACAGTTACAAATTTTATTCACAATTTTATGCACAATATTTTTTTTTGTTTCAACTTGTTAACAGAAAGCTGATAGATGAAAGTGAGGTCTAATAACGCAGGTGTTAGGAATAGTAAGAGAGCCATTCATACTGGAATAAAAGACAAAGGACTGCAGAAAACCTCACAGATCACCAAGAAGAAAGACAGAATGTTTCTGCATTTTGTTGTTTGGTTTTAACACAGCCAGTTCAGAAATTCCGCACCACAGCAAGCTCTAACAGACCAAGCTCCACCTCCTCCAACTGCTCTTGCTGCTGTTGTACTTTTGGTGAAGCAGTTCCAGATCCTCGCGACTGAACAGGAGAAACCTGTTTGCACCTGAAGTTGAAGGACAGCTCTGTCATCCCTAGGTTAAATAAGCCCAGCTCTTCTAGCCTCCTCTTGTAGACAGGCTGTTTCATGGATGATCCCTGCAGCCCTTCAGTTCACCTGTTCAAGTCTGAATTCAGTTTTCTTGAACAT
Organism: Anas acuta; assembly: GCF_963932015.1. Classification (NCBI taxonomy): domain Eukaryota; kingdom Metazoa; phylum Chordata; class Aves; order Anseriformes; family Anatidae; genus Anas; species Anas acuta. The sequence goes on from NC_089017.1 coordinate 73,731,466, forward strand.
GAGTGATTAGAACTGTTCACAGTAATCCCGGTCAAGTTCTATAAAAGTGCCCTGTGCAAGAGGATTAATATTTTCCTCCCTTCTCCTAGAATATACCTCACCTAATACATCCTGGGAGCACATTTACCTCTTTCATAGCTGTCTAGGAGTAGTGGCTCAGTATAACCCTGTATTCAACTAGTACACTCAGATCTTTCTGCTTTTGCTTCAAGATGAAGGGCTTCAGTCCTACAGAAGATTTGCTTTCCTCAGTCTCCATGAACTGAATAGATTCATTAAAAAAGTCCTTAGCAATTTTACATGCTACTTTTAAGGACTGAGATTCATCTGATCCTGCACAATTTGGACATGTTTAACACTCTCTAAAGTGAAAAAACAATTCAGTACAGAGCTGTGGAAATGTCAGCACTGTAGTCATATGCAACATGAAGTTTTAGAGCCACAAAGACATAAATTGACAGCAAAGTTGTTTTATGAATCATATAAAAATATGGGGGGGGGGGAGGTAGGGAATGACAAATATTTACCTATCTTTTTTGCTCTTCCCTCTTTGTTTCCCTGCAAGAATCCGTAGTTCTTCTTCAGTAGGATGTTGATACCATCGTAAACTAATGAAAAAGAAGATCTCATGTAAAACAGTGTCAGCATTAGCAACTTCATGATTTAAAAAAAAAAAAAAATATATATATATATATATCAACACAGATCTACATGTATATTGAAACAACAATCATTTGCAACATCTAAGCAAAATAAGTGCCAGCACTGTCTGACCCAAACAGCCACAGCTAAACTTCCAGGATGAGTCACTAATTAGATACCATTAGAAAGCTTTAACATTATCCTTCGCAGCATGCCCTTCACTTCTCAAAACAAGTAACTATTATCAGTCTTTCTTCTTACACAGACCAGATCATTATATCTGTGTTTCTGTCCTAACCAACACCCCCTCACAGATAACTTCAATCTAACTAGAAAAAGGAAGAAACGAACACCATGGCTTACAAAAGCACAGATACTTATAAATTAAAAGTATGTAACTGTAGCCTAGAAAGATGTTAGCATATTTCATTATTTCAGTTATGGATTTGATGCTTAAGTGTTACTTTAAAAAAAAAAATCACTAATTTTCATGTATCTGAGCTGTAAGACTTTCCTCTTTCACAAGTCACTGCACCATTCCCTTATTTAAAAGACAAGTGGTAGCAAGGGAGTTCTGAAGAGTGATGGTTCAGTCTCAAAGATTTATCCTTATTTCTATGCAAGAACCATGGTAGCTGAAGTAAGGTCTTTCCCACATGGTAAAAGTGGGCTGCCCTTCACATTTAGGATGACTATCACTCTGATTTCCATGCTGAAATGCTAAGGTAGAGGAGCCTAACTATAAACAGCAGACTTGGAAAATTTATCCAAATATATGTGTAAGTCCTTTTCTGGAGAAAGCCGCTGTTTTGTGTTACAGGTTAACGCAGGGTAATAATCAGAAACAGCCATAACCATCAGTATTACTCTGGTTAAAAAAAAAAAATCTCATCGAGTAGGGCCACTCAAATCTAAATCAGTGAATTTGAGATTATTATAGCCAAAATTCTTTACCTGTTTAAGTATCCTTGATTGGTGTTAGTATACTAAACAACAACTTGGTCTTAATTACCCTACAAGATTATATTGCAAGTGATTCATAGTTACAACTAACAGGATACAAGAGGGTTCTTTTACAAAATAAACCTTACAGCCTCCAATTTAAATGTTAAAACCAAAAAGATTTCAAACATTTTCGTAAAAGGTAGAGCTGAAAAAATATTTAGTTTGTATTTGCATTGGCTTATGCATGTTTAAAGCTGAGACAACCCTGTAACTTTGACAGATTCGAATTCATCTCAATAGCAAAACCAGCACAGACATGTCCTAGTTAATTTAAATACTATCATTAATAAATGCAGAACAGAACACCATTTTTCTCCTGTCTTCCTACAGTGGTGTGGAAATAGAAGAACAGAAGAGGCTGAGCAACCTAAAAGCAACACTTTGGTAGAGACACTTTTACTAGTTAAAAATGAAAAGGCCTATGCAGATACTTGGGCCGCAAATTGATTTACTTAATAAATGTGAATATTCATATTCTGTTCAAGCTCTGAAAGCAGCATCATTTGAAAGAGTTTGCATTCCTTCTCAAATATAAGTAAATTGTTTTTCAACAGTCAATACTTGTTCAGTCTGCAACCAATTCTTAGGGTGGATACAAGGTGCTCTTAGATTGTGAAACACCTTTCTTTCTTTTAATGGACTCTGAATGCGCACATGCAGTCACCTTGAGACGAACTTTTCTTAGACAACTTAGAGATGCTGACTTTACTGGTAACGTGTTTATCCTCCCTCCCCTTTGGGGAGAGCTCTCTCTGGTAGGTATTTCTGATGACTTCACTTAGAAAAGCCTCCAACCTCTTTGGAAGAAAAACATTTAGGGCAAATAACTTAAAACCACAGATTAGCTGAAATATACTGACAAGAGGAAGGAGGAAAAGGTGGTAACATTTCCGAGGAAAGCCTGACTGCAGCATGTGTGGTGTACATGTACATGTGTATAACACTCTCCATTGCCCCACTAACACAGGTCTGTCAAAAAAACACTTGTTTGCAAGTGTTCATCTCTAAAGAAAATATGTTAATGTAAGCTTGTCAGCTAAAGTAAGAAAATAAGACATTTTTCCTTCTGACAGTTGAATTCAGATTCCTGTTTCAGCAAAGCTTCTGGCTTGTTTTCGTTTCTGGAAGACAGAAATATTTCTGTCTCTTCACACAGTTCTTGTATTCTGAGGGTTATTCACAATGACTGAAACTACAATGCACTAAAATAGTTACCAGATAAATAGAGCACTGAAAAGCAACAGTGATGAGATTTTCAAGGTTACTAGTATGAAAAGCAGTAACAATGCTCCCATTGACTTCAGTGGGAGCACAACTACAAAAAAAAAAACTTGCTTTATGTACTTATCAATCTGTAGGTGTGCAAAGATAAAGAGAAAAGGATGACAAAACATATTTGAACACCAAACCTTTCCCTTTCACTGGCACAAGGTATGCCTTAGAACAAGAATCTGAAAATGCCAAGAAGAATGAAGAACAAGGGTTTAATATTGAACAAGTCTTTTTAAAAAATACAATATTTAAACTCTGAAATCAAAATTTAAACTAATGCTTTAAATGTTAAATAAAAGTAGTAAATATTGTTTGAATTATCATTGATAAAAGCTCAAGAGTAGTAACACACCATAAAAAACAAAGGTTGCAGTTTCACATTACTAAAAATTGTGAAGAGTTCACTTACAAAGTAATAATACTTCAACAATGAAATTTCTCATAACAATTAAGAGTACGATTCCTCTTTGTATCATCTGCCTGCCAACAGATCTGTTTTCCATTCCAACTAACAATACTTATATCACATTTAAACAAGAGTTATTTTTCATTTCCCATTATCTTTGTGTTGAAAAGAGGAAAATTAAAAAGAAAAAAACACCGTTAATTCCAAGATGCAGAGGTAAAAGGGTGAAAGGGTGGTGGAAAATTGCACAAGACCAGTTAAGAATCCTGCAGAGCACATTATTATTCAAAGATATTCCTACAGAACTCAAAGAGTAGAGATTTTGTGTTCTCAAGATTTTAACAATTACGAAAGACAGCATACTACCTTCTAATCATACAAAAGTGTTTTTCTTCCCAGAAGAAAAAAAAGAAGCATTTTCTTTTCATTTTTATTTTTTAATATTTAAGATACTGATTTATATTCAAAACAGCTGCTGCTTTTAGTTATTATGGATACAAACACACAGGGAATGCTCCCCTTGCAACTCATTATATCTGCTTGATCTATTGTTATGAAAGTACTATACTGAAATTTATACTAATCCTGTCCTATGAAGTATTAAAAAAAAAACAGGATTCTTAATAAATGCCTACATACTCTGTATATTAGCAGGTGCATTGTTAAGCATATATTCTTTAGAGCTTTGTATTTAGTTTAGCTTCTCAGTATGCAGCCTTTGTCTTTAATAATGTAGAAGCTGGACAACAGCTAACTTTATGGCTGATACAATTAACAGCACAAACAAGACTGTCCATTTCCAGCAGCACTGCTGTTACACCTTAAACCTGTAAGTCAGGTGTCACAGTCCTGTGTAAATAAAGTTCAAGAACAGCGGATTGCTTTCTTGGAAAGTAATTAAACTAAATTGGTACATATTCACAAGCAGTGTAGCAACTGTTTTTTTTTGTTTTGTTTGTTATCTTACCTGCCACTGCAGAGAAGCCATCGAGCAAGAGAATAATGAGGTATGATCTTCTGTATGACACTAGCCATTACCATGGTCACCACCAACTGTACACCTATCACACCCTGTAGAGGAATAAGTTAAACAACAAGTGAGTATGTGTTTAAAAAGTGCTGATGAACCTTTTTGTTTTTACACATTAAAAGCATCTTCATATCACAGGGATAACATTTTTTCATTTCTTTTTAAACTAGACAGGAAAAAAATAAGTGCTGTACCAGTTTTCAATAAATCACATGGACCTTGCCATCATCAGGTATGTGTATCATCTAAAAACAGAAGTGTTGGTGGATCACAAGGCTAGTAGCATCAGCAACTCTCTGACAGATGATGCTGCCTGCACCAGAGTGCCTCTGCTCACCAGGTTGTAAAGCTACATCTTGACATGGCACTCCACGGTACACCACACCTCGATGTTACATCACCGACTATAATCTTGCTTTTTGTGGTCATTTCAGTCCTGGCATGATTTAAGAGCTGACACCAAACAAACCCACTGGAACTAAGATTTTACAACACCTATGTTTCGAAATTTCAGCATTCTATTAGTACAGAGCATTTGCTCCTCACTGAAATGAAGGAGCATATGGTAAAGGGAGGGGAGGGTGCACAGGAATAGACGTAACTTCAGTGTATCACACAAATCTTGATCAAGATTTGGCACGTGAGCAGGGCCAGCAGTACTCTCACCCCTCGTCACTCAGCAAGCTGTAATTCTGACTGTTAGCTCTTGCTTGTTTGTTGTTGCTTTATTAAGCAATAATAAACTTCTCAAGCATAACATACGAAAATATGTTCAAAATTATATATTGATAATATATATTAAAATAACAATAACGATATATTGTTATAATAAAATAACAATGAATACAATGTTGCATCACTTTACTTTAATCCTGCACATGAAATTCTATAAATTAATACCATGTTAAAAACACGAAGTACGTACATTTTATTTTCTTGTACTTCCAAGGCTTTCAAACTTAACATATAACAAGCAATAGAAGAAGAAAAACTATCCAACCGATATGAGTAAAGTTCACCAAAACACAGCTCTGAAAAGACATCAGCCAAATAAGCTATTCCCACTCTTTCAAACTATTTTGGGGAATACTTTCTTGTGAAATGGAGTATACGTGCATTTTCAATTAGCACACGAAATACTACATTTAATAAATGGTATGTACATGTTTATCTTTCCATTGATTCTTAGACATCATGTTTTGGATATTGCTAGTTACTAACAATGCCTTGAAGAGAAAATATTTCTGTCTGCAGTTGTAGAAGTTGGGAATTACACTTCAGTAGCTCTGTATTGATATAACGTGTAATAGAAGATCAAGAGGTACAAATATTTCTATATACAGAAGCAGTATGCCATTAACCAGCGGCAAAGAACGCATAGATGGGCTCACTTTTTTAAAAAAATCTTTTCTTTTTTTTTTTTTTAACATTTAAATGGAATATTCTGTATTGTGCACGTTGCCTTTTGTCCTTTCACTGGGCACCACTCTTAAAAAGCCTGGCTCCACCTTGCTAATTCCCCACCCCAGCTCCCATCACGTATTCATACCCCAGGACAAAATCCCTCCCGAGCTTTCACCAGGCTGAACGGTCCCAGCTCTTTTAGTATTATATATAAAGCCCCTTTTGGTATTTCAGAGTCTCCTTGTTGCAGCCTCATTTGAAAGAGCAGGATTGAATGGCAGTCCTCGCAAGGCTTGGTAGCCTCTTCATTACATCACAAATGCGAGCCCACAGCAGGCAGCAAACCTCTCTGTAAGTGTCCAGACAGCAAACGGGCACATCAGGGCCTCTGAGAAAGACCTCTCCAGTTATGAAAACCCTCTGCATTTTTTTGGTGGTACTGGTCCTAATACAGGTGGTTGGTTGGACCTACTTTGTAAATGACCTGACCCCAACTCAACCTCTTGCTTACTTCCTACGCCTGAGTTTTGCAATGAGCTGTATGTTCACCCCCATGTTTCATGTCCTGCATATCAGCATCGATTGTTCTTGAGCTTGAAAGAGGTGATCCCTGAAAGTCAGCCAGCTTTCACACACCCCTCTTCTCTCCAACACCATGCTCCACAGGATTCTTCCAGCTGAGGCCTAAACAAGCCAGAGTCTGGTGTCCTGAAGACTAGCTCTGAACCTGCTATTTGCCTTGTTTCCTTCTCCCAGCATCCTCAAGCCTACCATCCGATGGTCACTGCAACAAAGGCTGCTGCGGCGTTCACATCACTGACCACTTCTTCCTTGTTTGCACGTCTGAGGTCCAACAGAGCACCCTTCCTCATCCCCTTCTCAGTCACCTGTGTTAACAAATTGCCACCAATGCACAGCAAACACCTCCTGGATTGTTTGTATCCTCCTGTGTTCTTCAGCAGATGCTGGTGTGGTTGAAGTGCCCCGTGAGAACCAGTGCCAGCAGCATGAGGATTCTTCCAGCTGTCCGAAGACAGGCTTATCTTCCACGCCTTTGTGAATAAGATGTTTGTGCACAGCAGGCACTTGCACCACACATATTGCTCAGCCCTAGTACAACTCACCCCTAAGCTCTCAGACAGCTCATTCCTCATCCCATGGTACACCTCCACGCATCCCTGCTGCTCTCAAGCAGTGAGTCTTCCTCACATCCCAATGATCACAGCCACACCAACCCCTCGCGTCCATTTTGTTCCCCATGCTGCAGGCGTTACCATACAGTCACATCAGGAATGCACCAATTGCCCAGAAGAGGTAAGACAGCTTCTCCCCCTTAATGCTGACCTCATTACTTGTGTACAGGTATTTCCTTATTTATGTACATCAGTGGGCCCCATTCTGCCCTGATCAGTTGTTTTCAAAGACTTTCAAACCACCGCTTCCTCCTCTTGATTTGTGAGTCACCAGCTCTTTCCTCCATCAGTGCTCAACTAAAGCTCGCCTCACCAGGTTCACCATCCTGTTAGCAGAGATGCTTTTTACCCCCACTCGATCAGGTGGATGCAGTTTCCTCCTCACAGTCTTCAATCTTCAGACAGGAGTCATAAAAGTCTCCAGCACGGTCATGAAAGTCAGGTCCAAGCCACAGACACCTGCTACATAACCAGCAGTTAACATAATTTTTGTTTAAATAAACCACAAATTGTGTTGTCAATTCTGCCTTTATGAAAATCATAGATCAGTTGTTACAGGCGATGTCCAGCATCATCTTTAATGAAACAGGACTGAAGAAGATCGATAGCATAACCTACCTTTTTCCATTTGCAACCACTTAGAATAAATTTTATCAAACATTTCATAATGAGGTTTCAAGTGCCACTTAGAAGTATTTCCTACGTTGTTGTAACTTGAAATAAGATGTTTGGGTTTTCTTCACCTATTAAAATTTCCTTCAGTACTCAAGCCTCTCTAGCACCCTTGAAATTTCAGCTGCTCCTTTACATTACTCTCATCACGTACTTCGAAAGACTTTACTTTTGCTTATGATCCAGCTTAGTCCTGAAATCTCTGTGTATTATTTTAAACTCTGCATTTTTATCACAGATTTTTGGCGTCTTGAAGCCATGCAACTAAAACGACTCAAAACCATTCCCTACCTAAGGGGATGTATAACTAAAATGAAAGGAAACGTTATTAAAATAAGCTGCCTGCATAATATAATTAGTATGTTTAAATTACTATATAGCTCGTCAACTATATACCCTTTTTACAAAAACCTGTTTACAAAACCATACTTGTTTACAAGTATGTTTAGATACTTGTTTAAGCTTGTCTACAAAACCTTACATTTCTAAAACCAAGCATTTATTCTGACCATCTTACGATAAGCCTAAGCATTTCTCATATTCAAATAATGGGACGGAAACACCACTGTCCCTTGACCACGCTTGTTTGCTTAAGTCTTCAACTAAAGACAGCTAGGAGGAGAGAAAATGATGCATATCAAGGCAGTTAAAAACAAAACAAAACACCACCACAACGTAGGAAGTCCACTAGCTGAGTTAAAATGCTTACAAATCAACAGATTATTTAGAAGTATCCCTAGAGAAACACGTTTCTTTTCTCAAGTGAAGGCTGCAAGTTGTAACCCATCCCATTAGGATCATTCTGTCCTAAGCAACTGAATGCCTCTCTGCATCCTCCCCGCTCCCTTTTGGCAGGAATTCACCATGCTCATTCCCATAAAGGTTGCTCCTGTGTTCCTTAAAAACAGAAGCACCTGCAAAAATATTTCAGTTTGCAGCTGGAAATAACCTAGCAGGTTTTTAGGAATAAAAAAAAAACAAAGCACATAAGAGCAGCAACAATACTGCTAACTCCGACTTTACGTTAGACTTTGAGACAGGTATATAGCCTTCTGGTATCTTTCTACGTTTCAACCAATTAAAAATGGATATACTCATTCATGCAATCAGTGCATTTTTCTCTTGATTTCTGAATGTGTGTAATCAACCAAAAGCAGTAGGTTACCAGAGAGAAGCTGTCACATGAAATTTAAAAAAGTGAGTGGGCAGTATGCCCACTCAAAATAACACAACATGTGCAGAGCACAACACTGTGCCAACGCTTCTACCTGCACATACTTACACACTACTCATTCACACGTGTAGTAGTACTCTCTAGAAGAGCCCACACCATCCCAAACCATCTCAAATTGCAACATGAGGTCACAGCACTTCTCCCTCACAGGAAACCACAAACTAGAGAGCTCATTCCAATAAGGGCCCTGTCTAGAACAAATCTCACACATGCTTTCAAGCCTTCCTATTACCACTAATATCAGTTTAAATACACAGCCACTCATTTCAGGAATATAAATGCAGACTGGGTATTGGTGGGAACCAATTCCCGATTCTCTGTTGACACACTTTACAGAATTTAGCATTTTGCCAGAAATCCACAAATTAAAAAACAAATTAGCCCTCCTTAACAGAATACGACAAATATTTGAATGTTGTTGTTGTTGATAAATATTTGAGACATTGTTCGAGGACAAACCAATTTTACAAGAAAAAGTCTTTCATAAAAGGCATTTTAGAGATGAGCAACTGCTGCACGGATTAAGTAAATGGTACGAAGTACCAGAACAGTTTGTGGAAAACAGAAGAATGTGAGCTCATCTCCTACAACTGCAGCATCCTCTGATTCCACATAGGTCCACATACCTGCCGTGCTTTAGCTCTGCAGCTTGCAATTTGGAACCCAAATTCAAGACACTGGAGATGTAAGTCAGTATCTTGCTGATCAGAAAAGCGTTTCTGCCAATCTGAACAGGGCTGAGAAGCACTCAGCCCTAAGGAACGACTGTCCAGTTTCTCTGCAAAAGAGAGGCTGGCAAGCAACCCCAGGGTCAAAGATGAGACTGGAACAGAACAACCAGTGACTACAAGGTCTAATACATTTTAGACTTGTTGAAATTTTCTTTCAGAGGAAGATCCTAGTCAGAGGTGGTTTAGAAGTCTCAAGCACTTCCAGGGACCTTGACAATTCCAGGACCTTGCAAGAAGTATGGAATTATTTCTTTCGCTTGTGCAACATCGCACACATTTTACAAGAAATTTTTAATAAAACATAACAGTTTGAATGCCAAAGTGGCCTACAAGAGAGGTGTTAGCAGCTACACTAGAAGGTAAAATAGCCAGGCTCTTAAAGCCTTCAAAAATGATGGTAAGCCCAAAAGGCAATACGGCAAGTTTGAATAAAGTATAACCTAGACTTTGGCCTTCACAGTCTGTACCTCTAGCACCATGTAAGTCGAGACGCTGTTGGTGATAATTAGGAGAACAAAAAGCAAGAAAAAGTAATTATGATAACGTTACAATACTATCTACAAGTGATGTGTACCTATAATACAACTATGGTTCTCTCATAATAGCGCCAAAAGAAAAGAAAAACAAACGTTTATAAAAGTCGTACTTCTAAAGGACGTTTTTCTATTCATCATGAACTTATTTACAGAACATGCAAAACAAAGGTAACCGAGGTTGATGCCAAGGCATGACTTCAGCCTCATTTTGACCTTGCCCAAGGTTATTCTTGCAGCACCACGTCAGGGTTTTACCTTGTCTTCTGCCCTCCAAGGCTTTGTCTCATCACACCCCTGCGTACTACTAATTCAGTGCCCAGCTTTGCTCAGGACCTTAAAGCTACTTGTCTGTAACAACATCCAGCTCCAGCCCTGCACAGCGGTCTGGGTCTGAGGCCAAGAGCTGCTCGCAGCGTGGGGACTGCTGAGAACGGTGTTCCAGCAATAAATACCACTGCGTGCCCGAGAGTGCAGCTAGGAGAATCCAGCCCACAGCTTCACATTCAGAAACGCAGTGTCAGCCACTTACTTCTTGAAGTGGCAAGTCTTGCAAGAGCAAGACTTTTTCGTGACTGCACTGGAGTATCCTACAGATGTTGATGCAGGTCACAGCAAACTCTCTGTGTGGCAGCACACAAACTTACTTGAAAATCCATGACCTTTTTGGCAAGATGTGGAAAAGCTTTTATATTGGCAGCAACCGGCAAGATTTCTAGGATGTAACCAACACTCCTGCCTCACACAATTCCAAAAGTGCGATGGTATTCGTGATGCCTTAGAGCTGAATACAATATATTTGAAATGCCATTTAATCAATGACACATTCTGGCTCTTACTATTAGATCAGACTTTTCCACAGGCAGAGTGTTCTCCTGATGTATATATATACATGCTCAAGCTGAAGCTTGTGTAAGCAGAACAGTGCTTCGCAGAAATGCGAATACAAATCAAGATTGCTTGTTAAGCATCATAAAGTACTGTATGGGATGCTCACACGAAACTGAGTTCACTGTACAAAGCCTTAAAACGTACGCTTCCTATGAAAAAGAGTGCTTTTACAAAATGCCTGTCAGCCAGACGGGTGTTTTACACGGTTGGTAATCTCAGACAGAGAATATCTTACCAGCTGTAAGTATCAAAAACCCATGAAGCTCATTTTAGGAAAGCCATCTACATTGAGAGATGTCCTTCAAATCTGGATTTTTTTCCTTGTTTTGTGACCAAAATTTCCTGAAATTGTATTTTCCTACTCCTTCTGCTGTATCAGCAACACAGCAGAAAGGAACAGAAGATCCAATATTGTGAAACAACACGTGAGGAATTCCAGAGACTACCACCAAAGCGCTCACCTTCATGGGTCTTTCCCACCCAAGAGAACAACTCCGCCTCGATCAGTGTCTCTCCCTGCGTTCAAAGGAGAGTCACAAACTGGAGATGGGAGCAGTCAACAGCAGCACCACTGCCTTTGCATCAAGGTGTTTCCCCACCAACCAACTCTGTGTTGGTCTGAGCGGAACAAGAAGCACGAGCGCTCTGTAAGCATCGTGACTACAGAACCAGCAACCATCAGGCAAGTCAAGCAGAAACCTCACGACCAGAACCAAGGCACCTTTAAAGTCATAAAATTATCATTATTCCTGAAGCAAGTGATAGAGAACACCCCTGAGGCAGAATACTGAAAACTGATCTGCTACAATGGGAAAAATAAAATAAAATCCTAGGTTAGATCATAGTGCAACCAGCAGATTCTTACAATTTAGTTTACCTGTATTTCCCTGGGCAAAACACAAGCTGGAAACTTGGAAGATCTCTCACCAAAACCTTTTTTTTTTTTTATTTTACATTGAAAGCTCGGCCATTACAAGAATCCCTCCAAGAATGAAAAGTTCAAAGTAACGCTGAGCACCCCAGCCACCACTGCCTCACGGCACGGCCTGTTTAGGCGAGTTTTGCTGCTGGATTTTAAATGCAAACTCCCGAAACGTCAGTGCAGGGCTGGCGGCTGAGAGCCCGGGCAACCGGCACCGCAGCCGCCGAGGTGAGCATGGGCACAGCGCTTTGCGGGGCTGTGAGCGTCTTTATCTGTACGCCCAATGACAAAAAAAAATGAAAATAAAGTAAAATAGGGTAAAATAGAGAGTAAAATAATTAATAGAGAGTAAAATAATTAATAGAGAGTAAAATAATTAATAGAGAGTAAAATAAGTAGAATACAATAAAATAAAATAAGGAAACCTGAGGCAAAATAAGGAAACCTGAGGCAAAATAAAGAAAACTTGAGGCAAAATAAGGAGAAAACTGAGGTAAAATAAGGAGAAAACTTGAGGTAAAATAAGGAAAACTTGAGGTAAAATAAGGAAAGCTGAGGCAAAATAAGGAAAAAACTGAGGCAAAATAAGGAAAAAACTGAGGCAAAATAAGGAAAACTGAGATAAAATACGGAAAGCTGAGGTAAAATAAGGAAAACTGAGGCAAAATAAGGAAAAAACTGAGGCAAAATAAGGAAAGCTGAGGTAAAATAAGGAAAAAACTGAGGTAAAATAAGGAAGACTTGAGGTAAAATAAGGAAGACTTGAGGTAAAATAAGGAAGACTTGAGGTAAAATAAGGAAGACTTGAGGTAAAATAAGGAAGACTTGAGGTAAAATAAGGAAGACTTGAGGTAAAATAAGGAAGACTTGAGGTAAAATAAGGAAAACTTGAGGTAAAATAAGGAAAAAACTGAGGCAAAATAAGGAAAACTGAGGCAAAATAAGGAAAACTGAGGCAAAATAAGGAAAACTGAGGCAAAATAAGGAAAACTGAGGCAAAATAAGGAAAACTGAGGCAAAATAAGGAAAACTGAGGCAAAATAAGGAAAGCTGAGGCAAAATAAGGAAAGCTGAGGCAAAATAAGGAAAGCTGAGGCAAAATAAGGAAAGCTGAGGCAAAATAAGGAAAGCTGAGGCAAAATAAGGAAAGCTGAGGCAAAATAAGGAAAGCTGAGGCAAAATAAGGAAAGCTGAGGCAAAATAAGGAAAGCTGAGGCAAAATAAGGAAAGCTGAGGCAAAATAAGGAAAGCTGAGGCAAAATAAGGAAAGCTGAGGCAAAATAAGGAAAAAACTGAGGCAAAATAAGGAAAAAACTGAGGCAAAATAAGGAAAAAACTGAGGCAAAATAAGGAAAAAACTGAGGCAAAATAAGGAAAAAACTGAGGCAAAATAAGGAAAAAACTGAGGCAAAATAAGGAAAAAACTGAGGCAAAATAAGGAAAAAACTGAGGCAAAATAAGGAAAAAACTGAGGCAAAATAAGGAAAAAACTGAGGCAAAATAAGGAAAAAACTGAGGCAAAATAAGGAAAAAACTGAGGCAAAATAAGGAAAAAACTGAGGCAAAATAAGGAAAAAACTGAGGCAAAATAAGGAAAAAACTGAGGCAAAATAAGGAAAAAACTGAGGCAAAATAAGGAAAACTTGAGGTAAAATAAGGAAAAAACTGAGGCAAAATAAGGAAAGCTGAGGCAAAATAAGGAAAGCTGAGGTAAAATAAGGAAAAAACTGAGGTAAAATAAGGAAAACTGAGACAAAATAAGGAAAACTGAGACAAAATAAGGAAAACTGAGACAAAATAAGGAAAACTGAGGTAAAATAAGGAAAACTTGAGGTAAAATAAGGAAAACTGAGGCAAAATAAGGAAAACTGAGGCAAAATAAAGTAAAATAAGGTGAAATAAAGTAAAGTAGATTAAATAAAGTAAAATAAATAAAGTAAAATACAGTAAAATAAATGAAGTAAAATAAAGCAAAACAAAATAAAATAAATACAGTAAAAAAGATAAAACAACGTAAAACAAATAAAGCAAACCAAAATGAACCATTTCAACATTTCACCATTAAACTCACTAAATACCTTTATTTTTAAAAAACAACACGTGGCGGTGTTCCCTCTTTACCTGACGTTTCCCCGCACACGCTGCTGCCGCTCTCCCCCCGGCCCCTTCCCCCCCCAGCCGCCCGTTACCCCCCCCCCCCCTCACCATGCTGCTCCCGCCGCCGCCGCCCCTGCAGGCGCCCGTCCCGCCGCGCTGCCCCCGGCCCGGCGCGGCCCCGCCAGGCCCCGCGCCGGCTGCCGACCGCCGAGGTCACCGCAGGCCCCCTCCGCCGACAGGACCCCGCCCCGCGTGGGGCTGGCCGCCGCGCTGCCTGCGCTGAAAGGGAGGAGGAGACAACACGCGGCGCCGCTGCGAGCGCTCCGCAAGACGCCCGTTAGAATCTGTATACGGAGTGAATATGGCAGGCGCTCAGCGTTGCGCAGACAGAGCCTGCACCCGGCCGCCCGGCCCGACAGGCGCGGAGGGCAGCCAAATCCCTGTGAGGGGAGCGGGGCGGTGCGGAGAGAGCTGGTGCGGCGCCTTGACGCATGCGCAGTGCTCGCCGCCCGGCGAGGCGCACAGACGCGCATGCGCCGAGCGCCTGAAGGGCCGTGAAGGAACACCCGCCCCCCGCCTCTGCGCACGGCCCCGCCCCCTCTGCGCACGGCCCCGCCCCCTCTGCGCACGGCCCCTAACGGCCGCTGGCGGCGCCGTGAGGCACCCGCAGCCCTGGTCAGAGGGAGCTGCTGCTGCCCCCCGCCTCACGGGGCTCCTCCTGCTCCTGGGGGCTGGTTGCAGCTGGGACCTTCCCAAATTGCTCTGGATGTGCTGGGCAGCTCCTCCGTGTCAGGGCTTGTGTGGCTGGTGGAAGGCGCAGGGCTGGTGCTGATGGCTCCCTGCATGGAGGCACTGGGATGAGAAGCAGCTGCAGGGCTGTCCTCCTGCGCCCTGGCAGCAGGGCTGCTCTTGAGGCCCAGCAGCCTCCCTGCCTCCTCTCCGCACAGACCCTGCGCTCCCTGAACAGCGCGGCCCAGTCCTCGGGCAGGAGGCCGCCCACAGCAGCCCCGGTGTCAGGCTCCGCATCCTTCTCCTTGGCTGGTGCAGAGGACGGAGCCGGCGCTGCAGGGCTGTGGGGGGTGGTGGCGCTGCCTGCCTGGAGGCCCTTAGGTACAGGCACTGCTGGAGGGGAGATGATGCGTTCCAGGTAGTCTTCCTCTCCCCGCACGGAAACCTTGATGGTCCTCATGCCCGTCCTGCAGAGCGGGCAGCTCGCCTTCAGCTTCGCCCAGCGCTGGATGCAGGCCACGCAGAACCAGTGGTGGCAGGGTGTCACATTGGCCACATCCCTTCACCCCTCCCGGCAGACGGGACACGTCCACGCCTCCTCTGTAGCCATGGTCTTCAGGCTGCACTGGGGAGAGCTGATGGTGACGAGCTGCTCCCCTGCACCGACACTGCAGAAGCAGGTATCAAATGCGCTACAAGGAAGAGAGAGGGTCACTGGCTGTGCCCCAGCCCCTCTGCAGGAAGCCCCGGCCCCAGCCCCAGCCCCAGCCCCACAGCTGGGCTGTCCCGTGCCCCCCACGGGCCGCCCCGGGGCATGTGTCCCCGCACAGCTCATCTACACTGCTGCGAGCGCGCCTCACAGGGCCCCGGCTGCCTGAGCCAGGCAGGGCCAGAGAAACACAGGCACTGGCTGCGGGGACGGGCACCGAGAGCAGCTGCCGATGGCCCCACAGCACAGCTGATGGACGGATGCCATAGATGCCATCTCCAAGCAGTTGGATCAAACAATGCTGCAAAAACGAGACTCCAAAACATGAAAAAGGACTTAATGTTCCTTGGAAAAATGTTGAAAGGATCAGGAGCACAAATAGTGTTTTCCTCTCCCCTCCCAGCTGGTGACTGGGACCCAAGAAGAAGGAGACAAATGGAGCATGTAAATGATGGGCCAACAGGCTGGTGCCATGTTTGAGATTTTGGGTCCTATAATCTTGGATGCACTTTTCAGAGACAGATCGTGCTGTGGCTGCGGCATACCTGACTGGGTGAAATAAGAGTGTTCTGGGCAGTAAGTTGCCTGGGCTTGCCTGGAGGGTCTTTGCACTCGATGCATGGATGCCATAGATGCCATCTCCAAGCAGTTGGAAGAATCACAGAATGACAGAATATCCCGAGCTGGAAGGGACCCATAAGGATCATCGAGTCCAACTCCTGGCACCACACAGGTCTACCCAAAATTTTAGACCATGTGACCAAGTGCAAAGTCCAAATACTTCTTAAATTCCAACAGGCTTGTTGGAGTGACTACTTCCCTGGGGAGCCTGTTCCAGTGTGATCAGAGTGAGGTGATTGCACCCCTCTACTCTGCTCCTGGAGGCCTCCTCTGGAGTGCTGCGTCCAGGCCTGGTGCTCCCAGCACAAGAAGGATGTGGGTCTGTAAGTACGGGTCCGGAGGAGGGCTACAATGTTGTTAATGGCTGGCAAAGAGGGGATGGTTTTAAACTAAAAGAAGGGAGATTTAGAGTAGAGGTTGTGAAGAATTTTTTCCCTCAGAGGGTGATGAGGCACTGGGTTTCCCAGAGCAGCTGAGGATGCCCCATCCCTGCCTCTGAAAGGCGAGGTTGGGTGAGGCCACGGGCAACCAGGTTGAGTGCATGGCATCCCTGGCCATGGCAGGGGGGCTGGAACTAAATGATCTTTAAGGTCCCTTCCAACCTGAGCCATTCTACAGTTCTGTGAGTGTGTGATCGTACGATTGTGTGATCGTACGATTGCATGATTGTGTGATTGTATGATCCTAGGACTGTATGGTTGTGTGATTCTATGATTCTGTGAAGAAGATCAAGACACTGACTGTGGCAGAGTCCCCACTTTTATGTTGTTTATTGAAAGCCAAGTGTGCCCTGCTAACGGCGCCGCGGGGGCGGCCTCTTGCAGGGCTGGGGAGAGTCCGGGCTGCTGTTGGCCCTCCTCTTCGGGGCGCGCCGGGGCCTCGCAGACGAGCGGTCCCTGTCCTGGCCAGGAGGAGAGGGCCCATGGCTGCAGCCCGGCACCGCAGCGTCTTCTTGTGCCGGCAGTCCTGGCTCTGAGCAGGGCTCCTCCTGCTCTGTGAGGTCGGGTGCGGTGGCTGGGTGGCCAGGATCCCCACGCAGGGCAGCGCTGGAGGTGCTGGGGAGCTCCTCGGTGTCCGAAGACTCTGGGCTGCTGGAGGAGAGCTCGCTGATCACAGGAGTGGCCCGGGGGGAGGCAGCAGGGCTGGGGGTGGCCTCAGGACTGTCTTCTGCCTCGCTGCTGTCCTGGGAGCCCTCGATATCCACCACAGGGCCGTTCTGCTGCTGGATGGCAGGAGGGGGTTCCAGGAGCCCCAGCTCCTCGAGGAAGTCATCGCTGCACATCTCAACAGTTTCGTGAATGAGCTGCTGCACGAAGCTCACTGTCTGGCCCTGCAGGAGGGGCTGCAGCTCCCGAACCAAGACCAGCTCATTCAGCCCGCAGCGGCACAGACAAGCGATGACATTGGCTTCCAGCACATCCTGCTCCCACCAGTCAGCCCCGAACAACTCGCTGGCTTGCTGGCGCGCCCAGGGCCTCAGAGGACCGAGGAGAGCAGGGTATTCCCTGAAGAGGGCCGCCCATTCTTCGGGTGGGAGGCCGCTCACAGCAGGCTGCGGCAACGGCTCTGCAGCCTCCTGCTCATCCTGTTCGCTGTCCTCTTCGCTCTCATCACGGTGGGAGGCCCGGACCTCCATATAGTCATCCTCCGACCAGATGGAATAGCGGATCGCGCTGATCTTCTGCCTGCAGAGTGGGCAGGTGGCATTTCTCTCAGCCCAGCGCATGATGCATCCCAAGCAGAACTGGTGCCGGCAGGGGATGACGACGCTGGGCTCCTTTGTGGTCCCCTGGCACACAGGGCAGGTGACATCAGCCTCTGTGGCCATCGTGCTGTCTCCCTGCAGCGGGCTGGGGAGAGCTGTAGATGGGGACCTGCTTCTCCTCGCTGGCGCCGCTGCGACAGGTGCTGCTCGCTGCAAGGAGAGAGGCCAGGGTCAGTGGCTGTGCCGGGGCAGGCAGCAGCAGTGCCCCAGCCCCTCAGCAGGAAACCCCCCGCCCGGCCCCAGCCCCAGCCCCAGCCCCAGCCCCACAGCTGGGCTGTCCCGTGCCCCACACGGGCCGCCCCGGGGCACGTGTCCCCGCACAGCTCACCTGCGCTGCTGCGAGCGCGCCTCACAGGGCCCCGGCTGCCTGAGCCAGGCAGGGCCGGGGAAACACGGGCACTGGCTGCGGGGACGGGCACTGACAGCAACTGTCGATGGCCCCACAGCACAGCTCCACCAAAGCCTCGCTCAACACTCCAAGCCTCGCACACACGCTCAGCGGGAGTCCAGGCACGAGCCAGGCTGGGACGGGCTCTGCCGGCGCCCCAATATAAGCAACGAGGGCCGTGAGGTCACAACCCGTTGCTGGGTGACCTCACAGCCAGTTACTGGGTGACCTCAGGATGGGGAGACATAACGTTGTGCTGGATGGCAGCTGGCTGGGTTTTGGGTATCTGCAGAGAATGAGACTGTCCCAGAATAAGAATAATGGTTAAGGAAAACAGGACAAACACTGGCAGAATCGGCAAGAACATGAAGCTACAAAATCTTGGGCCTTTCCATTTCCAAAACAAACAAACAAAACCAACAACAACAACAAGAAAAATAAAGTTTAGTCAAATCAAGCTGTATATACAGGGCATAGTCACAAGTGTAGGTTGTGGGCCTGTAGTACTCAGCCGGTGAGGAAACGGGAGGAATTAAACGTCAGGTAATAGGGGATATAAGGTAATGATAGACTTTCACTGTGCACACCCCTGTTCACAGGACACCCACCATTGCAATTGTGAATAAATTAGCTTCCCAGAAGACCCTGTCTGAGAAAATGATTCTGCCTGAGAAAATGATTGAGATACTCCTCACGCCAATAAACATGGGAAGATCTACAATCCTAGGACCTATGTGCAGAGAATGTACCAAACTCTCTGTGTGAAGGGAACAATGAGAACGAATGTTAATTACTATATGTTCTGTTTATTTTTAACTTTTAAAACAGCCTTTTTCTGCTACATGGATTCTCATCTCCTGATCGATGGATTACTAAAGCAAGTTTCTGTCTTAACTGTTGGCCTAGCTGGGGCATTTGCGACCACAGAATCACAGCATGGTTGAGGCTGGCAGGGCCCTCAGGAGCTCATCTGGTCCCACCCCTGCTCCAGCAGGGCCACCCAGAGCAGGGTGCCCAGGCCCACATCCAGGTGATTTTTGAAGATCCCCCAGGAAGAGGCCCCACAGCCTGTGGAGAACCTGTACCAGTGCTCTTTGCACTGTCCCTCCAGGTGTTTGTGGACACTGATGAGATCCCCCTGAGCCTCCCCTTCTCCAGGCTGAGCAGTCCCAGCTCTCTCAGCCTCTCCTCACAGGAGAGGGGCTCCCATCCCTTGATCGTCTCGGAGTCTTTCCAGTATGTTTAGGTCTGCCTTGTACTGGGCAGCCCAGAGCTGGACCCATTGCTCCAGGTGCAGCCTCACCAGTGCTTAGTAGAGAGGAAGAATTTCCTCCCTCGGCCTGCTGGAGATACTTTGCTCCTGCCAGCCCACCTCTCCGGCCTGCTGAGCCCACCTGGATGGCAGCGCAGCCCTCTGGTGGGTCAGCCACAGCCCCAGTTCCCTGTCATCTGCGAGTCTATTGAGGGTGCACTCTACATGTCATCCAGATCATTAATGAAGTTGTTAAACAGGACCAGACGCAGTGTCAACTCCTGGGGTACTCCGCTTGTTACTGGCCTCCCACCAGGCCTTGCACCATTGACCACAACCCTCCATGTCCAGCTGTTCAGACAGTTTTCGATCCATCTCACTGTCTGCTCATCCAGCCGTCCATCAACAGCTACTTCATGAGGATCTTATGTGGGACAAATGCCTTAATGGAGTCAGAAAGACAATGCCCACAGCCCCCTCAGCCATCGGGCTGGTCGTGTCATCTCAGAAGCTCATCAGGTCAGTCTGGGATGACTTCCCTGTGGTGAATCCATGCTGACTACTGATGATGCCCATCTTACACCAACAACCTTGAGTTATAGAATCACAGAATGACAGAATATCCCGAGCTGGAAGGGACCCATACGGATCATCGAGTCCAACTCCTGGCACCGCACAGGTCTACCCAAAGGTTTAGACCATGTGCCTAAGTGCACAGTCCAATCGCTTCCTAAATTCAGACAGGCTTGGTGCAGTGATTATGTCCCTGGGGAGCCAGTTCCAGTGTGCAACCACCCTCTCGGTGAAGATCCTCTTCCTGATGTCCAGCCTAAACTTCCCCTGCCTCAGCTTAACACCATTCCCGTGGGTCCTGTCACTGGTGTTTACAGAGAATAGGTCACCTGCCTCTCCACTCCCCCTCACGAGGAAGTTACTCCCCCTTGTGAGGGAGTTGTAGACTGCGATGAGGTCCCCCCTCAGCCTCCTCTTCTCCAGGCTGAACAGGCCCAGTGCCCTCAGCCACTCCTCATACGTCTTCCCCTCCAGGCCTTTCACCATCTTCATCGCCCTCCTCCGGACACTCTCCAACAGTTTCATGTCCTTCTTGTGCTGTGGTGCCCAGAGCTGCACACAGTACTCGAGGTGAGGCCGCACCAGTGCAGAGCAGAGCGGGACAATCACCTCCCTCGACCTACTAGCGATGCCGTGCTTGATGCTTCCCAGGACACGGTTGGCCCTCCTGGCTGCCAGGGCACACTGCTGGCCCATATTCAACTTGCTGTCTACCACGACTCCCAGATCCCTCTCTTCTAGGCTGCTCTCCAGCGTCTCATCACCCAGTTTGTACATATAGCCAGGGTTGCCCCATCCCAGGTGCAGGACCCAGCACTTGTCTTTGTTAAACTTCATGCCGTTGGTGACCGCCCAGCTCTCCAATCTGTCCAGAATATTCTGGATTTTAATCCCCACTCCCAACCTATCTATCATATTTCGAAATGATGAACAAATTATTTTACCTATACATGAAAGTAATTATTTTCATATATTGGTCCCCGCAGCTGTGCCACATACACGTATGCACACCCACACACCTGCAGGTATGTAAACTCGTGTTACATGAAATACATGCTGCTCCAAATGAGGGGACAGCAGCCAACAGACTCATCAAGCTACAGGATCTAAGTCTGGCACTTAAATAAACTACTCCTAATCTTGTCTACTCCGTGTCACCTCTCAAGTGATAGCTGATCCATTGGTCTGTTAAACTAACTTGAAATGCACTTTGTGATAGTGAACACACGTTTCCTTTTTTTTAAATCCTACAAAAAACCCAAGCCATTAAGCAGCAAGAGCATTCTTGCTGAGCAGCGTGACAGAGGCGATAGGGCCAGCGGTGTGCTGTGACTCCACTTCACCACCACGTGCTAAAAGAACGCGAGCAGCAAATGCCTTCTGGCAATGGTATTTACTTTTTTTATTATTATTATTATTTTATTTTTTAACACACACTGAACTGTTTGAAACTGTTATAACTGCAGTAATCAGAATGTAATTATACCAGCGATGGGCCAGTATGTGCTGCAGCCTTCCAGAACAGCATCCAGGTGTAAAAAAGTCATAACACGAGTGAGCAGACGGCAAATTGGCAAAATGTTCCAGAAGTGTATAGAATCATAGAATCATAGAATATCCTGAGTTGGAAGGGACCCTTAAGGATCATCAAGTCCAACTCTTGACACCGCACAGGTCTACCCAAGTTCAGACCATGTGACTAAGTGCACAGTCCAATCTCTTCTTAAATTCAGTCAGGCTCGGTGCAGTGACCACTTCCCTGGGGAGCCTGTTCCAGTGTGCAACCACTCTCTCTGTGAAGAACCCCTTCCTGATGTCCAGCCTAAACTTCCCCTGCCTCAGCTTAACTCCATTCCCGCGGGTCCTGTCGCTGGTGTTAATGGAGAAAAGGTCTCCTGCCTCTCGACACCCCCTTACGAGGAAGTTGTAGACTGCGATGAGGTCTCCCCTTAGCCTCCTCCAGGCTGAACAGGCCCAGTGCCCTCAGCCGTTCCTCGTACGTCTTCCCCTCCAGGCCTTTCACCATCTTCGTAGCCCTCCTCTGGACACTCTCCAACAGTTTCATGTCCTTTTTATACTGTGGTGCCCAGAACTGCACACAGTACTCGAGGTGAGGCCGCACCAGCGCAGAGTAGAGCGGGACAATCACCTCCCTCGACCTACTAGCGATGCCGTGCTTGATGCACCCCAGGACACGGTTGGCCCTCCTGGCTGCCAGGGCACACTGCCGGCTCATATTCAACTTGTTGTCTACCACGACCCCCAGATCCCTCTCTTCTAGGCTGCTCTCCAGCGTCTCATCGCCCAGTCTGTACATGCAGCCAGGGTTTCCCCGTCCCAGGTGCAGGACCCGGCACTTGCTCTTATTGAACTTCATGCGGTTGGCGATCGCCCAGCTCTCCAACCTATCCAGATCCCTCTGCAAGGCCTTTCCACCCTCATTCGAGTCCACAACTCCTCCAAGTTTGGTGTCATCAGCAAACTTGCTCAAAATGCCTTCTATTCCTACATCCAGATCGTTTATAAAAATATTGAAAAGTACCGGCCCTAAAATGGAGCCTTGAGGGACCCCACTGGTGACCGCCCGCCAGCCTGACGCAGCGCCATTCACCATAACCCTTTGGGCCCTGCCCGTTAGCCAATTGCTCACCCATCGTATGATGTTTTTATTTAGCTGTATGCTGGACATTTTGTCCAGTAGGATCCTATGGGAAACCGTGTCAAAAGCCTTGCTGAAGTCCAAAAAAATCACATCAGCTGGTTTCCCTTGGTCTACCATACGGGTGATCTTATCATAAAAGGAAATCAGGTTAGTTAGGCAGGACCTACCCTTCACAAACCCATGCTGGCTGGGACCAATGAATGCTTTGTCCCCCAGGTGCAGTGAAGAAAAAAAAAAAAAAAGAAGAAGAAAAAAAAAAAAAAGTGAAGTTACTTGGTACTTCAGTACCGGAGCTGGTAGCAGATGATGAATGGTTTGCCCATATCAGCAGCACAAGTAGGGAAAATATCTTGTGCAGATTTGCAGGCACTGGACCACTGAAGGTCTTACGGGTCTGAAGGACTGTTTAAATCAACTCTCTGCTTCAAAAGAAAGCAGTGTAATGAACAACATAACTCTGGCATGTTTAGAGGCTTGCGAACAAGCAAACAACCCAGCAGCAGCATTCTTCAAAAGCTTTGGGAAATTGCCGTAGGCCTCTCCACTCAGTGTCTGTAGTCCTCAGGCATCCAGAAATGTACTCCAAGCACCTGCAAGTGTTACTGTGTGTCTTCAACTGATACTCTTTGTACAAAACAAAAAATAAAATAAAAGCCAACAACAAAAAATGTCACATATAACACTCCAATAATATTCTTTTCCTTTATTTTTATGAATCAGACCAAATAAGCAGTGTTTGTAATAATTAGGAGTCCTCCACCCCCTATTTATAGTCCAAGCGCATGCCACTGCACTCCTTACCAGAACGATGATTTGCAGAGCTCATTCCATGAAAGGGGCCCCGGGATGAATGGCTGTGAGTGGGTGGGGATCGGGCAATGACTTTTTCTTCTTCTAGTCCCAGGCTGTCTAGGAAGGCTAGGGTCAGGAGACAAGTCTTCCCCCATCCCGGACCCTCTGCCAGAAGAGGAGATCAAGGTCTGTGGTGATTTTTCTACTTCCCTGTCTGCCTGGGAAGGCAGGAGGGAGGCAGGACTGGCTTGGTGAGCGATGCATGGAACAACAAGGTCTGCACGTGGAAAACCAAGCAGCTTTTTGTGCTTTATTTATTTATTTATTTATTTATTGGTCTGCCTCAGCTACCTTTTTATGAGAACACCCATGCAAACCACGTGTGCGTTCTTCCCTTCAGCAGAACCTCTTGAAGGCCAGCAGCAGGAAGCGCTTTACACCACGGGGGATGAGGAAGTTAGCTGAAAGCACCATCACCATCTAATGAGTGGGAGTTAATAAAATGAAACAGCAAAACACCACAAAGACCTTCCCTCACAGGCGGGAGTTGTCCAGTGTCCCACAGATGCTCATTATGTGTTGTTTATACCCAATAGTAAAGTCCTGAGCTGCTTCAGAGCCATTAGCTGGAAATGATGTTCTGTGATCACAGAATAAAAGCTGCCAAAGAGTTTTTGTTGCCTCCACTTATTTGTCTCTGTGTTTTTCTCCTTCTCTCCTCTCTCTCTCAGTCCATCAGAGTGTTATGTATAGGAGCAATAGTTATGTCTAGGAGCAATTTTGTACTCAGTTTAAAATAAAAGAAACCTTGAAAACATCTTTATATTTATGA
The DNA here is from genome assembly GCF_963932015.1 of Anas acuta. Lineage (NCBI taxonomy): Eukaryota > Metazoa > Chordata > Aves > Anseriformes > Anatidae > Anas > Anas acuta. The sequence goes on from NC_089017.1 coordinate 73,755,821, forward strand.
AATTATAAATTCAATTTATATTTATGAAATTATAAATTATTAAATTATGATATTATGAAGAAATTTGGATGTTAGTATAATGGGCCAAAATAATCCCCAATGTAAACACATTTATTTCAGTGCAGCTACACTACAGATGAATCTGGGTTAATAAACTCTCTAAAAATGAATGTAGTCAGGATATGAGGCTCAAATTAAAAAGTGGAGCAGAGCAACACATCTGTTGAGTGCTTTCAACTCTGCCCTCATGTGCCTTGTCGTGACTGCAAAGCGTCCCCGAGGTACAAACATGGAGAACTCTGCCATCCTTCTGTAACACCAAGCATCAGAGTCAGCATTAGCTCTCCGCTATGCAAAGATGAGATCAACGAGTTTTGTAGTCTGGCTTCGGGTGAATGATGCTAAAGCAGTCTGTGTTTCAGTGTTAACTGGGAATACACAGCTCTGAATACCAAGACCCTGGAGTTTGGGGATGTGTTTGACAAGGCTGAATGTTTTCAACCAAGCCCTTTTAGTTCTCTGAGATTAAAAAGAAATAAAAATTGAAAAAGATTTACAAAAAAAATAAAAATAGTCCTGCCGGCATACTTTCTGGTATTGAGGTGCCTCATCTGAAACAATCTTCTAACAGCCTGCAATATTATGGAGCATGGGAAAACACAAGCATATTGGAAGCAAACATATTTCTCAGTCTTAAACATTTCAGCCTGTTTTCCTGATAAATTAAATTGTCTGTAAACATGCTATATTTGTGTGTGACCATGCACACAATAGTGTTTCATAGTCATTTCACCCCATACTTTACAGCTTCTTGGCCAGCTTCTATCCAAACCTACCTGTAAAATGTAAGTTTCTGCAAGGTCCCTGAAAATGTGAAGCCAGCATACAGAGAAGACCCCATTTATTGCTACCAGCAATGGTAGTGCTGAAATGTGAGCTCAACCTTTATTCAAATCTAGATGGAGGAGCAAGCTAAATGCAGGCAAAGCATCGGATGTCCATCTCGTCTTATTCCGGCATTAGCAAATCCAAGCACACGACACTAATACAAAGGAGATCAGGCTGCATTCACTGTGCTGCAGATGTGGTATTTGAAATCGAGTAAATCTGAGTCTGTCATTCAGTAATGCCCTGGAAAATAAACTTTACTGTATAAAAATCTTTCTTATAATTCATGCAATGTCCTGTATGCAATAGTATTTTAACCGTTCTTTGCAAATATTGGAGGCAAGTCTGCAACTGGCCTTGCGGTTACTCAGAAACAGAGAGATGGGCAGATAGCTGAAATGTGTCCACCTGTGTGTGAAAATATGTATATATATTTGTGTGTGTCTCTACTGCATCTGTTTATATTTAAAAAAAAAGAAAAGAAAAAACACTAAACAATGTGTTTACTGCCTTCTTAGTTAAGTTTTTGAGAACGGGTGTCTAAATTTAAGGACTTTATACTTAGACTAGAGTGTATCTTTGAAATCCAGGCCACTTAGGTGACAAAAAAAAATGTATTTTATCAAATAATGTCATGTTATAGCTCTTGCACAAATACTGATTCTCAGACAAAAGGACCATATCAAGCAAATGCTTTTGTTTCCTCCCCTTTCACCATCTCAGTTCCAGGTAAATAGAGGAGTGGACCTCTACACAGGGTGAGAGAAGTCCAGCATGCTTTTGGCATGAGAGTGCTTGCCAAATAAAGGTGTGTTTTCCCAGTTACAACCCAAAGACTATGTCCATACATGTCAAATGAAAAACAAAATGAGTTTGTGAGACTTCAAAATCATGAACCTGCTAGTGGCAGAAGGCTCTCAAGAAAAATGCCTTAATTTTTCATGTCTACCCAGCATGTATATACACCTATGCCCTCTCTTGGAGTAAGTCTGCTGGGAAACAACAGGTTAATAGTAATTCTCTAACAAATCTTCACATGGCATCTTAACACTGAAGGATTCTGATAGGGTGTTTCTGCAGAAAGTCTTTGCTGACTATGAGGATAAAAAGAAAAACTAAGACCACACTTAAATACTTCTTGGGTTTCAAAATGCTCCATTGTTATCTGTTACCCATTTGAAGCTTTTTCCCCTTTGTGAGGGTTTCATAATTTTTTAATAAATTTTTCAAAGCATTTTCATTTGGTTGTCTATGGAAGGGAAAGGAAAAAAAAAAAAAAGAAATAAGTTCCCTATAAAAATACTTGAACTCAGCCTAACTACTTAACAAGGAAGCATTCATAATGGGATATTAGTTTAGAAGTGGTTTGCAAATAGCAACTTCAGTTATACAGAAATGCTAATAAGCCCAGAAGACAAATAGAAAATACTTTAGTCATGAAAATAAGCAGATGTAATTGTGAATACATATGCATTTACACGTGCATAATAAAATCTACCCATATAAATTCTGAAATATTGTAGAAGAGACGTGAACTCCACCACCAACAACACTGTAGTACCAGGAACAATTGTGTCAGTACTAAATTGGGAGGAAACAGTGGTTGTGCCATCTCTTACCTCTTTAAATCTCTCCTCAAATCATACAAAGCAGTATTCTGAGACCAGGAGATTTCGTTGGAGAAACATGTATATTGCATCTTTCATAACCTAAGAAAGTACTGCAGATACTTCGACCAAGGCCTCTTGGATGTGAGGGGATTTTTGAAACAGACCATAGCTTAGAAAAGTAAACAGTGTTGGCTTTCTTGTTAAGTAATATCATATTTAGAAACTGTATTGCAGTCCACAGAGGGGATTTAGAATATCTTGCCTCTGGCATGGCTGCGAACATGTAGCTGAGGGCATTCTCTCACACCACTTTTAGTCCTATTTTCTTCCTTTGCCCGCCTCCTGAATGATTTCAATAGTTGCTATATTTGTAAAGCTTCTGTAAACTTCTGTAAGTTTCTGTAGCTCTTACCAATTGTGCATCACTTGGAGAAAAATGTTGAAAATGTTGCTGTTTTTGTTGTTGTTTTTTAGGAACATAACTTCAGGAACATAACTGTTTGCATTGTGCTGAAAGTTACAAAAACTTTAGAGTTTGCTCCTCCACATTTCATTGCAATGTCTTGAAAAAGAGACCTACTAATTAATTATTGTAATGTATCAGACAGTAGTTTTGGGGACTTGGTCATAATCTCTTGTGGGCAGCCAGAACTTTAAGCTTTCTCCTTCTCTCTTCTTATGTCATAAACATTCTTTTTTTTTTTTTTAGTTAAAAAAAAATATAATAATTTTCTGTAAGAAAATGGATACAAACAAAACAAACAGTAGCCTGAATGTTAGGCTTCATGTAGAAGTAAAGATGACATGCCGCCCTTTTGATATGTCTATTCAATATTTACTGTCAACTTCAACTAACATTTATATAATATTAATATTTTAAAACAAGCTCATTATTACAACAAAATACTTACTTGAGTAAATATGCTACAACCAGCTCCCATGTTCTTTTCTGTGCTAGCTATTTGTCTGCAATGAAAGAGCAAAAAATCAGGAAATAATGGAAAATGAAATGTCTTTGATAGCTCTGATTTGCCCACACTGCTCCTTCATAGCAAGAATCATTTGTCTTTGCTTATTAGCAGTGTCCTGGATATTGCCATAATGGTCAGAGTTGGCATTTTAAAAAATGTTGCTATCATTTTACAGCATCTCGTATGAATTTTGACCAAGGCATTTTGGTGTACAAAGAGCAAAAGCTAAAGACTGTGTAGAACCTGTCCTCGAACAGCACGGTGGTCATGTGAATGACTGTGACAGTGTGAGTGCATGGCTGTGCACTCAAGACAATTGCTGATACTCAGAAGAGAGATGAAACTATAGATGCTGGAGGTTACAGCATGTACCTAAAATGATCCAATGTGCTGGCATCTCTTTATTCCCTCTTGTCTTGTATAGGACTGACTTTCTGTGACTAGGCAAAGGGTGGATGGGTATACACGGGCTTTTAGGCAGTGGTTGGCACCGAGTGTTACTCCTGCTTCTGCACATCCATGCCTGGGAGGTTCCTGGCCTGGGCTTTGTTATCACAGATCATCCTGGCTTTTCCCTACTGTCTTGCATCCTGCGGCTTGCCAAGCTTTTCTGATGTCTGCTTCAGTATACATCCCTCTCTGGGCTCAACCTGCAAGGAGAAATGAGTTTAGTACAGTTCCTGTCCACGGAGATTTAGCTTTAAGAGAAGCATGATTCCTTTAGGAGCAGCACAAATTCCTTTTCAAGGGGTCACTGATCAGGAGCAGCCTCTTGAAGTATTTCTCTGCACTTATAATGGAACCTCTGTCAACATTTTTTTACCTCAGTGAAGAACAAGTACATGGTCCTTCACATGGAAGGTCATTAGCTGATACTAAAAACAAGAGGAAGAGAGGAAAAATAGAAAGGGAGAAGGAGAGGGAAAAAAAAAAAAAGAGGAAAACAGAGAGGGAGAGAGAAGGAAAAGGGAAAGGGGGGAAGGGAAGGGAAGGGAAGGGAAGGGAAGGGAAGGGAAGGGAAGGGAAGGGAAGGGAAGGGAAGGGAAGGGAAGGGAAGGGAAGGGAAGGGAAGGGAAGGGAAGGGAAGGGAAGGGAAGGGAAGGGAAGGGAAGGGAAGGGAAGGGAAGGGAAGGGAAGGGAAGGGAAGGGAAGGGAAGGGAAGGGAAGGGAAGGGAAGGGAAGGGAAGAAAAAAGAAAAAGGTGTTGGGTGTATAGGGAGGAAATGTTATCTGTTTCTGCTCAGTTCAGGAAGAAGATGGGAGGCTAGCTCAAGCTGCAAGGAGCAAATTCACTAAGAGTCTTGTAGGAATGGGCATAGGGTAACTTCGAGTCTTTCCCCTACAGAGGAGAAAACTAACTAATTTATAATCTGTTGAGCAGTCCTAGAAGTCTGTTATCCCACCACCTTCTGGATGATGGAGGGAAGAGCTGCCTGTGTGCCTTGACAAATGGATTTAGGAGGCTGCCAGGGGCTGGTGACTCCCTTACTGGAAGGATCTTTGCACATGGCATTGTTTCTTCTGCGTGGGCACAGCAAAAGCTTTTGTGCCGTGTTGTTCACATCTGGCAACTGTGAAGCTCCGGCAGCTCACCATGAACTACTATATGTATTTTTAAGTTTCTCGTGTTAATGTATTGTTTTGGAAACAAGTGGACCTCCCCCCGCCCCCAGCTCTTCAAAGCTTATCAGTTGCAAATGAATGAAAGGCTTTTAAAAGCAGGAGGGAGGCTGATACCAGAGCAGAGTACAACACAACAGGTGGAAAGCTCAGTGCAAATATCCTTAAAAAAAAAAAAAAATGCTGCTGTTTTCAGCAATTCTAATCAGTTTATACAAAGGTTACTGAAAAATCAGGTATTCTTGCGACGAGGGTCGCGGGGGGACCCTGCCCGGGAGCGGGGCTCCGGGGGTTCTCCGGCTGTGGACAGACGGACCGGGGGATGGACGGACACTGTTCTTGGAAACGTTTCTGTCCAAGGGGACGGCATCCCCCTGGCAGGAACCTAAGCACCGCGTTAATGGCATTATTGGGGCTGCAGAGTCGTGCTCGAGTCCAGGGGACACTACACGGAACACACAAAAACTGGCGGATGTCTCCGTGGTCTTGTTCATTTTATTTTATTATTTTATTTTTATTTTATTTTATTTTATTTTATTTTATTTTATTTTATTTTATTTTATTTTATTTTATTTTTGTTCCTTTTATTTTGTTATTTTATTACTTTATTACTTTATTTACCATTTTACTTTATTAATACTTAATTTTATTTATTTTTGTTCTATTTTATTTTATTTTTGGTGGCCGCTCGCTTTGCTCGGCACAGGGCTGGCTTTGAGCCGAAGGGACGTTGCAGTCGTCTCGCCGGTGGCTGTGATTTGGGAAGCGATCGTGTGCGGCGCCGCAGCCCGCCCTCAGCAATCAGGCTGCGAGCTGACGAGGCTGTGATTGTAGGAGTTGCCTCATTTGCATTGATGAGGATGAACCAGCTGCTGGGGCATGCAGAACTGCACCTGACACAATCACCGGGCTCAGGATTAGCGCGGGGAGTCAGGAGTCCACCGCGCCGCGTGGCAATCTCAGACCTGCATTAGAGTCACTCATGCAAAATGACCCAAATCTGCAATGGGCGCAATTAGCAATCCAAACATGCATGTTAATTTAGGAGATGACATTTCCTTGCGGTTTACTTAGTAAATATAGCGGTTACGTGCAGCTTAGTGTGAAAGGCTGAGAAAGATGAGCTCTTCACTCCTCCATGATACCCACATAAAACTGAAGTCCCTGATATCTAGGACAGGAAGGAACTTTTGTACTCCAAACACCAGTCCAGAGGGTGGTGCTGGGAGGGTTTTTGTTGTTGTTGTTCCTTTGTTCTTTATTTACACGGATGGAGAAGAAAGGCTTAGATTTTTTTTTTTCTTTTCATTATTTTTTCTTTTACTTGCTTCTTTTCTGATTTGTGATCGCTTCACATACGAGACAAAATGTTGCTGTGTTGTGTTATACAGCCCTCCAACTCTCCCAAAATGTTCGAAGCACACACACACACACAAATTACCCACTGATACTCTCCCGTGTAATGGGGGTGTTTCACCGAAGTTAAACTGCCCAAGTGAGAATCTTACAAAGTAGTTTCCCTCTGCACCCCTCCGACCCAAAAGGGTTTTGAATTTGTGATGGCAATCAAAATCTGAGATCTATTTTCTCATGGCTTCTGTATTTATGAGAGTAGAAACTCATCTGTGAAGAGAAAGAAAAGAAAAGAAAAGAAAAGAAAAGAAAAGAAAAGAAAAGAAAAGAAAGAAAGAAAGAAAGAAAGAAAGAAAGAAAGAAAGAAAGAAAGAAAGAAAGAAAGAAAGAAAGAAAGAAAGAAAGAAAGAAAGAAAGAAAGAAAGAAAGAAAGAAAGAAAGAAAGAAAGAAAGAAAGAAAGAAAAGAAGTGATAATTTGGAGCAAAAGCACGCAGTTCAAAAGCTAAAGCTCCCATTGGAGAACAGAAAATTTAATGAGCTTTTAATGGAATGCAATGCTCAGAGTAGTAAATTATTTGTTAGTTGACGATGCAATCAGCATGCTGATTAAGGTTGCTTGGTTTTTTACTAAACATTAACTGAATGAAAACCGTTAGTCCTTGTTGTCCTGCTTGGGGGGCTTTCGGGAAGCAAATGGACTTCCACAGCAGAGATTGTCAATAAAGGTGAGTGCGCTCCAGGTGTCATTTGAATATGCTGATAAAATACTCCTGATAAATATTTAAAAGCATTTTAAATCCACAATGTTAGTCTGGTGTATTGTGAACTCTATTTAAAGAAACAGTGGGCCTAGAAGGGCCTTCTGTCTATCCCTGTTTCTTTCTGGGACGATGGGTAGATAGATTGTATTCGATTTTTTTTTTTTTTTTTCTTTTTTTGTAGAATGACCATCAGAATGCACGTTTGGACATCAATATGGGCGAGTTTTGGAATTTGGAGACTAGATCTGCGAGAGAAAATAAAAACTAACTAGCAGAGAACATACTATTCCTTGGCTAGGTTAGAAATGCAATTAAATCTCTTCTAAATCCCCCTGCAATACTTATGCACTTAAACCGTCGATTTTCAATGTCAGAAACCGCTGGGGATCTGAGTTTTTGTTGTTGCGTATATGTTTTTACGACGGGAAATCCCTTATTTTTTACCCTGGCATGAGGTTTCTTTTTACTTTAACGGACTCGAAGAAACGCAACAAAACAAAACTCCAGTGGCATTAACACCACAATGGGGAGGGAGGGAGGTTATTGTTCTTTTATGTACGTTGACTGTAAATATTTAGCCTTTTGAATCCTTAGACCAGGCTTGGGTTGAACAGATCAATCCACGTATTGACTGCGTACGCGCCTGTTTTAAGACAATGTTTATTGTTTTGGTCACCTCTCTGCTTTCGTCTATAGATTTACGAGAGGCAGAAAGGCGAATTTAAAAAAAAAAAACCAAAAACAAACAAACAAAAAAAAAAAAAACACGGAGAATTATAGGCTAAAAGCTTGGCATTTCATGTTAACGACTGTGAAGTTCCTGTTCTATAAATCCCAATTAGTTAAATCATCGCGTTGTTCACCCACAATGATCAGATAGCTTTAAAATCCGATAAATAACTATCTATGTGTTTTAACTATTCCTGTTTATGACCCAAGAGGTTAAAAGCCTTTGACTGGCATTTGACTTCTGACCTCATATAAATGTTATCTTATCAGTTCCTGCTTGTTAACTTGTATTGAGTGCTTGTCCCTGATGGCTTTTAGATAAAGGGGTTTTTATTATATTTCCTATTGAAACTGAACCATTTGCTTTGTTCTTCGTCTGTAGTCTCAGCCCACATAGTAACCTCGTAACCTAACAATTTTGCTGAATAGGATAAAATGCAAACTATTTACAGTTCATACGAAGCTTTATTTTCATCTAAACTCGATGGATTTAATCTAATGTTTTGTAATACCGTTTGTTTATGATTAAGCTAGCGATCCAACGTTGAACGCCACTTTATTTTATTGCCGTCATTTTTAATATTTGTAGATTCTGGCCAAGAAACGAGGAGTTGATAAGATGGTATAAAGACTTTTACTCTTTTTCTCTCTCTTTCTCTCTCTCTTTTTTTTTTTTTTTTCTTCCCCGAATCTGGGAAGGCTCCCTAAAAATATGTTTTAAATAGACAGATACATATTTTTTTCGTCTGCTGAAATAATGTAGTTTTAACACACATCTACACCAGTTCTGCTTTTGATATTGAAGCAATCTTTTATCTTACATATTCGCCTGAACCTTCCTGTCCTTCTCACGGACCCAAACTTGTGGCCAGTAGCATAGTGACTGAGGTGCAGTAGGCGTTGCTTCAGACAAACACATAATGAACTATTATATTTATACAGGCTGAAGCGTTTTTAATGCATTGTATTACTGCCTGCATACGGGTTAGGGGAACGCACTGTAGTTCCGCTGTTTGATTTGCTAAAGAACATTTTTTCCATTAATTTTCCTATTGAAATTGGCCATAATCATAGAGGAAGAATGAAAAGGCAGCCATCTTGTGGGTGTCATATTGCAGTTTTTCTCCTTGGTTCTTTCCCTTGCAGGCTTTCTTTATACTCTCTTATTGCCATTCATTGTAATTAGCCTCGAAGATAGTTCTTGATGTGTAAAAATGTATTTTCCTCTTTCCATATACTGCGGAGTTGCTATCACTGCCTACTGGCTACAAGCAAACTACATCTTCCTTTATATTTACTCATACATATGAATGAAAGATATTTTTGTGTTGTATGGCTCTCTGTTTAAATGTATTTACAAAAGGCAAATATGTAAGCAAAACATTATTCACGCGAACGAGATTAATTTTCTGCGAACTAAAACTCAGGTGCACGGTTCGGAAATGACAGAAAGGGAAAACTCCTGGATGCCCCCTTTTCGAAATTCGTTCTGTATAATGCTGTTGATGTTTATTGAGAGACCCATTTACTGTCTTAATCGTTCGCATTATCTCTGTGGAAGGCTTAAGAGCTTTGGTTCCTGTTGATGTCGTTTCTACCTGAATGTGTCGATCAAAAACGTTTAATGCAATCCTCAACTAAAATACTTTAAGTATACCTCAAAACTACCGTTTCAAAAAGAAAATTTCCCCGAAAATCTATTTACTGTAACTTAATAATTTCACCACCTAGCATTATGCAATCTCTATCTTTTTTGCCTTTTTTTAAAGAAGGAAATCTAAATTATTGAGTTCAAAACTCTGACACGAAAAGAAAAAAAAAAAAAAGTGAGAATAAGGGTGTGAAGTTATTTGTCAATGAAATTAATGCCGCCAGCAACACCGTCATTAGCATGCAGGCAGTCTGGGTCAGGATTAGCAGTTGCAGAGGTTATTGGTTACACCACTATTGGCAATTTACTACCGATCTATCAATAGTTCTAGAATACAGCATTTTTTTTATTGCTTTGAAAAGTTGCAGGAGAACGGAAAACTGTTCCTCACGCTGAAAAAGAAATCTCGGTAGGGCGAGACAAAATAGCAACACTAATTTGTGCGTGTTTCTCGAGCTCCTTGTGAACTCAAGGGGTGTCGGAAGCCTTGTTAATACCTCCCAGGACACGGGCGGTTCGTGGCTCTGACGTTTCCACGAAAAAAAAAAAAAAATATATATATATATATATATATATATATATATCTCCCATATACATTATATATATATGTATAATATATATATATATAATATAGAGATACATATACAAGTCGGGCAGCCTAAATGCGACTTTTTCCTTCTTCGCTCCCCCGGGGGAGTTTTTGGAGCCCCGCGGGCAGCACCCGGCCGGCTCCGTGGGGGATGCGGTCCCGTTACCTGCCGTGGGTACAAGGGGAAGGGTTCGTGTCCTGTGCCTCCCCCCCAGCTGCGACACCAGAACCATCTTAAGCTTTTTGGGGTTTTTGGGGTGTTGTTCCTTCTCTCCCGCAACATTTCCGCTCCGAATCGGAGCGGACCGCCTCCTCCCCCAGACTGATGTCCTCGCGTGTAAAGATAATTAACTCATTCTTCCCCTCTTAATGCCATTAGAGGCGGCCTGCAGAAGGGGATGAACGTTCATCCACCTTTCTGCTTCGGACCTGGGACCTACAGCCCTTTCCCCCCAGGGGTCTCCCCCAGGTACCTCCTCCCCCCCCCCCAACCACACCCAGGTGTGATTTGGCAGGTCAAGGGGGTTCCCATGGGGGCAGCTCGGGGAAGGGCATGTCCGCAGAAACCCTCGTTTTTGCCCTTGAAAAAAAAAATAAATTAATTAAAAGTAAAAATCAGGGCGCATTTGGGCTATTACGGTAGGGCAGCTCTCTTAAAAAGATTATTTGAACTACAAAGGCATTCATTTAGGACTCGCGATGCCGCGGAAAAGAGGAAAAGAGGGGGAAAAAAAAAAAAAAAAGAAAAAAAAAAAAAGGGCCCTGCTAGAAATTAGCAGCCTGTCCCGGTATTCGGGGAACAAGAGTGACAACTTATTGGAAGTTCTCAAGGAATCATTTATATTTCACACTCCAGCGGGCAGCTGATTCGAGGTTGTCTGTTAGCATAACAAAGGCTCCGAGCCTGTGAACTTCAGAAACCTTTCGACCTCGGAGCTGCCGGCATGAATAGCCCCCAGCCCTGCCTATAGAGATCTCCCAAAGCTCCCCTGTTCGTGGCTAAATTGTTAATCAGGGTAATTTAATATAGTTTTCAATATGCCTCATCTCGCGTCGGGCAAGGTATTCACGGGCTTCGCCCCCTCCCGAAAGGAAACTTCTTTATTCAGCAGCCAGCGGGGCAGCTGCAGAGCCCCCCCGTACACCCCAAAAGCGATCCCCCCCCGCACCCCAAAACTGACCCCCGCACCCCGGGCTGGGGGCACCTCCCTGCTGCGCTCTCCCCTTCTCCTCTTCCTCCTGGGCTGCCTCATAATGTTGACCCCAGCATTAATCCTATATTTCTGGAGGATTTTTTTCCTTTTTTTTTTTTTTTTTTTTCCCCTCCTCCTGCGGGCCCCCTTCCTGAAGCAGGGAGTTTGCTTCTCTGCATGCTGCTTCGTTTTGGCTTCTCTGTCTGAGGACGTCGGTGACACAGACAGGGTGACACAGACTGAACTCCCCTTGCTCCGCTTCGGCGCTCCGTTATTTGCGTTTCGTTGCCTTGATCATCTTTTTGTAGATTATTCCGGAGTTGGTAGATTATTCCAGAGTTTGTAGGTTATTTCAGAGTTTTTCCACAGGTTTTTCCAAACTTATAGCATAAGTCGAAATCAATATAACTTTGTGCTTCTAGTATTTATCACATTTCATTTGAATAAACAAAAATTCCAAACTAATAACTCGGATAATTCACAGAAATTCAGGAAGTAACCTGCGGTTTCTTTACATATTTTGAAGTCAAAATAACAGCTTCCCTCTAGCATCCTTTTTTTTTTTTTTTTTTTTTCTTTTATCCTTATGTACAACTTATGACCCATAGCAATCATTGCACTTTCACATCTCTGAGTTTCTGATAATTTTCCTGTGAGAGGTTAACAGACATACAGAGGCAACAGCCTTTGCTTTGCACCCATACAAAATATACTTTCAGATTCTCCCCCTCCAATTATTTTTAGCTTCTTAATTAAAATAATTACATTTTCTTTGAAAACCGAATTAATTCCATATCGATTAAAGATTTATGATTTTTTTTTCCCATCCAGCAACTAAAGAAGAGGCTTTCTGCACAGTAGGAGATACTTGTTGTTGTCTCAAAGCTGCTTCCACCTAATAGTACAGTTTGGGCCTATTGTATCGAAAAAAAGGGATGCATATTTGGGATGGTGTTTGACAGGGGGAATGAACACAGACACCAGAACAATTATATTACAGTCCCATTGGGAATGCCAGCACCAAATTTAGCCAGACTGATGGGGCACTGTCTAGACGGTCCCCTTTGTGTATCAGCTGTTTTTGCCCTGCTTTATTGTCCAGCTTGAATATGTGACTGGGACCTGCATATGGAGCCCAAGCACAGTCATTCCTGCAGCCACACTTTGCTGGGAAAAGGAAAGAGAAAAAAAACAAACAAACAAACAAACAAACAAAAAAACCTGCAAACTGAATGCATCTTGCAACCACATCCATATTAGAATATTTATAAAGCAGAAAAGCAGACAAACTCTGGTTTTGCTCCAAGGACGCAGGCATGCGCACATATAGGCACACACATGGCTTCAGCTAACTACTCAGCAATTAACACTAGAATTCTGTAATTAGAAATGCTCGATATAACCATTGCCTGACACCACTGGCGGGTACATGGGAAATCCTGGCTGCGGCTCCGTGTTTTGTCGTGGGGAGGGAGCTGGGGGCTGCTTTTGCGGGGAGTGTTGCTCTCTTCATCTACTCCACCCCTCCGCAAAAGGAGGCAGAAAATAAATAAACCAAGCAGGTATTGTGGGGAGGCAATTAGGAACTATCACACATGTAAATTACAACCTTTCATTTCTGAAAAGGGCAAAGGATGAAAAGAGGGAATATTTATTAAATGTTTACACTGCAATTAGTGGCGCAGGCTGCTCAGCTTTTCCCTTGCTGAGGCTGATGCCGAGCTGGAATTCAGCCCCTTCTGAAGGCTCATAGGACTCCAGGCCACCTCTTTTTTAAGCTGAGAAACATCAGTAGCCTACGAGAAGGAAATTGCTGCAGAACTTAGCTGTGCCAATTACTATGCATCTCATTGCTCTGTCACAAAGGGATTTTTATTTATTTATTTATTTATTTTGCCACTAATATCTGAAAGTCGTCTTAGCCCGAAACAGATTAAAAAAAAAAAAAAATGAAGAGAGAGGCCCTCTTGAGTTATTGAGATGAAGAAAATGTAGGAACAGCACCATGCATAGTCTGGAAAAAAAAAAAAAAATCCGTGGAAAGCAGATACACGCAGTGAACTTCCTAGGCCTGCATCTTCATTATCTGAGAAGGGCACTCTGTGGGTAGGTGCTCCCTGAGACGATTTCATTTGGCCTTGGCACGATGCCTGCTACCCATCAGACGGAGCAGTAATGGCTCATTTTTCACTCATCTTACCTCTGCGCTTTTTTTTTTTTTTTTTTTAACTGCAAGCTCTCTGGGGAAGCCTCTCGGTTATTTTGTATATTGTCTTTATTCTGGTTGGGATTAGACATGGGTAACAATGAGCTTCTCCTGGCTTCCCTTCTCCCTGGTCCTCATGCACTGCTGTAGGCCACCCTCCTCTGGAGCGCACCAGCCCCTTGCAGTTTGGCTTCATGCTTCAACTGATAATCCTGCTGATAACATAGCATGGGAGGTCTGGCACCATGGTTTTATAATCTTATCTGCAGTGTCCAAATCCCAAACACCAGAAATTAAAAGGTCCAGAAAAGCACGTGCATCTGCAGGACCTCTTGCTGCTCCCCCAGGTGCTCCCTTGGGAACATGCCCCCACCCTGCCACAGCTCTGTCTTTCCAAACACCCCGCCTCTGTCAGCTAGAATAAGGCTATATAAATCAGTTCCTGGTAATCTTCAGTTATTTCCAGATAGAACGATTTACGTGTTTGCCAGCTATCTGCTGTGGGCACAGTATTGCCAAAGGTTTTTCTTTGGGGATTACAACACCATTTAGGCTTATTTTCTTGATTTCCACACCATGTTTTGATCTCCTAAAGGAAATAACTTATTCTCTCTATCTCTTTCCTTCTCCTTCAGATAAAATCCTCACTTATGGCTACATTTATTTAAGAGAGTAATGTAGTTTATCAATTTTCTTGTTTGGGAGTAGGATTGAATTTGCGTTTGGAGACCACATGCCAAAATCATTCTTCTTTCTTTTCCTCCACTGCGATGAAAGAAATTCAGATTTTTATCTAAAAATCCCAATTCTAATACTGATTACTTGGGCCAGTGTCAGGTTCTCACCACCCTGACATAAGGCTGGCTTATTTCTGTGGAATTACACAAGGGTAAGGGTGGTGCTAGTGCATTAACGAGGGCTCTGTGTGTGTGTGTACAGAGTGAAGTGGATGCCGTGCTGAATGGCAGCACAGGTGTGCTACATCCATTTCTTTTATCTTTTTGTTGTTGTACTGTGCTTACTTCTAGCGCTGAGTGCAGTTCAGTTTTCTGTCTTTATGTAAACACAGTGGCAGGCCATAAATAAGCATACCGTCTTTTGGCTTGGGCCACCACCAAGTTGCCAGTCATCCAACAATCATTACCAATGGTTACTGCACATTACCAGTGGCTATTCCACAACAAGGAAAATTGCAAAAAATTGTTCCCCTTTCACCTTCAAATTGATCTGACAAATATTTAATGTATGTATAACATGAATTCCTGCAGCCTGGAAGCCAAGGACCACACTGTTTTAGGGGGATGCTCAGAATTTCCTCAGCTTTTCTTGCTTAAAGAATAGTCATCTTAGGTCATGGTACTAACTGTGCCCCGTGCATCTGCCTGTAGACTGTCAGCTCTGCAAAGATATACTTCCCTGCTTGTGCCCGTGACTGTGTTTAAATCTGGTTAATGTAATATATGAAACTAATATTTAGCATGAATTAATATTAATAGTGGGTATTTAAATGTGAATATATCTAAAATAATGGGGAAAATTCAATGACAATGAGTTTGTCGCAATGAATTTAAATTTTCAAATTTTTTAATATAATGAGTGGAAATAATAGTATCAATCTAACTTTATAGGAACCAGAAGGGTGTTTTATACACACACAATTTAAATGTTTTCATCCTTTTTTTTTGCTTTTTCCCCAATTTTTCACGGAAACCATTAAAAAACGTTTTGCAGTTATGCATTCTGCATCACTGAGTTTGCTCTGCTTTAGGATTTTTTTCGATTGCTTGTGCACTTTTACGAAACACTGAGCCAGGAGAAGGAGCAGAGGTCCCTTCCTGCAGCTTCAGAAAGCTAGCCTTGTCACCCTGTGCTGCCCACCCTGCTGCACAAGGAATGCACAGGTCTTCCCAACTGCTTTGTTTATTTCTCAGATAAGGAATAATCAAGTTTTTAATCCATGTGGCAGCAGTTTGGCCAACCATCTTTGGAAAGTCTTAGGAAAAGAGGCAACCAGTGAACACAGTAAGCTTGGGAAAGCAGAAGTGCATAACTCACATCCCCTCACTGACATCTTTTTTACAGTAGTGCCAAGGTCTGCCCTAAAGAGGCTCGGGCTCCAGCTCCAGAGAGCATCCTTGTTTCAGGCAGGACTTGCAGGGCACCAAGGGGAAACACCCACGGGAGCAAGCAGGAGCTTCTGGCAGAGCCCACGGCCAGGATGCTCATAGCCCAGCCCCATGCTACTTGGCCACCACCAGGCTTCCAGTGCCCAACCCAATGCAGGTGGCTGCATTGCTGCTGTTCCTGGGGGTGGCGTATGGCACATGTGGTCTGGGCTCACGGCAGCCAGCATATGTTTAGAGGTAACTGTCTAAGCTAAAAGTAACCCTACAATATCTCTTTCACAGATAATAATAATATTAATATTAATATTAATAATAATAATAATAATAATAATAATAATAATAATAATAATAATAATAATAATAATAATAATAATAATTAATAATAATATAAGCCTAAGTAATAATTTAATGTGTCTCTTTGATCATCTAATATTCCTGCTAACCAGAGCTCCATCTCCTTCAGGATTTGTCAAAAAAAAAAACTTCAAGATTTCCCCATATTAAAATTTCCTCTTCCCTGCAGGTGTGAGCAATGTCTGCATGGGACAACTTTATATCCCTCCCTCCCCCACAAGAAAAAAACACAAAACACAGAAGGAATTTAATTTCTTTCTTGTGTATTTTCCACATATCCAAAATTGTAATCATTTTAGTATCTGTCATCTTAATAGAGGATGTCCATTATTTCAAGCCCATATAAAAGAGATTTTCCAGGAGGGGCTGATCATGTGCTTGCAGCCCTTAAAACAAACAAACAAACAAACAAACAAAAAACACGTCAAGACTTTCCAGGAAACAAAAACTTGTATCCAGATAACTTAAGCCTGGTACTTTTTGAGGGTCCTATCATTCTTTCTAAACCTCCCGTATTTTGACTGAAAATTAATTACAGAACTTGGCTTTACAGGCAGAGGCAGACCAAAAATTTTTGCTATGAAATATTTTAACTCCATCTAAACAACTTCTAAAATATTTTCTTGTAAGCATATACTACCTATCCTGAACATAGGGTGCAGAAGTATGATGTAAACATTTTAATAATGTTCATTAACGACATGTGTGCCTTAGCACATTAGAATCACTTGTTCAATTTGACATGGATTAAACCTCTCTTTGAGGCTACATCATATATCCTCTGTTACTGTATTTCAGGGGGTCCTTCTGCCACCTCTTTCTTTTTTTTTTTTTTTTTTTTTTGAATTTATCCAGTACATTTTATTTTATCCATCTTTATCCAATATTCTAAATAATTGTTAAAAAGGTTCTATATACATATTGAGGTTGATTCCAAAAAAAAAAAAAAATGCATAAAATTTGATGCAAAAACAGAACTGAATGAGATGAGAGTGAGCTTCAATGTCTTTTCTTTGTTGGAGAAATACTTGGCTTGCACAAAAAAGTGCAATTCTCTGTCTGTTCTTACACATACCTAGACATTTAGATATTCACATAGGCACTGAAATACGCTGTTTGGGAAATGCGTGTAGGAGCCCATCAGTTTACAAGGCCATAAGAAATCACTGTTATTTTCGAGGCTTTTCCCAAAAACATGTGATCTGCTTACCATCAAACAGCCCACCACACATACTTCAGCAACAATGCAAGCAGAGGGAAAGCTCTGTTTGGGTTGAAACCAGAGGAAAAACACTCAAAGCCCAGTACTTCTAGCAAGCCTGCTGATGTCCCAGTGGACAAATCAGTGCCAAACATCTCCCAGCACCCTCAGTTATATTGAGGGAAGTGAAGCTTTGGCTTCCCTCTTGCTCCACCACATACCCACCTTTGGGGAGAATATTAATATTTACTTGGAGTGGGAAAACAGAACAGGGGTGACAGGTAAACACAGTCACAAGCAGCCTTTGGCAGAGGAAGCTTTAATCCGGAGATGATGTTAGTCTTCCACAGTGTTTGAATTATCAGGGTTATTATGATAAAAGGTAATTAGTTGTACTGTCATTGCTGCAGGCTCCATGCAAGACACCACAGAAGATGTTGCACCTGTCCAAAGGCTTGCAGGTTGCACTGGGATCACTTCAAATTTACAGTATTCAGTCTAATGTAGATACACTTGGGATGTCCAGATTCAGTCTTTCCTCTTCAGTAATAAAAATAATAAAAATAAAACCACTTTTGAGATGACTCCAGAGCCTCCCAGAAAGGAAATTTTTTGCAGTAGCACTGTATGCAAAGTGGAGAAAAAAAAAAAAAGATGAAAAGGTATGAAATTGGCAAACGAAGGTGCAGGTTATAATGGTTGATACCCATGTTCTTTATTTCCCCTTTTCCAGAGGTATGTGGCACTTCCAGCTGTGAATTATCTTGTGAAGCCTGCAGAGGCAGGGAAAGCCCGCACCTTTGGGCATGTACCACACATGCCACCAATGAGTCCCCATCCTCCTGACAACCTTCAAGCACTACACACAGTATAGCAAGAGCATCTGCAAGCAGGAGTGTATCCCAGCTTGTTTTACTTCCTAAATTATTGTTATGCACAAATTTAGGATTGCCAAGACAGGGCATTTTGCTGATTTAAAGTTTAATTCTGAGGATAGGTCAGAATTACAGGACACACAATATGCACAGAAATCAGAGCTGCTGTCAGATAGGAAACAGAGGTGGTAAGTTCTCATAGTTTTAATTAATGACAGAAGTATTTTGGAAATATTTATATCTGGGATAATTTCTTTTCGTTCTCTCTCACACTTCTGGAGCTCAATAGAAGGCTGACTGGATGAAACCTTTGAGCTTTACCTTTACCATTTGATATCTAGGCTAAGTTCAAAAAAACGGAGAGGGGCTGACTTATAGTGGTTTCAATTTATTTTATAGCAGGTCTGGAATTAGTTTGAACTTGTCATTGCTTTGGCAGGGAAAATAAACATTAAATAGAAGAAAAGTCAATCACATTTCAACATTTGCATTTTTACTGTTGAGTGCGTTCACCTGAATTATCACCTTGTAGCAGATGTTTCTGCTTTGCTTTGATCTTTCACTACGAAAAGTATTTTACAGGAAGAGGTCATTAAAAAAAAAAAAAAAAACAAAACAAAAAAACAAACAAACAAAAAAAAAACACAATTATATCAATTTCTGTAAAGTTCATCAAGGAATGTAAGGTGCAGGGATTTTTATTTTAATTCAAATGTGTTGTGGTTAGAATTAAAAATTAATGAAGTATTTTTAAGAATCCTTAGATTTTCCTTCCCCCTGCCCTCCCTTATGTACAGCAGAAGGAGATGTGTGCTTAATGTGAAGGATGATGGCAATGGGACTAGATTTCCTGTGTAGCAGGGAGATTTACAGGTTGGGTAAAGTATCAAGTGACAAACGAATTGTGCAATTGAGTTAATACAAATAAAACATTCTTAGAGCTTGTGAGCTATTATTGCAACTGCTTGTGTAAATATGGCTTAGTTCATTGTTACCTCTTCCAATTATCCTCGTGTGCAACTCCAAAGCAGCTTCCTTGCTTGAAATGCCTCTGACTGAACTGTCTTTCTCACTTATATAAACATATTTCCTGTGTTGTCAGAGAACAGGGGAAAATAAATCTCTTGTGTGAAACGCAAATAGGCGACAGAATGGAGTCCCACCAGAAAAACAGAAGCCTGAAAATATCAACAAACCAAAAATTTCCATTAATTAATTAATTCATTCATTGATTGCTTTTGTGTACTTAGCTTTTTCTTTTTTTTTTTTTTTTAGGGATAAATGTAAAATTGATGGGCAGTGTGTGAATACTTAAGATAAACCCCCCACAAATTTTCCTTTCTTGTTATGAAGTATTATAGTGCAGCATAAAAGCAAAATTGGTGCATGAAATTGTCAATCACGTATTCACAGAAACAAGTATATACATATAATTTTTAATGTGCATTAGTAAGAAATATATTCCTGTTCTCCATCATAAAGCCCCTGAGAGTATTTGCCTGACTTTAATGTGGTATTTGCAATTTCTAGCTGATTTAAAGTCATTAAACCACTGAATTACTTGAGGGGAGGAGATCAGAGTTTGCAAAGCAAAACCTCCACTGGAATCTGTGACTGAATCACCATAAGCAGAGCTTGTGCCATGACTGGCACCTCACATTCTGTTGGTTCAGGGCTGTAAAACCCTTAAAGTATAGGAAGTTTAGTCCCCGTGGAATATTTGTGACTTCATAGATGGCTTTTACATTTGCAACCCAACAGATGACACCTTGGCCAAAGGGAAGCCAGGGGCAGGGATCACTCAGACAAACATAGGAATCATTCTCAGCAATAGTTCTTGGCAAAGGCAGGCCACACAAATCAGGCTGTAGGGTGACCAGCTCCTCTCACACCACAGACACCCACCATGCACAAGTTATGTTATGGAAGCAGATTTTGCTAGCCCGCTCCAACCAAAAAGATTATCTTTCTTTTTTCTTCTTTTTCTTCCCTGAAAGACTGCATTGTGTGTGACTACAATAACACATCTGCTCATAAAATGGGCACGTGAGGCTCTGCTGTGAAGAATCAAAGGTGTGGGCATTCGTTCACAGTGACTGGTAATATATTGCTTGCAGATTGCTAATAGGGCACAGCTGCTTTACATGCTCATGATTCCTTCAGCCACTCTCCACAATTGAGTGGGAGATAAAGCATTTCCTATTTGTTTGTCTACAGCAGGGGAGGGGGAAAAAAAAGCCTCAGCTGATGACTTTCCAGATAAACCCTACAACTGGCTATGAACATTCTTATAAAGACTGAAGATAGTTATATGCACAGCTCTATGTGCTAAAAACCAGCTTTGTTCCCTATTGTGGAATATATTCAGCTATATGGACACATTCAGGAGCAAAGTGAGCAAAAAATTAGCTTTTTTTTGCTCAAATCAGAATTGTACATTGTTCCACTCCTTAACTTTTAGAAATGATGATGGGTAAAGCAGACAAAATTCCATTCCTCTCTTTTATTTGAATTACCCCTCCTGAAGTCATTAAAGGTAATCCCACATGGATGAGCACAGTCTAAATACCTAGATAAAGAAGAAATCCTTTGTTCATTTCTATGTAGCAATATAAATGATTGCAATGCAGAATGCTCTTCCATGGGTAAGATAATTTAAATAATCTCTCTCTTTAAAGATCAGTGATGATTGAAGTAATGGTCTGGCTATTTTTGATTTGCACTCTACTGTATTTAGTGTTTGTACAAACATCTGGATCAACAGCTTTGGAATTGAAGCTTCTTTTGTGCATACAACAAAGAGTCACACTGTTGATGTGCAGGACCAGTGTTTGTATTTTTTTAACTTGTTTGTTTGTTTTTATTTATTTATTTTTTGAACAGGTTAACGTTTGTTCTTGTATTTTCAGGAAAGAAAGACTTGGGACATTGTACTAATTCAGTCATTTGAAAAGGTGTCAAAGCATTATATAAAAGACAATATATTTTTTGGACATCATTAAAATGGATTAAAAAAAAGTGTTAAGAGGGGTTTCTGTTTCTTGTGGAGTTGATCGTCTGAATTAATTTCCATTCTAATGTGTATTTTTTAACATATTGAGGAATATTTGCAATACAGTTTATTTAAAATAAGAATACTGAAATATTTCATAAGGAAAGTACTTCCTGGTGGAAGAAAAATTTCAGCAGTTTTAACAGATCAACGCTTTTCTTATTTCCTCCATAAACACCTGCACTTTGAAGATGCCTAAAAGCAATATGTACATTTTAATGTTGTTGGACTTGTTTGCAGGTTAGTGTTTTGGTGTTAGTGCCCATTAAAACTAACAAGGGCATTTGCAAACCTCTGTTCATGCCTGAATATGGGAGCAGCAACAGACACCTGTGAAGGAACACTGGTACCATGTGCAGGGTTTGAAATCATGCATTATGTGCAACTTTGCAATGTGAGCATGTTGCAGGGTGCTGAAAATCTAACTCTAAGTGGGTTTTTCAGTTCTCTACTATGTCTGTGCCAGAACACAAGTGGTATTACCCTACTCCCTCATTTTTTGCAGTCAGTTATTTGTATACTCAGACAATCTTACTGATCTGTCTAAGAGCTGCCAAGTAGTTGGCAATCTGATTTTATTTTTTTCCCTCTAACTTCAGCTAGCTACCTTAAAGTGAAATGCCTAATTAAAGCATCCTGTTAAGGTGTTTGCATAGTACCCAGATGACAAATGGTCTGACCTCTTTGGACTGCAATTTCTGGAGGTGCAAATGCAAAACTAAGAATAAAACTATTCTTCTCAAAATTATAACCAGTAGAGCACACCTCAATAGTTTAGAGTGGGACTAACCTCTTGGATCCCACTTCCAAGGGCATATCCTCCTCAGGACCACCATGGGAGCAGTATGGGAACTCTGCTGGGTTCCATCCCCATGCTGGCAGTGCAAGTCTGACAGCATGGGCTGCCACAGGCAGGGCTGAACATGCAGGTTTTGCAAATCTTCAGGTTCAACCCCATCCCACACCAACACACAACTCCTAGGTGGTCTTCCTCAACTCTGCCTGGGAACAATTTCTTCCATTTTGCCTTCCAAAGTACATGGTATGCAGCTAAGTGGCTTTTATACACTTGAAAAAATTCATGTAGCCAAGTAAGCAGTCCACTCAGCTGGAATGAATAATGAAAAGGAAGCTGTCATTTATGTGCAGAATAGATTAGTTGAATCCATGAGGAAAACACATCCTGACTGGGGATTTGCTTGCTCATTTCTGTTGAGGATGTAGAATCAGCTACATGACAACAGCAATTTATTTTTTTTTCTTGGTGTTTAAAGAAGTCCTGGACTAGGAAACTTCTGTGTCCACCTTTAAATGTCCTGTATGAAAACCCTGTGCTCAGGATTATGGCTACTTCTGGGCCTTCGCTTCACATTATGTTTTATGAGCTGGTGTGATACCACTGGCTTGATGCTCATAGATGTCCTTTTGCTTGATCATGGAGCTAAATATTGGCCAAATTCTTTCTTTTTTTTTTTTTTTTTTTGGCTAAAAAAAAAATAGCTCCTTTATCCCAAACCATGAGGTTTAAAACTATTTGAGGTATCTCTTCTGAATGGTGCTGCTCTCACTTGAGTGAGATTGATCTCTTCTCCTGTGGCTTCAGACATGATTTACAAAGTGCAAACTGATTGCAAAAGATTCTTGCTCTTGTGAAACACTCAGTGTCTACCCCACATGGAGGTATCTGTCCAAAGCAAATTAAGGTTATTGTTTCTGTGTTGATTTACAATTATAAGGGCTTTAAACTTTTCCTTTCAAGGTTTTGGGTGAAGAAGGAGTGTAGGAAGATGCTCTCTCATCAAACTCAAACCTTTTTACAAGAGAACACACAGTCTGATATCACTGACCTCCCAATGGGAGCTTCCTCTGGGTTGTCTCAGCTAAACAGAGGCACAAAGAAGGCATGAGAGCTGTCACTTCCTGAAGGAATGCAAATTGCCAAAATGGGAGAATCGGGGAACAGAAAAAGAAAACCAAGTAAACTGGAAAGACTGCTTTGTAATAGGTTCATCAGTGGCAGGCTCAGCATAGACTGACAGTTTATTTCTGATGGTGTGAAATCTCTTTTAAATTATGGCAAAAATTCATAGGAAACAAAATCCTCCCAGGGCTATTATATAAAAAATTAATACACACCCTCTAATACTCTTTCCTAAGTGCCTACCCTTGACCTTGGCTGGTGATGAGATTAAAGGGCAGATGAACCTTGGGTATGGCTCACTGGAAGATGTTTTCATGTCCTTAAGGCACAAAGTGAGTGCAAGTATCAGCAGGGACATCAAAGGTAGCTACAAACTGTTCTGTATGTACATCAGTGGTGAGGTAGGAAACAAAAGGAAGAGTTGTCTCACTGCCCAGGGGAAGCAAAGTTATGCTAATGACACTAAAGCAAAAACTGTTTAATTTAGGTTTGCTCTTCAGTCATTACTTGACTGAAATCAGTTGACACATCCAGTAGTTGTGTTAAAAGAGCAAACTTCTAACTACCACACAGGAGAGTGGGTTAGAGAGGACTGAAGCCAGGTTAGTTGTTTTTGGATCAGCTAGCTTGGTGAACTGAAACAATTGAACTGGTCAACTGAAGTGCAGTGGAAAATGAAGAAGAATACAGAGAAACAATTAATGAATTGAATTAACTGCAGATATTAAGTTAAAAGGATGCTAAAGGAAAGAAAAAAAAATTAAAAAAAAAAAAGAAAAAGAAAAAAAAAGATAAAGAAAAGGGAAAAAAAAGTTTAATTTTTTTTTTGTTTGTTTGTTTGTTTTTGTTTTTTATTTTTTATTTTTCACATTGCTAATTAGGATGTCTGATTTGATTGGTACACGCTGATGGCAAAAAGGCTGACATGAAACCATACTCCTCCTAGGGACATGATCAGTTCCAACTGTGGTAGATACCTGTGATTTTTTTGCTCTTGCAAGAATAATCAGGCCAAGGATTGACTCATATATTTCACATGCTAAGACTTAGAAACTTAGAAGCCAGTACACCAGACTGCACCAGACTGCCTCTTTTGAATAAAATGTGGAACAGTGACAGCTTCCAGGTACGCAGTCCCATAGTTGCTGTCCGAAGAAAAAACTGTAAAGATCTAACTGATGTGAGATACATTTAAATTCAGTCCTATACTGTGTGATCACAATGCAGTCATAAATCTTAAATCTGGTGAAGTCCACAAGCATAATATGGATGAGCAGATGCAAGTCCTACCTTTTTAATGTTTAGGCAGAAGGAAGCACTGTTTTTCTCAGCATGCAAAATACACCAGAATATTTTTCCATGTTCTTGGGCAGTTCAATATCAGATGTTTGTAGCTCCAAGAGGTGTGGTAACATCTTCTGAGCAGAATGCAACTGCGAGCAGAAGACAACTGTGCTCTGTTGGGTTCATTTAATGTGTGACCTAAAGCAATAAGGCAATGCTGCAAATGTTCTTCAAGCAACACATCTAGGTCAGTACCTCACAAAGCCTCACCTTGCATCCACTCCATTTGCCACTTTGAATTGCTGCGTTTAGTTGCAAAATAACCTTTTAGAGCAATGAAACTTTATTAACTCTTTAAGCTGCTGGTACAGAGATGAGAACACCAGTGAAAAGGGGAATGCAAAAATGAGAGCTTTTGGCTGTCTCCTGTGGTGGAGCAGCATGGCAAGGGAATAAGTTCTATGGCTAAAGGGATTAACTACATACTGCTTGATGCTGGTGGTATTGCCCTCATCTGATGGTCAGTGTATGTCCATACGCATACATCTTCTGGCTTTCAGTTAAATACAGAACACAAATTTTGCCCTCATATACTCTTATGAACATACACTTAATTTTATACTCTTTGCCTTTCTGTTTTTGATATCCATAATAAACCCAGAGCCAAATTCACTCATGCTGTGCATCATTCCTAAGCAAGCAGGGTTAAACGAGCTCCATGAAAAGTGATGTAAAGAGGCAGTATACATTGGGGGCACACGTCAGTCCTTGCCTTTCTCTCTTCTCCAGTGGAAGCAAGATCCAGCAGCCCTTTTGGTCCTTGCTCTGCACACTGTTGGCATTAGCTCCAGCATTTAGAGGTTGGGGACAAGACTCAGAGGTATCAGGAAGCAGGATGGTTCTACACAAGGAGGATTTCCTTGCTGTGATTTGCATTTTGTCTGACATCCACAACAGTCCCATGCATGGACATGTAACTATACCTGCAGCTAAAGGCAGCTTGCTAGGTGTCACACCTCTCATTAGTGTCACTCGTTAATTAAAGGGCACCAAGACATGATGTCCCATGGAAGCCCAGGCTACTTGACTGCCCTCTGAGGTGAGCACCAAGCAGAGCTTAGCTCCATCGTGGCTAACCAGCAGCCAGGCTGAGGAAACCTCCTGTCCCAGCACCACCACCGTGCAGCCTTGCACACTGTTTTTATTGTTTGTTTGTTTGTTTTTGTTTTTCCCCACAGAAAATGGTAGTAAGCAACAAGTCCACAGCCCTTAAAACAACTCGTAACATTAATATGTTGAGCTCAGATATTGTGTGGTCCTGGCTATTAAAAAAAAAAAAACAACAACAACAACCTTTATTCAAAATTAAGTTGTGCTGTTCTATTTGTTACTGTTCCATCACTACAGGATGGTGCTGCCCAGAGGTTTACACATCACAACGGTACCCAGTTAAAATAGATAAAGACCAAATAGAGTAATATCTTCATCAGCTGGACCTCCTAAAAGATTTAGAAAAATAATTTAAAATAATGTTAAATTTTAATTAGGAGTCCAAACAGGAAAATGTGCTTAAGTAATATGATCCATTTATTTCATCAGGAAATTAGGAAAGAAGTATACATTAAATACATCACAATTTAAGTTGTATTGGTGGAAAAAATGTTCTGAACAACCAGCAGGGTTTAGCAACACACACACATGCATGCACACACACAGAGCTTAGTTTTTGCATCTTTGCCTCATTAACTTTCAGCAAAATTTTGTCTACAAGGGAACTACTAAGCTATTTTCCAAATAGCTTAACTCTGTATTTATAATCTTAATCTAAAATAGTAGTAGAAAACAAAATTTTGTTGAAATGGTTTTAAGATTTGGACTTGGTGATCCTTATGTGTCCCTTCCAACTCGGAGTATTCTAGGATTCCATGATTTTAACTAAACTTTATATTTTCTTTAATATAAATCTATAATATTCTGACTATAAGAAAAACAAACAACGTTAAAAATTTTGAAATAAATGTAGTTAAATGGAAAATAAATATAAAGATAATTCTCTAATAAAACTTTAAAGAGTGAAATATACATAACTTTCATAGAAGCATAATGCTTTTTAGTATTAAAATTCATAATTATTATAAAATAGAAAAATCATTCTTTAGGTACCGATCATAGCTTGTTGATTTCCACTCCAAAAATGATGGCTGGATGCAAATTAGCCTGTTCCTGAAGTTTATGTGCATTTAGAATGAAACAACATCCTTAACTTACTTGTCCGTTAGATCTTGTAGTATCAAAAGTAATCAAACAAGTAAGCAAATGAATTTAATAGAAGAGTGGCATGTTCAGTATGCAGTGAAATAGGTAAATAATGAAAGCGACCTTGTAAAAGTAACTGGCAAATGCCACCTAAAATAAATAAATGAGTAGGAGAGTAAGCAAATAGACAAATATTTGGTGCAGAGGTTGTACATGCAACTGCAGGGTTTTATGAAGCTTTCCCATCTTTCACTTATTTCAACTGTAAGCTCAGCAGACTGGCTTCTCTTTGAAGAACCATTTGAAGAACCCAGTCAAGTACTTGGATCTGCATGGGTTAATGCATGTGCATGCCCCTAAATATGCACTTACACTAGCAGCTCCTGAGTGCTCTCCAGGTTCTATGCCTTCCTGGCTCTGACTACAGGATTTAAGACATGCCTTTGAGCATGAAGAAGCACACACCTTGCCATTTTTGCATGCGTTAAAAACAGTCCACCTGCTAAAGAAGCTTTCTCTGCTCAAAAGAAAAAAAATGCTGGAAATAAATTGTGAGACATATTTTTACTTTTATCAGCCTGGTGTGCCTTTTCTCAAACATTTTAAAGCCACGTGCTGTTTAAATGCAGAGCTTGCCCCAAACTAGTGGGAACATCACATCTCAGTATACATTTTATCAACACTTACAGCTTTCAAAATATCCCACGATGAAGATCAAGATTTCTTTTTGTTAACATATTTTGTTTCAGGACTGTCGATGTATTTCTCAGTAATCAATCTTAAATGGTTTCATGGAATGTGGCTAAGATGCTTCATCTGCAAAACAAAACAAAGCAAAGGAAAACAAAACAAAACAGAGTTAACATTATCACTTTATTACAAAATAAATACCATAAAATAAACTGCTTCTTTCCACAGAGGTCAAACACAATGATCCACAAATGAGGTGTCATCTTTCTTCTAACTTTGCACTTCATATAATGAGAAAAGCATTCAGACAAACACAAATCATTTGTAAGATGTGAAAAACAGTTTCTGATGGTGGTTATAACCATATGAATATTTTCAGAGGTAGTCATTTATACAGATACTTACAAAAAGACACAGAAAAGAGGATGAAATTGAACTGCATTTTCATCCACGTTTCTTTGTGTTTTAAATCACAAAGAACAGAACTCAGAACATTGAACTTTGACCCTAGTGTCATCCATTAAAATCTTTTTTTTTTCTTTTTCTTTTAATTATTATTCAGAAATTAATTTAATTCAAACATATTTCAGCAATGGGAAGCATCCCCATGAAGTGACCTAGTCCTTTTGTAGAACTAATGGCCTCTTTCATGGCGGTGGCAGACCATCGTGCAATTTTCAGCATGGGCTCACTTCACACCACACTGATAGTCCCCAAATCTACTTTTCCATTAAGACCTAGAAGCAAAGAGCTCACTTCCCTACCAAAAGGCTTTTTCTGGAAAATGCTTTTCCTTCCCACCTCATGCAGCTGTCATGCAGTTTTATCCCATTTTGGACACCTGGATCCCATCTTAAACATATTTCTTCAGCAGGGAAAGAAAACCAAATATACAGCCCTGAAACTGGATAATTACTTCAGCAGATTCATGATCTGTTAATTGGTCTTGCACTTTTTTTTTTTTCTTTATAGATTATCCTGCTGCAAAATACATTGTTCTTAGTGCCACAGGAGTATTTGCAACACTTTGCAATGTCTCCTTGCCTTGCCTTAATAGAGCATTCCAGGTTGGAAGGCACCTCAAAAGATCATTTGGACCAACATTTCATGGAAAAGGGAGCTTAAATTGGATTATATAGCACCCTGCTCAGTCACATCTTAAAAGCCTCTAGTGATGGGGAATCTGTGTCTCCCGGGAGGTTGTTCCAATGATTTCTTTCTAAACTGAAAAAATTTATTTTATCAATATGAAACCGCTCATGTTACAGCTTGTACCCTTTACCCCTTGTCTCCTCCATGTGGCTTCAGCCTCTGTCCTCTTTGTAGCCACTGTTTAAGTTCCAGAATCCTGTTATCCTGAGGACTGTCTGAAATTTCTTTTCTCCACAGTGAAAAGATCTAACCCCGCTGGTCTTCAGCTGTAGGACAGCTTCTCCAGCCCTTTGATCATCTCTATGGCTCTCCTTTGGGCTCTCTCCAAACCGTCCATGCCTGTTTGGAACCCCATGGACCAGAACTGTTCACAGTGCTCCAGGTGTGGCCTGACCAGCACAGAGTGGGGTGGGACGATCACACCTCTGTCTCTGCTTGATGCCCCCAAGGATGCAGCCCTGGATCTGATTTGCCTTCATTGCTCCAGCAGAGCACTGCTAGCTCTTGTTCAGCTTGGTGTCTACCAGGACTGCCAAGTCCCCTTCAGCAGGGCTGGGCTCTTGGGACCTGTCCCAGGTGCAGAACCTCACACTTTTCTTTGGTGCAAGTTCACAGTTCTTGCTCACCCACTCTTCCAGCCTGTCCACGTCTCCATGTTCTCACTCCTGACGTGTCTGCCTCATCAGCCAGTGCAGTGCCAGCAGCAAACTTGCTGAATGTGCTTCCTATGCTGTCATCTAGGTCATCCATGAAGGTGTTGAGCAGCATGGGGCCCACCACCAGCCCCTGGGGGACCCCACTTGTCACAGGATGCCAGTCTGTATAAAAAACAGTGGTCACAAGCTTTGTGTGATTTTCATCTGAAACAGGAAATTGATTAAATAATGGTAGCTGCAAATGAGAGCGAGTCTAGCCTAAACTTCTAGCTCATTACAGGTCACAAAAACCTAAAGTCCTAACTAATTTTAAGTTTAGTTCTGTGGAGAACTGACAACAATTGTCTGCATTTTTTTTTAACTTTATAACAACTGCATCCTGTAAAGTAACACTTTCCATCTTTATGCAGTTCATACTTATTTGCTAACACCATTTAGCCCACTCTAAGGAGAAAAAGGCAATTATTTTCCACCCGTTGTTAAAACGCTATTACACATTGTATTCAAATTTACACATTACAGAAAGAGTAATTATGTTCATGTGAGATGATGGTGATGATGATGATGATAAGATTAAGCAGCAGATGTGTGAACATAATGTCTGCCACCTGATTTTAAACAGCAGATGAGCTAAATGAAAGCTTAAGTATCTTTCTGGGATCATTTTGTTAACTCAATATAAATAATTCTTTAAATTTTATTCTCCATTTGAAGGTAAAGCAAATTATAGTCAAATGTTCTTTACAGTGCTGACATTATAGCAGCACTGACATCATTACTTCAGAGGAAACTAATTGAGAAATGTGTTAGGAAATAAATCTATTAAAATGCATAAGCAGAAGAACAGTGTACAACTGGGTGCCTGTCATCAAATCCTGTAGGTACTTTCCATGCTTGTTCTCAACATAAAGGTTAGTGTAAAACAGCCCAGGGACTCCTTCAGATCTGCAGCCTCTTGGGCTTTCTCACATTTTCCCGTTTCTACCAAATCTTCAGGAAACCATCACTTGGACCTCACTGAGCTTAATTCCTTCCTGCAGCCCCTCCTTGCATGTCCTAACCACCTGATGCCCAGGCCAGGGCAGTGTCTCAGCCCGTGCTTAAATTGGTTCAGCAGCAAAAAGTGTGGATCACCATTACCCTGCATCCTCTGCCACAAGTCTTGCTCAAGAGGCTTGGTGCTGTGATATGGGCAAAAACTAGTGTTTCCACGTAGTCTGTGATGGATAGCTCCAGCTGGAGGGATCAACCCTAAATGTGACACATTATAAAATCTTTTTAAACTTATTAGAAGAAGAAAAGATCAAGGATTGTTTCCATTAACCTTAACTGCTTTATTAGTATTAAATCATATTAAGTTGCTATGATTTTCTTGTGTTTGGCATATCCTTCTGGATGCTTATTCTGATTCGCCTTGGCCTCCTGCCAAACGTGCATCAAGTGTTGAAAGTCAGCTCTACGCTCCATTTTTCCTGTAGAAAATGAAGAGAGAGAATTATATTTAAGAGCATTGTATAAAAAACATATCTGTAATTTACTTCTGTGGGCATGTATAGAGTAAACAATAGCATTAGGTAGAGATATCATGGAAGCTGCTTGAACAGACCATGTATACAGACTGCTTCTATGCAAGTAGAAAAAAAAAACAACCAGGGAGTGTGTAGAGTATTGAAGCATGTAGCATACTACAATGAAACAACTTGAATCTGATGCTTCAAAAGACAGGGGATGTGAATTTCCTTCTCCACTCCTGTGAGGACAACCCAGGGACCTCAGTGCTCTGTAGGCTGCAAGCCTGAGAGATGAATTTTCATACATTTGCTTAGTCTAATATTTGTATTCAGACTAATGGAAATAGCATCTGCATGTCACGTAGCCATGAACCCCAGTGTCAGAGGGAGGTAGATCAAGAACCAGTCCAATGAATTTTGGCTGAGTCACAGCCATAAGAACAGGAAGGATCATGTCTGTGTGTTGATGATATCCCATCATCCCATTTTTTTTTTTTTTTTTTTTTTGATAAGCACAAATCTTTATTATAATAAAACTACCAACTGAAAAAAAAAAAAAATTGTTTTCTTACTGAAATTCTGTGTATTCTATCCATTTGAATACAGTTCAAATTTTGGCAAAAAAAAATGCATTAGAAAAAAATATTATTGTAAAGTCAAATTGCACATCACTTACATTTAAGCATTTGAAAATTAAAAAATAACATTTTACTCACAGTGAACTGAACTTAAATACAGATATACAAATTCTTCTGAAACATCTTGACAGGCTGAAATCTGGTTTTTAGATATATATTTTTAATAAGAATAGTACTTCTATAATCTGTTTTATCAAATTTTGTATGGTATTATTCATATTGTACTGCAAAACTCATTTTGGTTGTGCATATTTTGGGATTAAGACCATTAAAAGAAACTTCAAACATGCCTCCAACAAGTTTTAGTGGAAGAGTCTTGCAGTCCTTTCTGAGGAAGTAAAGACAACGCACCTTTATAGTATTTAAAATCCACCTCAACTCTGGCAAAACATCAATATGTTATTAAGGATGAGGCTACAGATCCAGCCTCAGTTTATATTTAAATATAAAATAAAAATGTCTACTTTTATATATATACAAGGAGAATTTGACAAAATATTAAAGGTATAATAGCACCAGAAATAAGAATAGAAGATTTCAATTTGCATGAACTTCAGAGTTTAGAGGATGCAATGAAATTCACAACTGGACCTTTAAAAGGAAGAAAGAAACAAACCCACTGGCAACCTAACCCATTTCTGAAGCAGATACTCTTCCTTAATCCTTTCTGTGTAAGGATCAGCTGAAATGCTGTTTGCAGCTGTGATTACTTACTTCTTTTCTGAGGCAAGTTTAGTTAATCATGACAACTGCTGTTCCTTGCTTTTCACTTTTGCCTATGCACATTCTCTGCAATAATTAACAATGTTGCGATCAGATTACTGCTGTGCAAAGTTCATGCAATGTCACTGCATTTCTGGTACCTTTATACGGAAGGTATGTGCTTTGGGTAAGCACATTAGAGACTTCAATAGTGGAAACAGCTGCTTCCATCAAACTCTGGTTGTTTTTAGGTACCCTAAAACATCATCTGAAACATACTGGCATCCCTTCCATTAGTCCATCCCAGCAACCACCCTAAATGCTTTTGGATGCTTATCTGAATCAAATAGAACCTATAAATCTTTTTTACAATATACCTGTTGCTAGCTGCCTGTTTTGTGCCCAGAGCAACTGATGGCAGCTCAATTTGTGGTACTGTATTGTGACTTATGTTTCCAGTCAACAATGTCAGCAGCAGAGCCACATTTAACAAAATCTTTTCAGACCACTTCCACTTTTGTAATGGGAACACTGTTTCTGTCTAGCAGAGTCAGTAATGTCATCCTACAAACAAAACGTAAAGTGTAAATCACTGTTTTATATATTTCCTTACTAACATGAGATTTTGTACTTGTTCCAGATCTGCATCTGCATATCTGTGACACATTAGCTAAATTTAAAAATCATTGGTGTTTTCTTGCTATGTAAACGGTATACAGGTGTGCATATGAACAATAGATAAATGAACATCTGGACTCTAATAAATAAAAATATTTTTTCTTTCTTGCATTTTGAACACGTAATATCATCTGAGATCTTCAAAAACAGTTTACCTAATGGGATGTTTTCAAACAGAAAATATTACATACTGTACACATTTGTTAACTATGGGCTAAACTTTGTCAATAGGATGCATTTGAGTAAAACTTCAACAGGTTGCTCTAACATAGTTGATAAGAATGGCAAATCCTGTTATTAAGAAAGTGTTATTGTTCAAACACTCTGGTTGCTGTCATGCAGAGGAAAAAAAATAAACAGGAAAAACATTTTGATGAGGAGAAAACTATAAGGCCATGCAAGATCTTTCCATAGTTACTATTTTCTTGGTTTGGTTCACATCACTAATCAAAAATGCAAGTTTATCACCTACATCTTTATCTTTGTCAGTCCCACTGCCCTACCTTACTCTTAGACAATACAAGCAAAATTTACAGTACTCTATTTGTAGAACAGCTAAACTTTTCCCCACTCCTGCATTTGGATTTTAGTTCGTAAAATTGCCCAACATTTATATGTGCCTATAAGTGGAAATAGATTGCAGAAAAGGGCATCATGTTGCTTATTCTTTAAGGTATTTATTTTGCTTTTTATTGTATTTTTAATATAATATTTTATAAAATGCAGTGTTTTATTGATAGTTTTAGTTTAGTTTTATTGATAGATATAGATTTGCAGTAGAAGTGCTGCTGGCCATTCAATGTTGATCACCAAAAAGCTGTGAGGACCGTGGTTATGCATCCAACCTAAACCTCCCCTGGCGCAACTTTAGCCCAATCCCCCTCATTCTGTCACCAGTCACATGGGAGAACAGGCCAACCCCCACCTCACTACAGCCTCCTTTAAGGTATCTGTAGAGAGCAATAAGGTCGCCCCTGAGCCTCCTCTTCTCCAGGATGAACAAGCCCAGCTCCCTCAGCTGCTCCTTGTAGGACTTGTTCTCCAGACCTCTCACCAGCTTCGTCGCCCTTCTCTGGATTTGCTCAAGCACCTCGATGTCCTTCTTGTAGCGAGGGGCCCAAAACTGAACACAGTATTCGAGGTGCAGCCTCACCAGAGCCGAGTACAGGGGGACGATCACCTCCCTAGCCCTGCTGGCCATGCTGCTTCTTATACAAGCCAGGATGCCAATGCCTTTAATTTTTAACAAGTATTTTTGGCAAACTATTTTAATTTTCAGTTTGTTGCTTGTTTCAGCCTTCCCTTAATTTGCTGCCTTCTTTTTATATTGACTTATTGCATGAGTTTCAGTCTACATCGCTTGCAAACTAACATTTCCTACTGTTGGGCAGAAACACTAAAGGAGATCTGATCTTGGGGTGCATAAGTAACAACGATAAAAAAACAGTGACAGCCACTGGAGGGAAAGTTGCTGCCAGCATGGTTGGTGGCCTTCTTGTCTCGTGTGCTCTCCCATTCTTCAGCAGCCTCTGAGCAGCCACAGGCACAGCATCCCTCCCTGTGGTTCCCAAAAAAGGCACCCACGGGCAAGTTAGATGGGATCACTGGGTAAGGGAGAATCCTTGTCTGTGAAAGTGATACTATCATGTGAGATATTTACCTCCTAATACATGTGCAACCAAAACTACCCAAAGGGAGTAGATCTCGTTCCCATCTCTTTCTGCTATGGGGAAGACTTTGGCTGGATCTTCATTTTGCTTTATCTTTAGGAGTCTTCTCTGTTAAGTCTATACAACAACATCACAGGAATATATTAAAGGAGACAGAACAGCATCGGCCTATGAACTGAAAAGGGAGAAAGATTGCTCAAAGAGGAATTTCTGCACTGCTGTTTAGATGGCAATTTGACATCAATATCAAAACTGGAATCATGAAAAATATTGTTCTTGCAACACTGGGGATGCCAGACAGTTAAATACACCTTAGAATAGCATCGGGACGAGCTTCCACTCCTTTCAGTGCTGAAAATGCAATTTAGGCACTTAGACGGGTGCCTTTAGCACAAGGCTCTCCCTGAGTTCACAGAGTAAGTGCTAGCTCAGATAGCAATAGGAATGATTATATCCCCACATCCCACCCCAAACTCACAGCTTTTTTTGTGAGTGCACACATCAGAAAGTAGACACACACACGAAAAACTCTTGTCTAAAACTCTCATCCTGAAGTCTGATGATAACATTAAATCAGCAGCAAACTAAAACCCATGTCTCTCTTCTGCATTTTGTTTTGCTGTTATTCTGAAAACTAATAAGAAGATACTGTGTACTGTCCAAGAGGTCCTTTTTGTGTAATTTCCAGAGCTGCTGTATCCTAATCCACATTGTTTAATGAATTGTTTAATAGGTTGGTTCCAGCTAAGGCTTACTGATCGTTTCAGGACTTCTTCAACTCTGATCATAGTGAATCAATTGACTGTCTGTAACAGACAATATTAAAACAGAAAACTCTCTTTATCCTGTGATCAGATGATAGGTAACATGTTAAACCCATACTTTGTACAATAGCTTGAATACTAACACATCTGGAAAATGAAATATAATCAGAGGACATCTGATATATTAAATCAAAATCTTTTGTCATTTAAATCTATGAATGCCCAAAAACCTATGGTAGAATTTGACCTACCATATTATTTATTGAAGAGTGAGAAGATAAATATTGTTCTGAGGACTACTGCTAGCAAAGGAATTCTTTCTCTATTGCATTGATTTGCTTGCACAGAGTTAATTTGTTTTAACTTTTCAAGGTGCTTTTCTAAACCTTTAAATGTTGAACCTTTGTCAAAGCAATCATAACATAATTGTGAGTAACATTAAGTAAAACAATGGCTTATAAAGAATTGAATTCTGATTTTATGTCTAAATTCCACAACATATACACGATTTGCATCTCAATTATATCATTATAACATATCAATGCCATGGCAAACACAAATGCACTGAGAGAATGCATGGATTTATAAATATAAATAGGCAATTACATTACTAATCCACTGGATTACGTAACATTCTTAATCAAAGTATTTTTCATGTGAACGAAAAATAGTTAAGAACCAGAAACACCTTTCAAGAAAAGACAGAAATTACAGTATGATCCAATTTAATACTCCTTAAAATGGATATTCTTAGCAGTTCAAGCTTGACACTGTTGAGCCACGTTCCTGCATTAAGAACTCCAGAAGGAACTGCAAAGTTTTATCTCTCCTTGTATGCTCACCATTCAGTGCTATTTACAATCAGCAGATGAACCTAACAAAAGCATTGAAATAGCACAAATATAGTACCATGAACAACTATCATATGCTCCCATAAACTTTATGTTTTATCTTCTGAAAAGCTTCTGCTATTTAATAAGATTTAGCCTCTTACTTTTAATCTCATATTGGAATTGCAAGAAAAGACCTAGTGCTGCTCTGGCATGTTACAGTGTTGTCATGGATACACAAGTATGGTACATTACCTCCACCAGTAAATAAACACGAATCTCAAAGAGTGCTTGGTAGGATTTACTAGCCCTGTAGCATTGTTAGCTGCACAGAGCTTTGAATAAGCAAATGGTTTGTCATTTCAGGATAATATCCAGGGCTGTGTAGGAGCATGCATGCATGACATATCTTTCTTTTAAAAAATCAAAGGGTAAATGCTGTACTGTGTAACTTCACTATCCTGACTTTTTATTTCAGTTTGTCTTTGCTTCTGATTTTTCAGAAAATACTTGTAGATTACAGGACAGATCAGTCTCCGATATGACAGACAACCTGAGGCAGTCACCTGTTAACTGCTTAAACAATTATTTATGTTTTTAGCTGTATGAATACTAAAAACCAGAATGTCCATTTTTATGGGGAAAAAGTAATTTCAGTATTTAGTGGTACAGTGTTCAGTGATATTCTTGCCATTTTTCTGAAACCAGAGTTTCAGATACCACAGAGATGAGTTCAGTCTTGCTGGCATGTGTGTCAACAGCTACAACAGGCTTGACTTGCCTCTGACAAATCAGCATCTTATGCTGATGAAGGGATGTACGTTAAATGCTCTAGGGTTATGTTTCAAGAAAGAAAAACATGGATAGTTAAAAATGTTATATTTAGCACAGTACATTAAGCTTCACAATGGTAAGTCTTACACTTAGCTAGGAAAGCTAATTTATCAGGGATATGAAAATAGAAACGTCAAATTGAATTGGATAAAAAATTCAG
Source organism: Anas acuta (assembly GCF_963932015.1). NCBI lineage: Eukaryota > Metazoa > Chordata > Aves > Anseriformes > Anatidae > Anas > Anas acuta. The sequence continues at coordinate 73,792,746 of NC_089017.1, forward strand.
GTTTAAAAGCTCTAAAAATATAAACCTTTAATACTTTGAAACAAAACTTACTGGGAAAAGTGTCATTGTCCTTCATACAGAATTTTTAAAAGTATGGGCATCTGTTTCTTGCTAAAAATGCCTGCAATGTACAACAATATGTTCAGGCACACACACATCATGTGCACAGCTGGGATGTTCTGCTGAGCTTAATTGTTGGAATATCTTTGCTGATTAGCCTGAGTAAACCTAGTTTAAGACAAGACAGAGCAAATAATTAATGATTAATAATTCATTTGATAAATTTAGCCATTTTCTAATCTCTTGTCAAATCTGTGAGCAGATTGCAAAATTAGTTTCCGTTTCCCTTCCCTTCCCTTCCCTTCCCTTCCCTTCCCTTCCCTTCCCTTCCCTTCCCTTCCCTTCCCTTCCCTTCCCTTCCCTTCCCTTCCCTTCCCTTCCCTTCCCTTCCCTTCCCTTCCCTTCCCTTCCCTTCCCTTCCCTTCCCTTCCCTTCCCTTCCCTTCCCTTCCCTTCCCTTCCCTTCCCTTCCCTTCCCTTCCCTTCCCTTCCCTTCCCTTCCCTTCCCTTCCCTTCCCTTCCCTTCCCTTCCCTTCCCTTCCCTTCCCTTTCCGTTTCCCATACTCTTTGACTTCATTGCTCAGATTCAAAATCTGCTCTGCACGCATCAATTGCATTTGGCTGAAAAGGTCCTAAGTTGTTGAACAAATTCTTTTCCTTTTGGATCTCAGGCTGTAAAGCTTTGCCTGACTGCCCTGCCTTCTACCCAGCCCGGCACCCACCTTCACAGGCACTGGATTTCTTTGAAGGTAGGAACCACAGAGGACCTGGGCTGCAGCACCTTGCAGCACTACACAGTTGCGTTTCTTCTGACCTGAGGAGTCCAACATCCCCTGAGAGTGAAACCAGACAGGGCATTAAAAGCGCCCATCACAAAGGCTTCTTTCCAGGCTATGAGATTAGTTCAGAGAATGAGAGAATGTTTCTGGTTGGAAGGGACGTTGAGGATCTTCTAGTTCCAATCCCCCTGCCATGGACAGGGATGCCAGCTATTAGATCAGGTTGTCCAGGGCCTCGTCCAACCTGGCCTTGGGCACTGTCAGGAATGGGGCAGCCACAGCTCCTTTGGGCAGCCTGGGCCTGGGCCTCACCACACTCTGAATGAAGAATTTCCTCCTTATATCTAATTTAAATATCTCATTTTTTACTTTAAAGACATTATTCCGAACAACCCCAGCTCCCTCAGCCTGGCTCCATGGGAGAGGTGCTCCAGCCTCTTGATCATCCTCGTGGCCTCCTATGGGTCCCCTCTTACAGGTCCCTGTCCTCCTTGTGCTGGGAGCCCCAGAGCTGAGCACAGGCTCCAGGTGGGCCTCATGAGAGCAGAGCAGAGGGGGACAATCCCCTCCCTTACCCTGCTGCCCACGCTGCTGTTGGTGCAGCCCAGGGTACGGGTGGCTTTCTGGGCTGCCAGCACACATGGCTGGCTCATGTCGAGCTTCTCATCAACCACCACCCCCAGGTCCTTCTCCTCAGGGCTGCTGTCAATCCATTTTCCACTCACCCTGTACTGGGCTTGGGATTGCCCTGGTCCAGTTGCTCTTCCCCTATCCACTACAAGCTTTCCACAAATATTTTGCCAATGGCACTCACCTGTCAAAATATTTACTGAAGGCAAGCACAAGGAGAGCATGAACCTAGTGAACATCACTAAACGCAGAGAAGGGATGCTTGTGCTTTGGGGCGTGTGGCCTGTGCATCTTTTCTCTCCTTAGTCATTCTGAAATGTGACAAAAGTCACATTGCAGTCACATCTACCAGGTCTGCTGGTGCAAGATAAGACTAAGGCATGATCAAGCCCAGCTGTTGTAGGTCACACAGGGATGAAACTTACAAATATCTTCCCAGATGCCTATTGGTGTATTTAAACAGCTGAAAACTCATTAAATAATAATAATAATAATAATAATAATAATAATAATAATAATAATAATAATAATAATAATAATAATAATAATAATAATAATAATAATAATAATAATAGTAAGGAAGACATAGTATACTTGCAGGAACACAACAACAAGTATTGATTTACTAATTGATTTATTAATTTATTTCCAAATTAAAGCTGAGATCAAGATTTTTTTTTTTTTAAGACAAAACAAACAAACAAACAAACAAACAAACAAAAACAAAACAAAAACCATTGAGAGGGCCATGGCTCCTATGAGACAATAAGGCACAAACATACCCCTCAAATTATTATTATTTTTATTAAAATTACCACTTCACAGGCCTAAACGCAACCAAGGTTCCTGTTCTTTGTGAAATGCTGCTGCTGCCAGTTATCAGGCACTGCTCCTCCTTCCTCCAACAGCTAGTACCACCTGACACGCTGTTCTGTAAACCCCAAGTCAGCGCTGAGAGAGTTAATTTAAATTTGATAACAAATGGCCCTGCTTTAGAAACGAATGTAGCCTGGCAACTTCAACTGAGAGCCCTTCATAGGGCCTCAATTATGTATGCAGCCTCTTTGAGAAATAGTTTCACACATCTGACCCAAGGCCCGTGAAATAAAACTGTACCACAGCAATGCTTCATTCCTGCACAGCCTCTGCACCCCGCCACCCCCTGCCTTGGGCAAAGATGCACAGAATTGCTCGTTCTGCACTGGATTTCTAGTCTGGATGCACATTTATCATGTATGATCTTTGTCCCGGAATTTAACCTGGGTGCTTGTGTTTTTGGGGACTTCCAGATGCTCTGCCAGGCTGCCCCGTCAGAGCAGTGGTGTGAAACTAGAAAGACAGGCAATGGGTTAAACACCCTCACCACCTCTTTCTCCCTCTCTCTCTCTTTCTTTCTTTTTTTTTTTTTTATTTTTCTTCCCAAAAATGGCTGCTTTGTCTGTGTGCATAACACCAATAGTAAATGTCCTTCTGTTATTGTACAGCCAATTTGGTGTGTCAACTATTCATATGCTAATAGTGGTACAGTGCCTCACTTTTTCACAGATAAATTGTAAAGATTGCTACAGACAGTGAAACACAAGAATAAACAGCTTTTATTTCAGAAGTGATAAATTGCTTTCCATTCAAACAACATGCAATGCTTGCTACTGACCATTATTGTTTCTATTCATGGTGGGTTTGCCTTCTGTTTTGCTTTCTTAGAATGGTTAGAAAATATTTAGCAGATATAACCAGAGGCATTGCAGATGATTCAATGTCCTTAATTTGTTTTATAGCTTCACGATGTGAAGTTAATTTTTGCTCAGTTTTCCCAAGCAATTAAAGCTCTGCAGTGGGCACAGACATTGTTGTCCTGTGCAATGCTTTCATATTTATTAAGGCTTGCAATGGGTAGCATATTTCATCTTACATGTTAATAAAATATGCCATAGTGTGCACGCCCTGAATCACATTGCATAGGAATGTCAATAGAAAAAGTTTTCCTAAAGACAACATAAAGCAGAAGCAAAACAAAATAAAAGCCAACATCTTTTTGTTCTGTTGCAAGACCAACATTTATTCAGAACGTGGGAAGACTGAAGTTAGGAATTGTTGTATTTTCGATTGTATGATCATCTGTATTTTGTACCTGAAGTAAAATAGGACTGTCATCACAGCCCATATTCTAAAAGTGTAATAAACAGAAGTTACCTCAGAATAAAATACTTTACTAATAAGTGTTTTATTAAGTACTTGGCATTGGTAAAATAAACTTGTTTTTTAACCAAAGACCAGGTGTTTTTGCAAACGTAACAATGGTTGTACATTTCTGCTGGCTGGAAACAGCAGCCTGTATCAGGTAGCCAAGGACAATGTTTATGCACTCAGCTGGGGCCCAAAAGCTCACTTCTCCAACTCCACTGTCCAGCGGTGCATCTGTAACCACTTCAGGCAGCCAGCTGCAGACTGGTCTGTTGGTCTGTGCCACCCCAGCCAACCCAGCTGCTCCTCTCTGCCCTCGAGCTGCAAACCACCACTGTGCTCAGCCGTTGTGCCTATCCAGGCTCTTTCTTGACCTCCTGGAGGCACCCGTTTACCAGGATCTGGGGCTGCAAAGCCTTCACCGGCCAACTGGTGTGCCAGTCACTGCTCTTCCATACCATCATGCTCCATCCTTGCTACATGTCAGCACCATCCCTTGCAGAAATGCATCCTTCTGGAGCAGCTGTCCATGAGCCAGTGGTCCTGCTGCGTGTGCCCATGACACCCATGCATGCTCAAGGGATGCTGCCCCTGCTGCTGATGGTTTGCCCGCAGAGGGTTCACTTCTCACTCTTTGCTTTTGCAAAGTGACTGTGCCAACGCACCGGGTATGTCAAACTGGGAAAGAGAAAGAAAGAAACAAACAAAAAGGAGTTAACCAGACTAGCCATAATGTCCCCTGTTAATTTCTATGGGCATCTGGAACAACTGTGGCTGGAGAATAAAATAAATGTCATGGTGTCAGAGACCTGCTCTTCGTGAGGGAAAGAGGGGGAAGAGGAATAGAAAGGGACATTTGCAATTCTGGTGCCTGAGCACACTCTGCATCACCACAGGGCTGCCCATCCTGCTGCCCTCAGAGGGCTGATGACTTCTTGTTCACCCCAGGAGCTTGCAGGCCAGAGCATATCTGCTTGTCACAGAGCCTGTCACTGCAAACCCTCCTGCACTGCCTGACTTCAGGTATGCAAGCAGTCCTGTTGGGGTGAACTGTCAGCAGTTCATTCTGGGAGCAATGACACTGCCAACACCTCAGGCCTCATATGAGAACAAGAATCACAATCCTAATGCCTTGAAGGATACACTAAAACCAATTTTCACTAGTGATTTTATCAAGTTCATTCCCAGAAAGTTTCATGCACATTTGCAATTGCTTTATGTAGCTTTTTTTGCTTTTTTTTTTTTTTTCCCAGAAGCAGGAGAATAACATAAAAAAAATGTTCAACAAGAACATTACCTTTTTACAAAAAAGTACATGTGACACAAAACATCCAAAGGTTTGTCCTCAAGCACAGCACAGAGAAATTAAACTGAAACCATAAAATTTGTACTGAGCATGACAATATCTATATGATTCATGAGAAAAAAAGTATATTTTATTTTTCAGAAGATATCTTCTTTCAGATTTGAGACAAAACAATATGCCTGCAAAGGCAAATTAATGTACCTGTACCAATAAGAACTGATCAGTCATTTAAATAGCTGATACAACTGCTAAGAGTGTCCATGTGGAAATGCCAAAACCTATTACACTGTGTTGCATATATTGCAAACTGCAATAACAAAATAAATATATATATATATATATATATATATATATTATTTGTGCAAAGATTTATATATTTAGAATAGTTACACATGAAAATTTTGATCATGAAAATACGCAACTAAGTTCTTCTAAAGCAAGCAAAGAATGGTTTGATATGTTAATTCTAAGCACATTGGAGAAAGTTTTGGGGTTTCTGTCTCCCTGTGAGGAAGTGAGGAAAGCAGCAGCAGGCATTACAAAGTGCAGAGCCTCTTCCAGATGTGAAGCAGCAAAAGGGTGTTTTAGTCCCCTGTGATTCAACATCCATGGAAGCTTCAGGGTAGCTTCTCCCCAGAAAGGCCCGCAGGAAGGTTTTATCAATGCCTCACGCTTGAAGCTATGGGAGAAGGGTACTCCACAATCCCATTCATTTAAAAACGTTAACCTCCTGAGAGTTTTATACAGGATATGTCAAATGAAAGTTTGCTTAGTTTAATCTGATAGATAGTAGGTGCTAATTACATGAAAGATAATGATCAGGTCAAGGAGAAGAAGATGTACCCAAAGTTATGATTAGATTATTTTAAATCTTTGTGAAGTTTTCATCTACAGCCTGACCATGGATGCCTTACAGGGTCCCCATTTTTCCCCAGTAAGGAAGAATGCCATAGTCAATTACGTTTTTCACAAATGAGAGTTAGTGATGGACTCGTCTCTCTGACTAATCCCTTCTGCCTACACCTCTGAGGGTGCAGGTGCTGATGCTCCACAGAAATGGCATATTTGGGGAGCAGACAAAGGGGGCACAGGGGCCTCAGGTGCTGCTGTGGTCCTTTTCCAGCAGTGCCACATCATAAGATGGCAGGACACGGGTGTCACATCTGGTCAGCTCTCTCCTCATCTCACCTCAAGACAACCATTCTGAAACAGAAGGCCTCTCTGTAGGGCTTCAGTTGAATTGGGAGAATTTCAGAGGCCCCAAACCGTACCTCTTTCCCACACAGGATAATCCACTTTCCTGGGCAACATCCCTTAGCTAGGATTTGGCCCTTTACATTTCAGGCACAACGTAATAATTCATAAGTATGTTGCTGTTACTGTTGCAGTTGTGGTTGCCATTGTGAGTATGATGGCTGTTACCATTATTGATCCACAATTTGCCAAAGCTTGAGGCTGGAAGGACTCATCAGACCACATCAGTCTGACACCTGAGCGTTGCAGGCCACAGCATTTCATCTGCTCTCTCCTGCACGGAGCTCAAGGGTGTCTCTTTGACTGATCCGTTCCTTGTGTTAAGCTTCCCCAAAACACCCGGAGATGCAAGTCCTGCAGCCTCCCATGGTAACTCATCTGAAGATTGACCAGCCTCCCTGGTAAAGATTGCAACTAATTTCTCATTTGAATCTGTTTTGCTCCAATTGCTGGCCACACGTTCTTCATATCCCTTCCTCTATTAGATTAAAGAGTCCTGTAGGCCACTTGTCCTTTCTCAGTATTAGCACAGCAACATTCTCCCTGTTTTCTGGCATTTCCCTTCTATTTTGAGGTTTATTACAAATTAACACCAGTATATGAACATTCCCCTCATCCAAGTCTTTTAAGACTCTTGGATAAAAGTTATTCGGGTGACATATGTTGTTTGACATCAATTTATTGACTGGAATGTACTCATTAATCTCATTAGAGAATGTCCTTATATAATAAAGATGTCCTTATTATTTCCAAATGTAAAGCAGAAATAATCTTGACTTTTTCTGGGTTGTAAGTCTATTCACAGCTTTATCATAACTATTTATGTATAGAATCCCAGTGTGTGTAGGATTCGCTTTATTCTTAGAATATTTTTTATTTTTTTTTTTAATTTATAGATCTGCCTCTGTATCTTTCAAATCCTTTTATCCATCTTTTTATCTTTGTAAAGACACTTTGGATCTCTTTTTGCCATCTTAGATTTTTCAGCCGCATACACTAAAATTCTCTTTGGCACTTATTGCAATATATTTTCTTTGTTACCCAGCTGTAAATTTTTTTTCTGTCTTTTTTCTTTTTTTTTCTTTCTTTTTTTAATGTATTTTTTATTTTTTATCTATTTTCTCTTTTTCTTTTTTTTTCCTTTTATTTTTTTTCCCTTTTTCCTTCACTTTTACAAGTTAAGTTATAAATGGATTTCTGTATTTATATTTCCCTAAACTCTTGATGTAACTTTTTGTTATGATTTAATCATTACTTAGAGTGACAGGAGTAGCTAGTTGGAGAAATGTTATAGAGAATGGTATTCTGGAACTGGTCAGGAGTCAGCTTTAATTATTAGGTTAGTAAATAAATAAATAAAATATAGAACACAATAAAACACTGTTAAAAAACACACAGTTTTAGTTAAAACTTCCCATAGCTATTGCAAAGCACCATGGAAACTATTAATTTATTTTTCTCATTTAATTATGTATGTTTAAATTAACAACTTCAGTTTTTCTTCTTCTCATTTCCTTGCAATTTTGCATTATCTATTTAAGCACAATTACACCTTGTCCATGGCTCTGAGCTTCCAGTACTCCAGGCTTTCAAGTTCTTCATCCAATTAACACTTTATCTGCAAGTACGCAATCTACCACCTGAATTTGTGCTTTATTTGCAAATACAGAAGCTAATTGTTATCTTGTACCTCTTTTATCACCTAACATTCAATCACCATCTTTGTTTGCTGTCGGGACTGCCTTTCCAGAGCAATGGCTTAATACACTCTCTTGAACTTGGAACAGTGACTACAAGGTTACTTCAGGATCAGTTCTGTATGTGTCAGCTCCATGAGATATTTGATCTTCCCTAATTTATTAATGTGCACAAAAACCAAGCAAACTGATCTGTGTTCATGTAGCAATACTCTATGCTCAGCAGCAATGATTTCATTATAAGCAAGGACTCAAATGTAAATAAGTTGAGAGCAAAGTGTACTGATAGACTGTTAATGGACTGCAGCAAACAGGCCTCTCCTTGCTTCAAAAAAAGTGCAGGTTTTTGGAATTAGTTTCAAAACAGGGGAAACAGAGTTAATATGGAAGTAAAAGTTCCAAGATATTGCCAGATACAAAGAAGAGAAAAGACAAGAAAGAAAGACATGGGTTTTGTAGCCTTAGAGACTCACTCAGCTGAATATTGACTTTATAACTCATAAAAAAAAAAAAAAAAAAAAAACAGTTTTCAGCTGACTTCAGATGTAGTATGAATGCTGCGAGTGACAGCAGAAATGAAACAGAAACTGCTATAGTGGTAAATAACAAATGTTGAACCTCCACATTTCCCTGGGAGGAATAATGCTCCTTGAAATGTGACCACTGCTGCCACCTTCCCCACTGCCCTGCATCTCAAGATGCCACCTGAATAATAGCTAAGCCCTCTCAGATTACTTGTATTTGCCTTTAATTTTGCTGGCTAAGGTCTTTGTCATACTTTCAAATTAAAAAATAAAAAAACTGTATTGCACTCATGAAGGTCAGATATGAAAGGACCAGACTCATGTGTGTAGACCTTTAATATTGTCCTTTCCTCTGCTAAACTCTTTTTGTCCGTGTTTCACTAGGAGAATATATAAACATCCATGTAATGTTTATACATCACTGGTAAAATGAGTACCTCAGTGTCTCCTAGTGAAAATACAAGCAATATTAAGTCACTTCCCTCCATTATTTCTCAGGCACAGTCACACAGTTTGAATTAAGGCATTTAATTCTGATGCTTTAAATCAACCCCATAGACATTCAACTCATTCTGTGACTAAAGAACCCAGATACTTTTTTGGTGGATTTGTTGACTCACACCTGAGGCAGATGCCTGATGAAAACTCCAAGCACCCACCAAGATTCAGGCCTTAAACCTCTGCCTCTATTTTTTTCACAATACCTGGGTTCCTCTTAGAGTCCTGTTATTTTGTGTGTGTGTGCTCCTTCATTTGAGTGCATATGACTCAGCTGTTACCATCAGCTCCTGATACTGTTGCAGTTGTTGCACTTTGGGAGGTATTGTGCACTTTCAGGGAAGAAAAAGAATGGTTCTAGTCAAAAACTAAAATACACCGAATTCAACCTTCAAGGTTCAGGAACTAGAAGAAATAGAACCCAGTTATAGGTGGTTTTCACATGTTATTATTACTGTTACTTATATTTTATTTTATTTTATTTTGTTTTGTTTTGTTTTTAGCGTACTTAATTTGGTTGACCAGTTACTCCTGTAGGGTGCTTTACTGTATTTCCATCAGTTTGGCTCTATATTCTTTCTCAAAATGAAAATCAGCCTTCCTCTTGGTTATTTCCAAGTTTATCTTCTTTTGCTTAGTAGCTGTTACAGTTAGAGTACACATAAGGCCCAGAAGGACACTCTTGTATGAACGTCTTCAAATAAGCAGACCATGGGGTCATACACGATGTGTCTTACAACACTAAATCAATCTGCCATGTCATATGTCAGCGAAGCCCATTTTTACTCAATATATTTGGTATTTCTGTACTAGGTGTCTAGATATGTGATGTTTTTAATACAAAAATGCATACATGACTACAAAAAGGCAAACATATCTACACTGCCGCATTGTCAAGGAACATTCCCCAGTCAAAAATAATGATAGTCCCAACTTAGATGTCACCCAGCTGCAGGTCTCATCCTGGGAGGAAGCAGACAGACATTCCAATTAACTCTGTCAACAAGAAAAAGGCCATAATTAAGCAACAAAGTTATTCCATTAGAGTTGCCATAGAACTTCACATCTTTTGTGTTGGTGTTTTGAAAATCTCAACACCAAAAATAGATTCAACATGACATCAGTATGTCAGTTTGTAAAGACTAACTTTAGGAAAAAAATCAAAACTTTTTTTTGCCAAGTTTTCCTTTCTGAAGCTTAAGTTTATGATATTTCCTGCATTGAGTATACATACCTTAGATTTGTTATTTACATTAAATAAATAGCACAGTTCCATACCTATGTTCTTGTTCATGCATGCCAATGAAAAGGTGGAAGGGTGGATTAACCCACGAAAATAGCCATCTCCTTTTCTATTACTTGCACACAGAGTTGCCAGCAAACTGAGTATGAACCATGCTTCATGAGCCTGACTGGCCAGATAAATACACTGGGACAAAGGAGGGCGGTTTATAGCAAGTCTTCATGGCCTCTTACTGGTTGTTTATAGCTAGTCTAGATTTGCAAAACCACATGGTAAGTAAGGATGGTTAGTATTGTGATCTCTGAGTGCAACGCAGTACCTACGGATATTAAAGTGTTGATGAAGTGGCGGTCATCTCTTATCTTCATATAATTTTCAGATATAAACAGCTTCCAGATACTGGAGTGCTGTGGAGGAAGGGGAAGGAAGGAAAGAAGGGAAAATAATGTAATTTTGGTCTATTTATCTTGATTTGCTCTTATTTTTCCATATGTACAGCGTGTACTCTTTTCTCATTATAGAATATACCGCTCAATTGCAAGCTCTGTACAGAAAAAATCATTTCTTATTTACATTTAATTGCATTTCTTAGTTCCCATATAATGACACCTCATGGCAATTTCAGGTGGAAAAATTAAATGAGCATGATGACTACGGAAGGACTTCAGAAATCTACAACTTCATTAACTTGATCAGATTTTCATTAGAAATTTCAGCTCATTACCAGCAGTGTCAAAAATTCCTGCCAAGTATTTTAAGAAGAACAAGGCAAAGTTTGAGAACTGCAGGGCTGGCACATGGCTGAAATAAGTTGAGCATGCAGGGATCTATATGAAACAAGGAGTTGAGACCAAATCATGCAGGGACTAGAAAGGTAGATGGAGAAAATCCTTCCCAGCAGCAATGCCATGGCAAGCCATGCCCCCACAGTCCAGACTTTTCAGCCACTGGTAGTGGAGAACAGACTGTGCATGAAAATCACACCAAAAGCATGCAGGAAAAGATGGAGAGGAGCCTCCCAACCCATTCGCTTTTTTTTTTTTTTTCTTACATGCCATCCTGATAAAGGAATGAGGAGAAGCATTAAAGAACATCCAAAAGGAAAAAGGGAATTAAGAAGTTTCAGTGAATTTATGTGAATCTTTTTAATGTTACTTCTTCAGCACTTAAAGTGTTGTCACAAAACCATATTATAATTTTCCATATATTTGTAAAATCTTTTTTTTTTTTTTTTTTTTCTTAAACAAACAAACAAACAAAAAACTTTCAGAAATTGAGTCTTCTTTTTGAGTGGAGACCTCACTATCCAATAGACATAATTAACTGTCAGGAGAAATTATCTGGGGGAAAAAAAAAAAAGTGATTCTTTTTTTTCTGCTTGCAGCAGCTTTTTAAGCTTGGACACATACTTGTATTTTAGAGTTTGTCTTTCTGGAAAGAAAAAAAATCATAGCTTTCTGCCTCAGACAATCTAGAACTGGAGCTGCTGAGATATTTTCTTGACAATTCACTTGTATCATACAGGCATGGGTCAGCTTTCCGTGGGCTGAACTTCTCTGCAGTTACATCTTAAATTGCCTTTGAACAATTTCTGTTACACAGCTAGTGTATGTATCTTATCAAATTAAGATGGTAAATTATCCTGCCATTTCTGTTAGTTTGTGCATCTGGGCCAAACAAGATGGTTATCACAAGCCTAACAAAAGGCCTGCTCCTGAAAAACTGTGTTTCTCTGGGAAAACCAGCTGATCCCTGATATTTTGTGTAGATGTGCTACTCCCTTGAGGTGGTATCAGTTCCCAGACAAAGACTTAAAAGATATTTTATATATTTGTGGAGAAAATGAGATAATTATTTCATTCTGAGAAAATCCATCATTATTTCAATTTCTCTCTGTTCCATATTTTACTTTTCTCCCTATTCTCTGGCCAAAAAGCACCTAATTTCATTTGGCTGTATTTCAGGGATTTCCTTTTTTTCCCCGTGTAGTTATATTATTTTGCCACATGAGCTCAATGGGAATGGAAAATCTGCTTCCGGAAGTGGAAGAGGAGATGCAGGCATGCTGGACATGGAGATGATGTGCATTCCTCAGAACTTACGGACTGCATCTGGAGCTAAATGCCCTCATTGTTTTCTTCAGCATGGCCAACTGATATTTACAACATCCAGCAACCTGACACTATTGTAAGTGCAATTATTCCTTGAGTGTAGGATTAACACACGAACCTCTACACTCCCCATGAAGCAGAGAAAAGGGAAAAAGGGAGTGAATGAAGAGGACACATTGATAGCACTAAGAGATGACCAGTAACAGCCAGGTTGGAGGGAACCTGGTCTGTATGAGGTCAGGGAACACAAGGCAATCTCTGTGCAGCACTTATCTTTGGTTTGGTCAGTACATGTAATCTATCCATATTGATCATACCCAGATTTTGACTGTACCCTAGTTTTTAATGCAGTAATGTCACTAAATCCCATGATTTTGCTGGAGGTGAACAATATTCCAGGGACTATCAAGAGAAGAAGATCCTTGGAAAGTAAATAATTATGTGAAAAGAATAAATTAGGAAAAAGCTGGAAAAGACATACCTATTTTTATTTTCTAAGTTTGAAAGTTTCTAGCATTTATGGTTGCAAGGAAATGCTGGATAATATGACCTGGATGCCAACTGATGTCTTAAACTTCAGACAGAAAATAAATTAAACTCTACATGCATTAACTAAACTTTTTTTTTTTTTTTTTTTTTTAATCTCATGAAATTAAGAGGGAGCTGGTCCTTAGTTTTATCCATTAGCATTGTTGACCTATCTCCTCACTGCAATTTCCCAGAGACTGCATTTTCCGAATCTGCCATAGATTTTCATTAAAAACTTCCATAGATCACAGGGAGAGATAATCTAATTTTAGAAGACATTCCTTGGTTTGACTAACCTCCTACGCTCTCAGAAAAGAAACTAACCAAAAGTACCGGTCTCAAACTTTCACCCTATTTCCTTTGGGAACCCCTCAAACATAAGGCTAGGGACAAGGGAGGGAGGGAGAAAACTTAACATTTCATATGAGATCTACATGTGGTTCAAAAGCACTTCTATACATGCAATGCTTTGGATAAAACACCAGAAGACAGATATAGCCTCTGGGGACAGGAAGGTACTATCTTTTCCTTAAAAATTAAACACAAAGACACAGGGGACCAGACACACGAAGGTGGCTGGCCATGGTGGTGGTGCAGGTAAGGAGAACAAGCCAGGATTGACCAACAGCAACCTTCATGGCTGCCTTCCTCTCACAAAAGTAGGCTTTTGCAGACTTCTAGGCAGAATATCAGCCTGTATCAGCATCCAGACAAAGGAAAACGTGGTCATGGCATAGCTCACCAGGTACCCCTGAAGAGCTGAGATTGCTCTTCAGAGAAAGTAAGACAGACTGTAATTTTTGTTTCCTCAGCCCCAGCGCAGATAGTCTTCAATAACCAGACCATCCACCGCAGAAGCAGCAGATAGCCCAGCTTCACAGGACATGTGAATCAAAGCAAAAAAGGGTGCCTGCTGTTTTCTGCACCAGAAGCTTTCTGCCCTATTTCTTCTATAATTAGAGCTGGGTGATTGCATCAGAACTATGCTGTCCTCAGAGACCTTTTGTAGACTTTTTAAAACTTCAGAGTAGCACACGGTCCAGACAAACTTTACAGATTTTCACGTCCAACAACAACATGACCTTCTAGGAAAGAAATATCTGCTGCCCCTGGGCAGCACTTTGGCTGGGTATTGCACAAGGATAAGTGTTTTTATGAATATTTCCTTTCCAGTGTTGATAGCAGATCTTATCTGAAGGTCAAGATTGACAGTGTGTGGGTCAAAGGAGGCTGACCATTCATTCTGCTGCCTTGCTGCAAAATCTATGAAGCTTATGCAAGCAGAACTGCAAAGACTTTTCTTGCTGCCAAGCAAGAAAAGAAATGAAAACAGAAAAACAAAATATGCTGCTGTTTTGAAGGAAGGCACTGTGCTCATGTTTCCCTAGATAGGGTCACTACAGATGAGAGCTGAAACTTAATGAAATTAGAGAAAATCTTTTCATTGATTTTGGTGGGATTTGGATCATGGCCTAATGGTTTAAGGCAGGTTGGAGAGGAGGTATGTACATACCACTTTTAATAGTCTAATATAGTTGCTGTATGTGAGATACATAAACTACAGCAGGTGTACTTTGGAATTTTATCAGTACTAAGGACAATTATAACAAGTGACCTTATTTTGCTTGAAGAGGTATGCAAGGAAAAAATCTTGCATCATTTTTCCATGTTTTTAACACTAACAGAGGTTAGGCATAAAGCCAAACACACAACAGAGTAACTACTCAATTTCAAGAGCAACTAAGTTGTCTTTATGCCATTAATATCATTCACCTTCAGCTTTCCTGCTGTCAGACAGCAAATAAAGGTTTCTCTAATTCCATCTCAAACAATATAATTCAAACAAAGTGCCATAAAACTACCTTGTATGCACGTAAGCCTACATCAACAATGTTCAGGTGTTCATAAAGTTCTGCTGCTCAACTGCAGCAATACTGTATAAACTAAAGCAGGGTGAGGGGACTATAAGGGCTTGGGACTCAAGTGACAAGTGCAATTACACCTTCACAAAAACAAATAAATAAATAATCCCATTTGTGAGTTCTGCTTTGCGTTGGATTTCAGATGGTCCAGTTTTCAGTGAGTGACAGATATTGAACCCGAAACTAGTTCCAGACTTAGCTTTATTTGAAAACATGCACACATATTACTTCTTCAGTTCATAAAGCAAGTGAATGCTTTTCCTCTGGCTGAGCTTTATCTAAAAATGGAGCTTTTAACTGAAAGACTGAAGATCAAATATTTTAGTTAAGCATCTGGTTACATTCTTAACAATAAAGAGTATTGAAGCTACTTCTCAACATAGACATGGTTTAATTTCCTTCCCCCCTTCCTTTTACTAAATTTGAAAGAACAGTAACCATTCGGAAAAATAAAGAACAGTAGACAAGCTGAGAAGAATAGGAAGCAACAGCAAAGAATATATATATATTTATATTATATATATATGCATGTTTAATGTAATTGACCATGTTACCCTCTTGAGAGATTTTTAACTACTCAAAGACATATCTTTCCTTTGTTAAATGCCACCTTTATTTTTGACAGAACACAATTTTTTTTTCAGTCCAGCAGAGAATTGGACACAATCTCAATCATTTGAAAATGCTATCTGACCAAAAATTGGAAAATAATTTGCTTTGTGATGTGAATGATCACTCATAACACCTTTAAAATAAAATTGTTTTTCAATTCATATGAAATGTGACAAGCAGGCAAAAACAAACAAACAAACAAACAAACATAGAATTTATAAGATTATAAGAATCCCTAAGATTAGCCTATTCACATGAACTTCAATGAAATAATGTTTTGAACAGAAAGGAAAATTGTGATTTCTGTATATTTTACATAATAGAGGTATAGTTTATATCAAGAAACAAAGCCATCAAAAAACAAAGCATATCAAATTGCTATCTCTATTAAAAAAAAAAAAAAAAAAAAAAAAAGGAGTGGGGGAGGAACTTTAATTTCTGCAGCTAAAAACTTCACCTTGTAGCAATTCTATTATAAGAAGTACAGAGACCTCACTGTATCCCCTGTCATGTATAGATTACCTGCCAGAAAAGCAGCAAATTGAGTTGTCTACCATGGAAGTGATACTTAAATCATTTTCTTATTATTTTAACAACTGCTTTGAAGATGGAGAAAGAAGTTAAAAATACTTGGTTCTATGCAGCTGGCAGAGTTATCTCAAGTTAAGCACTATTTGAAGAAAGTATCTTAACAAAAGCATGAAAAAGATTTCAAGATCTTTCTCTTTTTGACTTTCATATATTTCTATAGGGAAACATGAACCAATAGAGGAAATGTCAAAATGTAGGCAATTTTATGAGTACAGTAGTAAAGCCAAGTCCAATTTTATTAAGATCATTGGTGCAAGCTTATCAAGACTTCTGATGAAAGGTTGTCTTTTCAAAATTCTTTGTTCTGATAATATAGTGGGTTTACAGCATATTGTCTTGGACATATTATATTATAGCACCTTTGTAGATTGTAGCATTATTACCTACATATTGAAAGTTTGATTTCTTTTTGATAGCTTGACAGTGATGCTCCATTTTTATATTATTCCCCATGGTTCATAGAATTAGTTTCCAGGAAATACCAAACAAGCAACTAGAATTTCTGCAGCTGAGCACAAGTATTTCACACCCAAAAGTTATGATGACTCACACATGATTTCAAGACTTGTTTTTCACTTAAAAAGCAGAAAATATGTACAAAATACACATAGACGCTTCATAGGGAATGGTTCATTTCCACAGCCCTATGTCTAATGTGATCCCTGTTCAGGCTGCTGTAGTCTTGAACTGCATCCATGAATGAGTACTCAACAGATTAGCACAAGTTTTTATGTGTGTGAGTGATCCTTAATAGCTTTTTGCTCTGTCCATTTTTCTACAGGTTTGTTTTATCCATCTATTATGCCATTCTATATATTTCAAGTTCATACCTAGTTCATTCAGACAAATGATATAGCTAAATCACACAATGGAAGTTGTACAGTAATTCTCTTATTTCTCTCACTGTTTGAGCCAGTCTGGCTCAAAAAGCAGCTCACCTCAGCTTCCATGGAAAAGAGAAGTTGCAGTCTGTCGTGGGCTTACATGGCAAGGTTTTGGTAGCAGGGGGCCATAGGGGTGGCTTCTGCACGAAGAATGCAGAAGCTGCCCTTTGTCAGATAAGGGCCCCGCCGCTGGCCAGAGCCAGACCAACAGGTGATGTTGTTTCCCCTTTCTTGATTTAAGAAAGGGGAAAAAAAAACTGCTGGGGAACAGCAGCTGGGAGAGAGAGAAGAGTGAGCACCAGCCCTGCAGCCCCCAGGTGAGTGCAGCAGGAGGGCAGGAGGTGCTGCAGGCAGGCAGCAGCAGTTCCCCTGCGGGCTGTGCAGGGAGAGGCCCCTGGTGGAGCAGGCTGTCCCCCTGCAGCCCATGGGTCCCCCATGGAGCAGATCTCCACGCTGCAGCCCCCCCATGGGTGGAGGAGCCCCCGGTGGAGCAGGTGGATGTGGCCTGGAGGAGGCTGCGGCCCATGGAGAGCCCCCGCAGGAGCAGGGGGTCTGGGGGGAGCTGCCGCCCACCTGTGGGGGACCCGTGCTGGAGCAGTTTGCTCCTGGGGGATGGATGGACCGTGTGGGATGGAGCCGTGTGGGAGCAGTTCCTGAAGCCTCCACAGGATCAATTCAGGAGGGGACCCCACGGGGAGCAGGGGCAGAGAGGGACTGTGAAGGAGTGGCGGAGACGAAGCATCAGGGACTGACCGCAGCCCCCAGTCCCTGTTCCCCTGCGCTGCTCAGTGGGAGGAGGTGGAGGACAGTGAATGGGGGAAGGTGCTTTTGGTTTCTTTCCTTTGTTTCACACTTCTCTAGCTTGTTAGTAATAGGCAATAAATTTTACTATCTACCTACTCTCAGTCTGTTTTGCCTGTTACAATAATTGTTGAGCATTCTCTCCATCCTTATCTCAACCCTTGAGCCCTCTGCATCGTATTCTCTCCCCCGTTCCCTTTGAGGAGTGGGAGAGAGAGAGTGGCTGAGGTGGAGCTCAGCTGCACAGCTGAGTAATACCACCACAAAATCTATCTGGATTTTATAACATAACATGTGGTGAGAAAATAAATAAAATCTCCTTTCATTTTACTCTATCTAATTGCTGGCACCTACTCAGCAATTTCCACAAGAGAAGACAAATATAATCACCCTTTCTTGTGCCAAATTTATTCCCATTTTTGTGCCATTTTCCATGTCAGTATGTTATTATTTTATTGTTATTGGTACCCGTTAAAAGAAAGCATAGTCTTTCATGCACTGTAGGTCAATAGGCAGACTGTCAGTACTAAATAAGGAAACAAATATAATGTAAATGTAGAAAAATACATCTTCATCCACCTCCAGTCCCTAAATTAAGCTCCTTTTTGGGGCAATGTTATCATACTCATCAGTTTGCCAGTTAGGCTTCTGTTGGGCAGATATCTAGAATATTATGTTTTAGATATCTAGATATCTAGAATTTAGATATTTAGATATCTCAAATATATATGTTTTCTCCAGTAATGCATATTTTTATCATTATTATTATTATATTTGACCTGACCTAAATTTCCTTAATCACTCTTACTGGTGTACTTCTTACCTGATGTCTGGACCACTAAAGCTTGGTGAGTCAGCTCCTATCCAACCTGCCCTCAGAAGTCCTGGTGGAATGGAAACATACCACATCTTTTTCCCCTATTCTTTTCTCACAATTCCATCTCTCCCAAAGGGAAAGATGACCAATCAGCCAGCATCTTTCATCCCTTCTCCTCTTCTTTGCATGAGGAAGCTGTAATAGCCAGGTGATTCCTTGATGTTAGATCCAATGCCCTATGACATTCAGTACTCTGCCCTCAGCAACTGATAGAACTCAGATGTAAGAGAGCTGAGAGTCAAACAGAAAACCTAAGTGACATGTGTGCCTTCACTCTGGTGGGATTCTGAAAGAATGAGGACAAGTTCTTACAAGTTGTATTTATGGTTATATGCTCATAACTGAGAGAAAATATTAATCAGAGTCATGTCTACCAATGTAGCTATGGTGTCTTTGTGTTCTGCACTGTCATCTACCACTTTTTCATATGAGTGGTAGGACAGAGAGTGATAGTGAGCAAAAAGACAGAGCAAAATATGTAATTATTGTCCAGATCTGTACACACATGCAAAGGAAAGAAATCACTTGATATCTGGCCTTAATTCCATAGCTAGAAAGCATATGAACACGAGAATTTAGAAAAGGAAGATAAAAGTAATATTTGTGGTCTTACGGGAGGGAAATACTAGTGGTGGAAATAAAAATGAAGAGTTAATATTATGCAAAAAGCATAGTTGTAGACAGTAATCCTAGTTGAAGTAATATCTTCAGAATGAAGAAGCAAAGTGTACTGCAAGAGTGAAAGAAGACTTACCAGCTTGTAAGTCTTGGAAAGGGCATGAGGTACAGGTGGAGGTCAACAGAAAAAAAGGGATTTTGTGTGCAAGATCATAGAGAAGGATCAGCTCCAAGCAGAGATTTGGTTGAAAGCACATAACTGCAGTGAGATGTGAAAAATGATGAACTACTTTATGACAAATGATAACTTGAAGAATAGGAGGAGAAGCACCTGAACAGATGTGCTAGCTGATTTGATGATTAAAACTAACAGAGGAGAGATTG
Organism: Anas acuta; assembly: GCF_963932015.1. Lineage (NCBI taxonomy): Eukaryota > Metazoa > Chordata > Aves > Anseriformes > Anatidae > Anas > Anas acuta. The sequence continues at coordinate 73,812,248 of NC_089017.1, forward strand.
GAGGACTAGAAATACAAATAAAGAGGGATTGAAGAGTTAAAATCAAAGTGGGGATGAATAAAAGAGTTGTAGTGACACTAGTCACAGAGCAATACAATTAAAATAATTAAAATTCATTTTTTATGAAATTATGTTCTCTGCTCCCAGAATAAACATTTTCATCAAAGTCATTTATTTACATTAATGGAAGCTCACAATATTTTATTTTTGCTTAATTGATAGACATCTGAGACATAAGCTGACACAGCTACCTACAAGGCAGAGAGATTTAGAGTGAGGGTGGTGAATGGTTGTCTAAAGAACTGAGGATGTTGGCCTGGAAGTCTGGATTTTTTTAGAATTTTTAAAGAGCTTAGCTTTGTGAAATTAATATAATTTGAAAATATGTGGTTTTATTTTAATGTTTTAAATGTATTCTAACTTTTTAAATATAAAGTTAGTCTTATTCTTGGATTTTAACTCTATGCTAAAGTTTGTTCTAGTATGGATTGATGACTGAGTCACAGAATCTTGGGGAAGCATAGCTTGGAATGGACTTCTAGAGATCACCTGGTCTGACCTTCTGTTGAAAACAAGGCCTTAGGTTAAGTTATACTGGGCCTTGTTAAGTCAAACCTTGAACATTTCTGTCAAGGTAGACGCTACCACTCCTTGAGCAAAATATTACAGTACATGAGAGTTCTTGTAGTGAAGTTTCTTTCTTTGTCTCTTCCCCTCAAGCGTCTTCTGCCCATTGCCTCTTGCCTTGTCACCACACATTCTTTTGAAGCTGGGACAGCTTCTTCTCTATACAGCTATTTAGGTATGAGATGACTCTGAACCCCTCAGTCTTCTCTTTCCCAGACTGAATAAACCCCATTCCTTCAACATTTCTCCATGTGTCAAGTTCCCCAGCATTCTGATTATCTTGATGGCCCTTTGTTGGACCATCTCCAATTTTCCAGTGCCCCTCTGGAAACTTTTCTAAATTCTTTCACACTGTGAAAATATGAATATGTTGTTTTATGAGAGTTAATGAAGCAAGGGCACCTGTTGATTCTTTTCCATATCTCCAGTAACCATTTTTCTCATTTCCTATCAACAGCTGTAAAAATCCGTAGCTTCCTCGTATCCTTTCTGAGCCTTTTCTCCTCCAATGTCACAATACACACAGTTTTCCAGCCACAATAATTCCCCTTGGAGTTTACCCTTATCTTCCTCCCCCATTGTTTACAATGCTTTGTTTTGCATGATGTTCAAGCAAGAAGCGACATGTGGTGACTCTACCTATAATGGATGATACATTTGCTTCCTTATTTCATAAGGAGAAAGTGCTCCTTTTCTTTGAAAAGGACTGTTTGCTTTAAGAGTTTGGAGGAATAAGATGTATCATGCCTAGTAAGAGACCCCTTTCTGAGATGGCCCTTTATTGGATAAGCATACAATGGCTGGTGATCCATGAGAGCCTGAAAGTAAAAGGTTAAAGGTGAGAGTGAGAGAAAACAGGAACAGGCGAATTTTAGACAGAAAGCACTGACTGCTTTCAGAGCAATTAAGAGAAATTGTCAACAGGGGACCAAAAGAATAATTCAAGAAACATGATGTCACGGGATATCTGTGTCTACGATATTAATGATACTTATGATTTATTGCTGTTACCGATGACCTAAATAATATGCAGGAACCCAGGGCAAAAATAAAAATCAGAAAATGGAAGATGGGGTCTTATTCTATGGTAACCTTCTGCAAGATATTTTTATCTCTTATAGCTCTTTCAGAGCTGAGATTTAGAAGAAAAAAGCTGTTATTTGGATAATTTGGTAGACTTTGAAATGAAAAAGGGTTTTCTTTACAACAGCATTTGGCTTCTTTGTTTAACAGAGACTGATGCAGCTGCAACTAAGCCTAAAATGTAATGCCAATACATTCACAGTGCTGTTTCCCAAGACAATTAAACGTATTCGTTCACCAGCTTTGGCACAATTTTAATCCAGATATTTAATCTAGGTTCATCACAAGGTTGACAGCCCACAGAGGAAACAAGTAGTGATCTGGAACTGGATAATAAAGCAGAATAACTCGGAAATGTACAACTGTGTAGATCTGGAATGAGAAAATTTAATTTAAGATAGGAAGAACTGAAGGACTATACAGACACACTTCTTCCTTATAGAAGTGAGCCCTTATGGGCAGAATTACATCACGTTAGTAGGCATGTCAGGTCTGAGATCTCCAATGCAGAGAGTGTGACTCTGCTACACAATAGTGTGACCTTAAAAAGATGATACAAACTGCTGAAAATGGAGGACAACAAGCCATATGCTGTCATCAAACTCAAAAATAGGAAATGAACTGGAAAACTGCTCTGAGGAATCAACACACAATAGGGGACATGGATGTCCAATGGCATGGATCTCAGCAGAAGAAAAGTTTCAACAAGTATGGAAAAGCACAACCCGAGTGCAGGTGACTGCACAGGGAGCAATAATCAGGATTTTCTGGATTCCATGAAAAATAATTACATAGGAAAGGGAAGAAGCATGTGAGGAGACAGATTTGGGGAGAAAGTAACAGGAAGTTTTGATAAAGCTGAAAGTGGAAAAAGGGAAGGAATATATATATGAATTGCAAATGAGAGTGAGAAAGAAATGTGAATACTTTTTGCCTCCCCAAACCACAAAAAACTGGACTCTGACTCCTATTCATGCTGAATGGTTATTTGCAGCATCAGCTTTTCCACTGATACCTTGATGTTAGCTACTGCTTAGCATGAGTAGAGATGGCAGAATTAGACCCTTTTTCCACCAAACACAGGTAAGTGTACCTCAGCATTTTCTGAGATTTAACCTGCATATTTGCAGCTGCTGTACTGGTCAGGTATGTGTTGTTTGGTTGTGAAACTAGGGACAGTTGGTGCCTTTCAGAATATCTCAGGACTGCTGGTGGAAGCGAAACAAACACTCTCCAAAGTGAGGAAAGACAGCTGCAGTCTGTGGTTTAGAAGTTCACAGCATAAGCCAAAGATAAGGGCAAGGTATTCTGGAGATACAAGCTTGAGATTAAGATCTAGACTTCTGCAAAGGCTGTGAATGTTTGGCCATGCACTTGGGTTGAATCCATCTAATATTTTCAGCAAATTATGTGGTATGACCCGTGCCCAGAAATCACTAAAGACTACCAGTGAAAGACACTTTCCCATCTAAAACTACGGTTACATCAGGTTCAGCCAAACTAGTACAAACACAGGACTGAAAAGGGGAACAAATGTTCTTATGCAGCCTCCTAGTTGTAAAAGCTTTGCTGTGCTGGAGTTCTGCTGTCCTCCAAAAGTACACCACTATGCATGAACATGATGTGTGGAGTATGCTCATGCTTACACATCCTGAAAAGGGTATGTTTTTTGAGATTTTAGTTCCACGTGCCAGTTATTTGCATACCTCTGTCTGAGGTATTTTCTGTATTTTCTGAAATAAGCACACAGGAGGCTTTTCAGACACATACTCAATTGAGTTTTTGCTGGCTAAATAAGATTTGACATATTTTGCAGCAAACTTGGAGTTCTAGGTATAGATCACAGCAGGCAGGTACACCAGGCTGATGTGTGACTCCACCTGAGAAACTTGGGGTCCATAAAGAGGTAAATAAAACTCCCCCATTCATATGCAGTTTACATTGCTACTTCTCCAGGAATATTTTCTATGGTGGTGCCTCTTAAGTAATTGTAATGTAAACATCATTCAGTACCAGTTACTGGTAAGTGTTAGAGTTTGCATTATTTTTAAGTCATTCAACTAAATGTCAACAGATAGTAAAGTGAAACTGCTTGTAGAAAACAAAACAAGATTTTCTTGGATGTAATGTATCTTCCAAGTAAATGAATGGAGTGTCACGCAGTGGCACAGCAAAAGAATCCCAACTTTATGATGCAACCTTTACTTCACTGAACATTTAAAACACTTTAAAAAATCCTGTGAGCCTTGTTCGAGTTTTGGGTCACATATATTAAATCATATGCAATGTTGCTAAATTACACCAGGGTAAAAATCTGAGAAGCAGAAAAGTAGCAGACCTGCTTGTAAAGTGCTGCAACACAGAGAAATGGAGCCGAAATTTGATCTCAGGAGAGATTTTTATATTCAATGCTATTTCCTAAGTAATCTTTAAAATTTTCAGTGAAAATCACAAAACAAATCTGCCATTCTCTCTTATTAGAAGCTCTCATTCCTGAAGCAAAATGAACTGAATAAAAATTTTCCACAAATGAAAAACAGTTGAAAATGTTCACAGATATTTTATGTTTTCCCAAAATAACATTTTGGGAGTGAAATCAGGATAAAAATTTTAGCTTCTTCTAGAAAATAAATTTGCTGAATTTATGTGCAATTTGAATGCAGTGTTCTGTTAAAGTACACAAAGAAGAAGATTGGTGCTAAATGTATTTATTTCCTCATCTCATATACTGTATGAAGTGATTTCAACAAACGGTATTTATTCCTAGATATTATGCTAATTTCAAAATCCATTCTTGTCTATGGTATGTTGAAATGTCAATGGCTAGGAAATACCTTCCCGGTTTGGACAGATCAAATTTATTATGCAGCAATTCATGAGTAGAACACCAATAATGTGCAAAGCATATCAGTGAAACATTAGCAGTGTATGCGACCCATATGTGGAGCTATGGAATCATAACCATTTCTTCCACAGGGGGAGCAAAGCAAACTGACATTTAGCTTTCTAATATTGCTTTAAAATTTCCTCTGTCTTTAGAAATGTTCTCCCAAAAGAAAATAAAAACTGAATTCTGCTGATCTGCTCTATGCTCATTCTGTTGTAAACCAGGTACAATTCTCTCAAAATGCAGTTTTATTTGAAACTGATGAGGGGAAGATTGATTCAGAACTAATTTATTTTTTTTTCTCTGTCAGCATGGAAAGTATATTTGTGGAAAGCCAGTAAATTCATATAATTGAACAAACATTAAAAGAAAAATCAATTATTTCTAAGATTTCTAAATATTTTTGATAAAATGTTTCTATTCAAAGATATCTTGTCTTTGAAATAATTCTGCACAGAAAAATTAATCAGTTCCAGTTCCATTTGTAAGTTTCTCAAGAGAATGAGAACTGATACAATAAATAGAAGCAGTTTATTGTTGTTGCTCTCCAGCGTTTGACTTTACTAGTGCTGTTTCTCTGAGCTCATCTCTGTGCTACTGGTTGGTAATTTTTCAATGCAGAGAAAGCTAAGTCTTCTTTTTCAGTTTCATGTTTCTTTGGTTCTTTCTAATGTGCATGCTAAACTAGTTGAGAAATCTCTTGAAATATATTTTGGAGAAGAAAACAAAACAAAACAATTTATTACCGAAATGATTTCCTCCCTCCCCCAGGGGAAAAAAAAAAAAAAGTCTCAGGCTCAGTGAAAGACTGCAAAAAAATGCACATGAATCAATTATGAAAAAGAGAAAGTTTCTTTGAATGAGGAAAAGCTGATTGGAATTAAGATAGGCTTTGTTCATATCTGCAAGGTACGAGGAGAGGACTTTTCAGTGGAACAGAAAAGGGGGATTTGGGAGGGTTTGGCTGCTTAACGCTATAGTGCTTCAGAGCCCATGTGAAAATTTGCTGCTAGCTATTAATCATCATTGTGCCCCTGCAAAGAAGCTGTTACAATGATGACTACATGTCATTATATTCCCACTGTAAGTAACGAATCAGAGAGCTGGGAAAGTTGGATAAGAGCGGCTGGCAAACTTTTAAGCAGTGGAATCCATTTAAATAAATTTACATTGCATTTGCTACTTTTGCTGGTAGGGGAATCATACTTTAAAATGAAACAATATGCTGCGCTCACGGGCCCTGGTCCTTTATTCTCCTGTCTCTGAGCCTACTTTCCAGGTCAGCCTTTGCCAGCGCTGACAGCACGCTTTTCTCATAGCCTCTCCTTCTCATAGCCTTTGGTTGCTTTCAAGTTCAATTTAGCACAATGAAGTTGTTATGCATGACAGTTTGGGGAGCAGAATAGGTGGTGTCTGAGCCCGCTGTGTCGCTACAAAGTGGGCTCATTCTCCGCGGGCCGGCTCAGTTACTGAAGCCTTGCTGGTGGGACACTACAGTGGACTTCCAGACGTTCCCATCCTGACGAAAACAATTAGCTTCAAACTGCAAGGAGCCGCGGGGCTGCCCTTTCTTTCAGCGAGACCGCGCCGTTTAATATGCTGCAGTGGATTTCAAATTCATGTTGATTTATCCCGTTGTACTCCTCTTTTATGGTCTTTATTTACAGAGATGTAAAGGAACAGGGAAAGTTTGAGTCTCACACGGTTCAAGAGTTTTATTAGAAATCTAGACCATTGTTTTATGTTTATTTTTCAAAGAAATAGAGTTGAAACATGTCAGGCTTAATTCCATTAGGCTGAACTGTCTAAAAGAGAGCCCTGAGGTTCCTTGAACAGAACCTGAAATTGTCTCTTCTGCTCACCATCAGAAACAAGCCAAACAATAAACAAACCCCAAACGCTGAAGTTGGGTTTGTCAGTGTCATTGTCTCCCATGGAATTATCAAAAAGAGCTAAAATCACTTACAGCCAGCAAAGTATGTGATTATTAATAATGTAAGTTAATTCTGAGCCTGTTTTGAGGTTCCAGAAGCTGCTTGTCTATGCCAGACACAGTTCAGCACGTCAGGTTGTGTTCATTGCAAACAACACTGTAGGCCACCAGACATAGCAATACAACACAGTTTCTACTCCTTCAGGATATTACTTATTTTTACATGAATTTAGCTATTAATACAATGATAGTTTAGCTTTTTTTCCTTCTTATTTTTTTTTCTTATCAGACACTACAAGTATTGTTGTGACAAAGCAAATCAGTTGCAGACTGCCTGACAGTTTGAGCAGATGCACACAGTTCCTTGGATTCACCAGTAGATGAGAATCGGTTGCCATGATTATGGATCTTGCTAATTACTGGGCAAACCTATCAAATAATTCTCATTCTGGATTAAAAATTAGCTCAGAGATCATTTCAGCAATGCTTCCATAAAAGCCTGTTAGGCTGCTAAGCACTTCCCACCTCCTTTACCTCTTCCCTCCCTATCCACCCCCCTTTTTTTTTTTTTTTTTTTTTTAATCTGTAAGAACAAAATATTATCTCAAGCTCTTCTTTGTAAACTGCTTGTTTTGGCTGTGCGCTGCTGAAAGGTAAAATGAAATTAGACCGGTCTTTTCTGTCTTAAAAATGATTTCTGTTTTTCTAAACTACTAGATAATATAATTAAAATGCCTAGTTTTGCACAGCACAAAATACATCTATTACAACTGCAAAATGCTACAGCCTGGTCTAATTACAGTTTGTGTTTCAGAAGGCTGATTTTTTACAATTGCTAATTAAACTTCCTGCAACAGTACATGAGCAAGTCTTGGTGCAATTAGCTAGCTATAGCAAAAATAAAAAATAATCAGTATAACATTTAAGGTCAGATACAGGCTTTGTAGTCAAGGAAGGAAGAGGGAATTAGAAAGCATAGTTCATGACATAATTCACATCACTGTGTCAGATTTCTGGAGCAATTCTCAACTGTAAAATACAGAATTTTTCTCTGTCTTTCATTCCCAAAAGGCCAAGCATTATTTTTGCAATATTGCTGTATCTAAGTACTTCCTTTATTAATGAATTGCCGCATGTGAATAATGAGTTATATATTGTGGTGCTTACTCCTTATGAATTAGAAGAGTGCAAATGTGTTGCTTCAGTAAGGAGTCAAATTTAATTACGAAGGAAAATGAAGCATGAATCAGCCTTTAAAATTACAAGAAGACCCTTGCTTGATATATTTTATCCTTACAATATGGCTTTGTCATATTTTTTCAGACATCAGTGATGTAGGTCTCACTATTTTACCAGCAGCAGCTTAGGTCTTCAAAATGGAAACAAACATGCAAATAAACAAACATGCAAACAAACAAAAAAACAGCAACATTGAAATATAAAGATTCACAGGACACAGCGGAATATAAGAAGGAAAGAGAATTAAAAAAAAAAAAGAGCAACATAGCTTTTAAAACACTTTCCAGCTTACTCCCAAAACACAATCACTTTAATTAGGAATGCCCTAACCAAAAATATACATGGTCACGTCAATCAAAAACTGAAGCCTAAACCTAGACCCCCTAAAAATAGAAAGTTTGAATTCTCTAAGTCAATTTTGTAGTAATTTTGTTGCAGTCGTTAAGGCCTCTTTAC